>NC_089249.1:157175892-157483077 GCF_963930625.1 Muntiacus reevesi
TTTCAATTTATGAAGTTATTGCAACCCTCGCTACCTGTCAAAATAAATTATCTTAGAAACTAGGAAGGTATAAAATGAAGTATAGAAATCATGAAGAAATATATTAACCCATGGAACAGATGCTTTAGGATAAGGATAAATGTCAACATAGTCGTTAAGTTTTAATAATTCTGTGTATATTTTATCTGTTTCATGAGTTTGGAGGATTCAAAAATATATTGCAAAGTTTGTAATTACAGTTTAAGAAAAGATATATACTTAGTTAACTAAAAGCATATTTTTAACTAAGAAATATTATTAGGTATTTAATGATATACATATATATTTTTAAATGTTAATACCAATAGTGGTGGGACTTCCTCCACAAGCCCCTTGGTTATGGTTTTGGTTACCTACTACAGTGCACAGATTATCCCAAAGCTTAGTGGTTTTTAAACCAACATTTTATTTTATCTTTTGATTTCAGATTTCAGAAACAGGGCAATTCCTTCGCTCCACAGCGTGTCAACTGGGGTTATGCAGTATTCCGCTAGTGAGTAGGCTGGGATAGAGGATCCAAGACACATCCACTCAGATGCCGGGAGTTTTAAGGGGGGATGGTTGGAGAGCTGAACTTAACTGAACCCTGTCTATGAAGTCTCAGAGTCTCTTTCTGTGTGATTTCTCCTGTGGGGTAAGTCAGACTTATTACATGGCAAGTCGAGGTTCCTAGAGACCAAAGTAGTACTTGTCTGTTCTTTTAAAGTCAGGACCCCCAAAAATATAAAAAAATAAAGTCAGGCCCAGCACTGGAATAGTGTTACTTGCTCCATATTCTATTGGCCAAGCAGTCACAAGCCAGACCACATTTAAGGAGGGAGGACACAGACTCCATCTCTTTAAGGAAACAGGACCAAGGAAGCCATTCTGAATCTTTCTCAACCATTAAACAGCCAGGAGAGTGTGAAATAGCTGAGTGAGCTAAGAGAATAGCAGGTAGTTTGACACAGAAGGATGACAGTGTAAGTTGATGAGGATGATGTTCATGATGATGGATAACCCTGAGTATGACTGAGTGCTCGCTAGGTGCCAGGCAACATTATAAGCACTTTACATTTTCTTTTATCATTGAATCTTTGCAGCAACCCTATGAAGAAGGTTCTGTTATTATCCCCAGTTTATAGACTTACAGGTTGAGTAACTTGATCCACATCATTCTGCCCATAGTAGTGAAGCTAAAGTTCTAATCCAGGGCTACACCCTGTACACAAAAGAGCCGAAAGAGAGGAAAGCATACAGAGGTCAACAGATGTAGATGGTGAAGAGACTCTGAACCCCAAGTGGAGCTGGAGGACGTCCTGAGGGCAATGGGAGGGCTCTCCTTTGGGTTGTATGCACATTTGTGTGCAGAGGATAAAACAGGAGACAGTGAAGATGCATGCACTATATTAGGTATGAAATAATGAGGTCTGAATCAAGGCTGAGACTTAGGGGAATAGGTAAGGGGGAAGAGGACTGGCGAGTAACTCAGGAGGAAGGTGGGCAGATCTGGTGCCCTTTGGGTGTGAGAGAGAGAGTGGAGACAGGGGCAGCCTCAGGGGCCAGAGTCCCCCCCCAGTCACAAGCAGAACCCATGGCAGATGCTTTCAGGGAGATGAGATGCTGACAAAACTCTCCTCCTGCACATCCCCCCTGTTGGGGGACAGCGGGCCCTACCCTGGGCTCTCATATACCTTTATGGGCCTTGGGGAGAGAACTGGGAGTTGAGGTGAGAGACGGGAGGCTGCAGGGGAGGCCCCTCTACTGTGGGGGTTTGGATCAGGGATTGGAGTACTCCCTGAGTGATGGCCCACGGGAGCCTGGCTGCCCACGCCCTGCCAAGACAGCCTCAGGGTGGAATGGATTCTGGGTTCCCAGGCCTAGGAGAAGACTTATTTTCTTGATCAACTCAGAGGCACTGAAGATCAAGACTTATTTTCTTGATCAACTCAGAGGCACTGAGTGAGCAGGGCCAGCTGGTATGGAGGAGGTGTTTTCTAGCACAGCCAGCCTTCATCCCACGGACCAACCTCATTCATCCGCAGATCCCATGTGACCTCCGTTCTTAAAATGACCACTGTGGCCATTCAAGGCCCAACTCCAAAGCAGTGTGACATTGTGATGAAAAGCAAAGGCTTTGAAATCAAAGAGACCCAGGTTCAAATCTTAAATCCAGGAGTCACTGTCGTTGTTGCTGTTTAGTGGCTAGGTCATGTCTGACTCTTAGTGACCCCATGGATTGCAGTCTACCAGTCTCCTCTGTCCATGAGATTTCCCAGGCAAGAATACTGGAGTGGGTTGCCCTTTCCTTCTCCAGGGGATCTTCCTGACCCAGGGATGGAACCCGCGCCTTCTGCTTGGCAGGTGGATTCTTTACCACTGAGCCACCAGGGAAGCCCAGTGAATTTGGGTGAACCACTTAACCTCTCTGAGCCTTGATTTGCCCATATATCAAGCTCATACAACTATTGTGAGGATTCTGTGATAATGTTTATCACATACGTGGCATACTTACACTTACTAGTGCATAGTAATTACTTACCAATTAGTAGCAAGGAAAACAAACAAACAAAAATTCCCACATGTGCTTTTACTCTTTCCCAGCCCACACTGGCCTCTCCCGTCTTTATATGTAACCATGGAATGGCATGCCCTGTCATTTATGCTCTTTGGAATGACTCAGCATCTCTGTGGTCCTTCCCAAAGGAGGGTTAAGCAGCTCACAGTCCTCTGGGGTGTACGCTCCCCCGTCCTCTCCACGGGTACAGGCTTGTACTGGTTGGGTGCCCGTAGGAGTGCAATAAAGACTGATTGGGCTAAATGGCCAATTTATGACTTCGCTTTGAACAGGCCTTAGATGATTACCTTTTATGAGGCTTACACTTTAGACTTAAGATGTAAAACAGAAGCTCAGGTTAAGAGGCAAATAATGGGATATTTTATGTGCTGCTCTGGAGCAAAAGTCCACAGCTTTATTGCAGTGGCTATAAAAGAACATGATTGGAAAAGCCTTGATTGAGAAACCCACAGCGGAAAGAACTCTGGGTCAGGAGACAGGAAGCCCAGACTTCCCACCCTGTCCCACACCATCCAGGCAGGTGCTTGCCCTGTCTGACCTCATGTGCAAAACCAGGGACCCCCAAGGACCCTCCCAGCCATAACCATGTGTGGTTCTTGAGGCTGCAGGTCTAAGATACTCTCTTTCTGGTATTTCATGATTCTAAAAAATCCTAAGATTCTCTGATTCTACGATTCTATAATACCAAAATTTTGAAGTTTTAGATTGTACTCTCCTAAGATTCTATAGCAAGGTATGGTGGTTCACAGCACAAATCTGGAGTCCTGAGACCTGGGGTTCACATTTCAACCACCCTGCTTATCAGAGTGCAACTCTGGACAAATTGCTTAACAAGAATCTCAGCTTTCTCACCTACACAATAGAGCTAAAATGGATGATGCTGTGAAGAAGAGGAAAAGAAACAGCCTTTAAAAAGTACTTGCTATAGTTCCTGGCACTGAGAAAGCTCTCTGGTAGTCATTGCTATTGTCGTTCAGTCACTAAGTCATGTCAGACTCTTTGCAACCCCATGAGCTGAAACACTCCAGGCTTCCCTGTCCTTCACCATCTCCCAGAGTTTTCTCAGACTCAGGTCCATTGAGTCTGTGATGCCATCCAGCCATCTCATCCTCTGGTAGCTATTTTTACTCTTCTAGAGTTCCATCCCCACAATGTCTCAAGCATCTAAAATTCCCCGATTTTAAGAGCAAACTTCCTTGTGATTCTAAGACTCTGTGACCCTTCCCATGTCACCCATGAGTCTGGTGGCTCAGTCGGTAAAGAATCTGCCTGCACTGCGGGCGACCTGGGTTAAATCCCTGCCTTGGGAAGATCCCCTGGAGCGGGGCATGGCAATACACTCCAGTATTCTTGCCTGGAGAATCCCCATGCACAGAGATGCCTGGCGGGCCCATGGGGCCGCAAAGAGTCGGAGACCGCGGAGCGACTGAGCACGGCGCAGGACAGGACGCCTCCATCCATCCCATGCTAGTTGCAGGAGCGTCAGCATAGCCGTGGCCACCAGATGGCGGTCTCGGGTTACAGGTCCTGCCCTAACTCAGTTATGGATCCAGCCCCCAAGTCTTCTCTGGGGCTCTCATTGAAAAGTTCCTTTCTCTGATGGGAACAGAGTAAAGGAGGCGGGAGGGAAAACTGCAATTACTATGTTTTTCTTATCAATCCAAAGATCAACAAGGCAGGAATTAAAGGGGGACCCGAGCAGGGAGGTGGTTTTATTGTCAAATGAGCTTAACATGATGCCATATAAACACGTAATGGCTCGGCCTGGAAAGGTAACTGGAACCGGGGAGCCATACCCCAGGGCTTCAGCAGGCTTGGAGATTCTCACGAAGGTTATCGGCTGCTTGCCCTGCTGTCTGGGAGCCGCGTGGTCCTCCGTGCCACCCCTCCTCCCCAGCTCAGACACCCATTCCTCTGGGAGGGCAGGAATCATCACCATGTTTACAGATTAGAAAGCAGAGGATCTAGGTCAAGGATTTGCCTCAGATTCTTCCGTGGTGAGGCCGGGATTCAGAGAACCTTCTAGAGTGTACTCTGTCCACGAGCTGAGGCCGGCACTGGTGTGTGACCCGGGGTGTGGCTTGGGGTGTGGGGTAGGGCGTGGGGCGTAGGTAGGGAGTGGGGTGTTTGGGGGAGGGGAGTGGAGACAAGGACAAAAGTGGATGCGGACATTAGTTCAGAAGTTACAGCCGCCACTCGCCAAAACACACCCCATCCCCCGCACCCCACCCCATCGCCACCCCCCACCCCATCGCCACCCGCCTCCCCCCCCCCCGCCCCGCCTGTCGCCTGTCGGATTCTGTCTGGGCACCTGTCCTGCACTATCTCTAATGTGATCCTTTTGCCAACCCTTTGGGGGAGGCGTTTAAAAATGCGAGCCCGGAGCCCTTGAGGTGAAGGGACCTGCCCAGATAATACAGACATCCCAGCCAGGAGTCAACCCCGAAGTCTCCCAGGGCCAAACTGCCTGCTCCCTCTTTCCACAATGGGCGCTGCCTGGAAGGTCCAGGGACTCAGGGCCCTGGGCGACCTTGGGTGAGGCCCCGCCGGGTCAGCCTCGCAGGCATCCCCTCGGGGCGGGGTCCGTTGCGACAGCAAGGACGAGGCCTGGGCAGCCCGGATGCGGCCCCGGGCTCTGGGAGGCCAGCGGGGGCTGCCTGCCGGGGGCCCTGGGTGGTGCGGGCGGCCAATATTGACTTTGGTAAACACCATTTTGCACAGAGCGCTAGGCGAGGGCGGGGGCGCGCTGACCCGGGGGGAGGAGGCAGCCGCTCCGCATTTAGACGAGGCCATTAGCGGCGATCGATGGCCGCGCCGCGCGCTCCGGCCGCTGGGCGCTCCCAAATGAAGGTTAAGTTTGCTCTGCGCCCCGGCGCGGCCGGCCATGCGCTCGCATAATGGCCCCTGCCCAGCCGGCCCCGTGCGCCCAGGTTAAGCGGAGGCCTTCGCACTGGTGCGCGGGGGAGGAGTAGGGCAGCCTTGGGGGGTGGTCTTTGGGCCCCGGGGTGCCCTGGTCTGGGTCCGTGTCCCCTGCCGGGCTTTCAGGCGCTCCGAGTCCGGTGATGTGGTGTGTGTGTGATGCCAGGGTCCCCCGCTTGAATACTTGATCTGCTGGCGAGGGCGGCAGAGTGCCTGGATGCGCGCCTCACCCCCCAGGAGCGGGCCAGTCTGGGGAGCAGGAGCCCGGTGCAGTTCTGAGTCTGCCATCGTCTTGTTTCCTGGGCCAGGCCCTTTCCCTTCTCAGCCTTAGACTCAACCCAGAAACAGCTGGGCCGGGGGAGCCTGTTCCCGAACCCCCAGGGAAGTGTTCACACTGCGTTTGAGGGGAGCTGGGCAGTGTGGGGACACACGTGGGCTGTGTGCGTGAACATGGGTGTGGCTGTGCCCCTGCTATGACTACAGTGCTGGACCAGGGGCAGCAGCAGGTCTGAGTAGGTCGGAGTCGTTGTTCTTTGCTGGGAATCCACTGGGGCCTGTTGCTCTGCCTCAGGGCGCAGCCTGGCACCTCACACCTCCCCCAGCAGACCCGCACCTCCCCCAGCAGACCCGCACCTCCCCCAGCAGACCCACACCTCCCCCAACAGACCCGCACCTCCTGGCTCTTTGATCTGTCAGCTTGACCTGTGAGCATGAGGACACTTGTCTGAGCTCGTATCTACTGATGCCCAGAAGTGTCCAGCACTGCAGTGATATCACCTTCCATCCTCACACCTATTCTCTTCTCCACTTTTCACAAATGAGGAAACTGAGGCAGAGTGGGGAAAGAACAACTTTCCCAGAACCACCAAAGCCAGGAACTGGAGGAACAGGGATGCAAACTGTTCTCCCTCCACGCCCTGCTGCTTCTGCTGGTAACCCCAGGGACAGGTGACTTTAAACACCACATCCTCAGCAGGAAGGATGTAAGCAAAATGCTGTGTGCACCCACTTGGGTGCTTAGGTAGTGTTCTCCGGTCTCTTTCGAGATCTCTTTATCTCCCGTGTTCAGCTGAGCCAACAGGCTCAGAGGGGGAAAGGCAGTTGCCTAAGCCTGTTCAGCATCGGAGCAGGACGAAACCCCTGATGGCTGGGCCCCAGTAGCGTGCTGCCTGGCTAGGTCCTGGCTGCCTGTGACGACTCTGCTGAGGGAGGGACTCTGGTTGTGGACGGCAGCCGTCAGAATATGAATGTGACCCGGGTGAGGGTTTGGAGGGGAAAGAGACCCAGGCAGTCTCCCCACTGGGACGTGTGTACCTTGCTCTCTCCTGGGACAAGACTCTGGCCCTCTTGTGGCCCCGTCCCCAGTCAACACACCAAGGCAGTTGGACTCATGGGCTCCAAGCAGAAGAGGTGATGGAGTGGGCCAGAGGGGTTGGCATCTACCCCCAGGGCCATTAGGGGATGTGTGGGGACATTTAGTCACAGTGGGTGGCCCTGGGATGCTGTTACCAAAATGCCAGCTGAGTCCAAGAGGACCTGAGCTGAAGTTCTGAGGAGCCAGGGAAATGCGTGGCCTTCGGGGGTGGGATGCCTTCCTTTCAATCTCCCCAGCCCCCAGCTCCCCAGCAAGGGTGTTTATTTTGAGGGCCCAGGGAAGCTTCCTAAGGAGATAACTAGCATCAACAGAAGAATTAACTAGACTGGGGCTGGCCTGAGGGTGGAAGTGGCATTCCTAGGGGTGGAATCTGTGCGTTGGGAGGCCCTTGAGTGGGAGGCAGCCTGGAACATTCAGAGAACTAGGAAGAGTCCACTATGGGTGGTATGATGGTACTACCTGTGTGTGTGCTAAGTCACTTCAGTCGTGTCCAATTCTTTGCAACCCTATGTCCTTGGGATTCTCCAGGTAAGAATACTGGAATGGGTGGGTTGCTATGCCCTCCTGGGGAGGGAGGAATCTTTCCAACCCAAGGCTTATCACTAGTGCCACTGGGGAAGCCTAATGGTACTACAGCAAAAGGCAAACCTGGAGAAGTCAGCAGCCCCTGAGAGCCACGGAGGAGTTGCAGTCTTATCCAAAAAGGATTAGCAAGCCGTGTACATAAGCAGCGGGAAGGTTTGTATTTTCAAAAGATCCCGTTGGCAACACATTTAGGCGAGAGAAAAGAGGGGAGCCCAGTGACAGGGGTTGATGGTACAATCCAAGCGCAGATGACAGCTCAGATGTGGCAGAGGTGTGCATGGGTGGCGTGGATGGAGGGCGAGCTGACAGACCCGGGTGATGGTCCCGGTGGGGAGGTGAGGGAGCAGGAAGTGTCAAGCTGACTGTCCTGAGGATGGCTGCGGTGCCAGATACAGAGACCAACAGGATCCCTGGCATGGGTGTTCTGTTTGGGGTCTGTTTGTGTTTCAAGTCCCTTTAAGAAGGGAAGAGCTCAAGTAGGCAGTAGCCTGTGTGGTTCTTAGCTGAGAGGAGAGAGACATGTCATTGGCAAAGAGAGCTGAAGTCAAGGGCGTGATGAGGTCATGTAGGGAAGGACGATGGGGTGAGATGAGAAGCAGGATAAAGGTAAAGGCCCAGGACAAGAGGACAAGCCAGCAAAAGACCCGAGAGAAAGCAGCTGAGAGCAACAGACCATGGCCCCAAGAGGGGATGAGTGCTAACTCTCCAGGCTTTTGCACAAACTCCTCTCTCTGTCTGAAATCCATCTTCTTCCAACCAGCCCACTTCTGATCTTTCAAAGTACAGCACAGGTCCAATGTCCTCCAGGAGGCATTCCTCAGTGCTGCTCCCTCCCTGGAGCCAGATGAGGTTCTTGGGCTTCCCACACCCCCTGGGCAGAAGCAGGTGGTGGAGAGAGCAGAGCTTTGGAGCCAGACAAGCTGCTTTCCAGACGTCTCGGTCTCCTCAACTGTCAAATGGAATTACTGCTCTGCGGGGATTCTATTTCTCCTGAAGATCAAATGATAGAAAGCATAGAAAACCTATACTTCCTAACAAGACTCATTAAGTAGAAACTGCAATTCTCTTAGTCCTTATCACGTTGTATGGACACCTGCTTTTATCTCTTCTCCTGCCCAGCCCGTGAGCTCTCTCTACCTGATAGGGTTTTATCCATCTCAGCATCCCCAGTGTCTGGCCCAGAGCCTGCCATGTACCATGTGCTCATTGTAATCAGAGTGAAGGGCGTTTGGTGGGAACAGGAGTGTTCAGGGTAGACTTCCTGCAGGAGGAGGGGCTGAAGCCAGCCCCAGCCCCCACCATAAAGCAGTGCCAGGGGAGGGGAGAGAGGGAGAGAGCCCCAGGGAGGAGGGAACAGCTTGAACATGTTTCTCCCAGCCGAGAGGCCTGGGGATGACTTCTCAGCTGAATTTCGACCTCTGAGTCACATATTCTCTCTGAACTTCAGGCAGCCCCAACCCTGGGGCTGAGCTGGCAAAAAGTGAAACCCAAGACCTGCCCCAGAGCGGTCCCCAGTGAACCCCAGGCCCGCCCCCCCTCCACCAGGCCTGGCCTCGATGCCCCCTGCCTGCCCGGGCCCAGCAGAGCTGGTGGCTTCCTCCAGCCCCGGGTCCCTGGCAGCTTCTCTTCCAGCCTGGGCAGGGGCCCCCGCACTGTGGGCAGAACTTGGACTCCAGAGCTGGGTAGGAATGTTGCTCCCCACTACACACAGTGGGGAAGTGTGGGAAATTCAGGAAGTTTCTCCACTCTCTGGGTCTCGCTTTATCTGCAAAATGGGGGGGTATATCAGGTAGGTCATTGTAAGAATTAAATTCTCATGTAATTAAAGTGAAAGTCGTTCAGCCGTGTCTAACTCTTTGCGACCCCATGGACTATACAGTCCATGGAATTCTCCAGGCCAGCACACTGGAGTGGGTAACCTTTGCCTTCTCCAGGGGATCTTCCCAACCCAGGGATCAAACCCAGGTCTCCCACATTGCAGTTGGATTCTTTACCAGCTGAGCCACAAGGCAAGCCTGAGAATATTGGAGTGCTTAGCCTATCCCTTCTCCAGGGGATCTTCCCGACCAGGAATCGAACCAGGGTCTTCTGCAGGTGGATTCTTTACCAACTGAGCTACCAGGGAAGCCTGTAATTAATGTACACGGCTCATAGAAGGTGCTTAACAAGTGTTAGGCTTCCTTCCCTGACCTCAGACTATGGCCCACAGGCAGGAAAAGTGGGCCTTGGCTGCACCCGTGTGCCAGAAGCCTGCAGCACCCTTGCTTCCTCCCGCAGGGAGACTCAAACTTTAAGCACAGCATGGCAGATTTTTACTCCCATTTTACCTGTGAGGAAACCATGGCTTCAAAGGTAGCAGAGCCAGGGTTCAAACCAAGGGCCACCTGACCTTGCGTTCACAGTGGCAGGTTATAGTGGGAACACAGCCCTATTCCAGAAGTTGGGCACCCTGGCACTACTTCTACCAGCAAAGCTCCTGGCCTGTGGCAGGCCTGGCAGCTCACTGAGCCCCTCACTGAAAGTCCAGAGGGTTCGGTGACTCATGAACAGAACCCAGAGCTCATTCCCGAGCTCTGAGCCAGAGCCTGGCACCAGAAGTTTTGTTGAGTGCCTAAATGAATGAATTCCCAACTCTTTCTAAAACATTCATTTCTAAGGGTGCTAGATAGTGAGATAAGTAAGTAAAAATAAACAGGAAGACTGCGGAAAGTAAATGTGAATGATTCTAGTTATTAGTATAAGGAATTAATGTAATTAATCATAGATAATTAATATTCTCTAGATCATCTTTTATCCACAGACCTTCCTTCTTTTCCTATACAAACATCTATTGGGTGCCTACTATGGACAGGCGCAAGGATGATAATATTGAATTAGCGCTACTATGTGACTACCACTATCCTAAGCATTTGACATGATTTTCTCACTTAACATAGCTCCAAGAAGTAGAAGCTATTATTATTATTCCCATTTTAAAGGTCAGGAAACAGAGATAGAAATTAAATACCTTAGTCAAAGTAACTTAGAAACAGGTAATGCCCAGATTTATATCCAAGTGCACAAATTTCAGAGCCAAGAGGTAATGTGTTTTCTGCACCAAGGAACTCTGGATGATTGAGTAAGGGGTGTGCATGGTCAGAATAAGACAGAAGACTGAGATGAAGTATGTAGCATGAGGCTAGGCAAAGAGAAAATTCAAAGATGAGTATTTTGAGCACTAATTTTATTGTTTAAGTATGACCAGGAAGATAGTCATTTTGTTATTAGTACCCCCTCACTTTCCCTTGGTGTCTAATGAACTAAAAAAAGAGAAACAAAAACAGGGAAGAGGGTGGAGAGAAAAAGTCCTTTAGAGGTAACCAAAGAGCCCACACACTTTGACTAAGGAGGAAAGTGAGGCCCAGAAAAGAGTAGGAAGCTCCTCCCCGCAGTCCACCAAAGCAGGAAGCTTCCATGTTGAATGTCTAACACCAGCTGCCAGAGGGGATAAAGCCTGGGCTGTAGCCTTTGCCTCCTTCTGTGGAGTAAAGACTCCTCATGGCCAACTTCAAGCTACTAAAGGGAGGTTACGGAAGGGCAGAGCTAGACAGAGATATGATGGACAGCTCCAGGACACGGCCGACTACAGCACAGGCCATGACAACCTGGAGACCTCTAGCTGGTCCCTGCCCGAGAGGCACGGGAAGGAACAAGGGCCAGACAAATGTGGAACCCGGGAGACCTCTGAGATTAAAAGGGCCTTTCTGCTCCAAATACTCAGGTCATCACGGTTTTTTTCCAGCACAGCAGGGCTTGGGTGTCGGCCTACCTATCCTTCTCTGGGAGCCCAAGTTGCTCATTCTGCGTACTGTCCCATGATTTGTAAAGGTCACACTTGGTGGAGGGGCGGGGCAGGAACATCCTGGGTGATCAGTAAGATACTACAATATCCGCTTCCTTTGCATTTCTGAGGGACTGAAGGACAAATGGCCTTGGCTGGGCTCAGTTACTGCTTTGATCCAGACAAGATGAGCAGGTGAGTTCATTTCGTAAGCACTGCATTTACTCATTTATATATCCAACACTGGTTCCTTTTCACGGCTTGTTTCCTTCCCTCTGTGGCCTAGTCCGCTCGTGCTCTCAGCCGACCAGTCCAAGACCTGGACTCAAACACAGGCAGAGCCGGCAATCCTTGCAGAGCCCCTCCACATTAGGCCCTACCTTCCGCAGGTAACTCTTCCTCTGGCTTAAACTGGGGGCCTTTTATTAAAATTACCTTACCGTTAGCAATGGTAGTGAAAAACAAGTTTCATTTACTCTAATATCTATGAACGGATTACTTAATATTAGCTCAGTGCTATCCCAAACAAAAGAAATAATTAAGCCCCTGCTGTGTGTCAGGAATGTAATAATGTGTATTATATGTAATCTTCCAAGCAGAGTGACCAGAAAAGTTATTGTCTGCCTATTTACTAATGAATAAAGTTCTGCTTAGAAAGATGACATAAGTTGGGTGAAGCCACGTGGCTAGTATGTAACTGAGCCAGGACTGGAACCCAGGTGTATCTGTGTTTAATATTCTATAATATTTAATTGCTCATCTTGATTAGGATAAAGGTCAAGATAATTCTGAGAGAGTGGACCTAGGATGGGCATACTACTTTTCTATTCTTTTGTGACAAATCATCACAAATTTAGCAACTGAAAGCAACACTCGGGACTTCCCTGGTGGTCCAGTGGCTAAGACTCCTTATTCCCAATGCAGGGGACCCAGGTTTGTCCCCTGGTCAGGAACTAGATTCCGCTTGCTACAACCAGGAGTTCACATGCCACAGTGAAGATGCTGCATGTGGTAATGCCACAATTAAGACCCAATGCTGCCAAATAAAATTTTTTTTAAAAAAAAAAGGCAATTCACTATCTCACAGTCTGTAAACCAGGAATCCAGGTGGGCTCACCTGGGTCCTCTGCTCAATGTCTCATAAGGCTGAAATCAAGGTGTCAGCTAGTGAGGGTCTTGCAGGGGAGGCTCAGGAATAATTCAGCTTCTTAAGGTCACACACGCTCTTTTTCATGTGATCACCCCGATCTCCTAAGCCAGCAACAGTGAGGCAAGTCCTTCTTGTGCTTCCAATACCTCTGACTTCCCCTTCTTCCCCAGCTGGAGAAAGTCCACTGCTTTTAAGTGCTCATGTGATTACAGTGGGGCTACCCAGCTAATCCAGGATAATGTCCCTAGCTTAAAGTCACCTGGACCATAAAATATAGTGTAATCACAGGAGTGATGCCTTATCATATTCACAAGGTCCAGGATTAAGACAGGACATCTCTGGGAAGCTGTTTCAGAGGTTCTGCCCACTGCAATGGGTAAGCCTTGTAGAGCGGAGGTCCTAAGGGGATCCTCTAGGAAGGTCAGACTGTGATGGACAGGGGCTTCCCTTCAGAGGCCTTGAACACCCAGAAAGAACTGTGGGGGCTAACAGGAATGGTCCCAGGCAAGGAGGCAGGGTTTATAGGGTGAGGGTGGGGATGACAAGAGAGAGGTAGAAAGAAATGTTAACAAAAGAATAGGCTTTACATCTATAGAGAAGTTCAAGTTGGCTCTGCTTCCTTGTGAGGGTTCCTAAAAGATGCCCAATAAATAAAATATGTGGTAGTGAATACACTGTGCTGCCCAGTTCACATGGAATGGGCTGGGTTGAGAGTCACTGGGTAGACTGGGATTAGAGCTGAGTTGGAATGAGTTGGATGGGATCATACAGGTCGAATTGGAAATAAGCAGCTTGTTTAGATTGAGTGTTGGTGTGGGCCAGATTTGGATGAGTTGCATGGAGTTTAGATCGACTGAGATAGAAAAACATGAGCAGGGGGTAGCTTGGTTGGGGCTGGGTTTGGCCGGGCTACATTGGTTAGGGTCAGGCTGGACTGAACAGGCTGGGATGGGTTGGAAAGGTTTGGAGCAGGTTAGACCCACTTGAGGGTTGAGTTAGCTGGGGATTGGTTAGTGTTTAGCTGCAGAGACAGAATCCACTCTGGATAGCTTGTGTGCTATGCTTAGTCGCTCAGTCATGTCCAACTTTTTGTGACTCCATGGACTGTAGCCCGCCAGGCTCCTCTGTCCATGAGGATTCACCAGGCAAGAATACTGGAGTAGGTTGCCATGCCCTCCTCCAGGGGATCTTCCTAACCCAGGGATCAAACCCAGGTCTCCCACATTGCAGGCGGATCCTTTACCATCTGAGCCACCAGGGAAGCCCTGGATTGCTTAAGCCAAAAGAAATGTGTGAATGGGTTTTTAATGGCTTACAGTAATGGTTGAAGAGCTGAAGAAGCAGATTCTAGGCTGTATCTTCAGGACCAACTCCCAAAACTGCCCTGCAGACTTGGACCACCAAGGCAGTTGCTTCTTTTGCAACCATCAGGAAGCCATCTGCCCAATCAGGAAGCCACTAGTCAAGCTTCTGGCTCCAGAAACATGCTCCTTTGTATGTCTACACCAGCAGAAATGCACAGCTCAGCATGAAAGCATGACAAGGTCTATCTTCAGAGGAAAAAAAAGTATGATAAGAAAATTCTTTGGCTAGATAACACAAAAGTAGAAGAAATGTTCATAATTGTACACCATACTTCTTTTTCTAATTTTGCATGTTTTTGAAAATTTCTAGTATTATTGCAAATATTGATGGCTATCTCATGCCCTGCCTCTCTGTCCATTTGATACATTTCTGAATGAACTGCCTTGCAGGAGTTCATGGCACCTGGTGAAAACTACTTCACATCTTAAACTCTAACTATAGGGCAGTCTGAAAAATGTAGTTTCTAGCTTTTCAGCCTCTGCAGGATAAAAAGGCACAGTCCAAGGAGAGAGGAATAGGGACTGAATGAGTTACTCCATACTATCTACCACCATCGAGCTAAGTGGGAAGTGGTTGGAATAAGTGGAGATGGACCAGGTTGCCTGATTGGGGCAAGTTGGACTGAGTTGAATTGGAAGGTGTGGAAAGTGTGTGGCTGAGCTGAATGGAACTGGGCTGGGAGGTATTGGAGTGGTTGGATTGGGATGGGTGAATTGGGCTGGGAGCAGCTCTGGGGCTGACACTTGGACACTGTTGTCAAGCTCTTTGCAACCAATGGAGTGAGAGTTATGCTCAGTGGGAGCTAGGAAAGGAGGACTTGGAGGATGACTGTGTTGCTGAGAATGACATCTCTGTCAACGCACCCTCACTGGGCATCCGTTCCACTACCTGGGACCAGGCTTATCCCCACTTCATGCAAACTGGCCTATCCCCAGGCTTAGGACGTGTCCAGTATTCAGTTCAACGTCCTTTGCCCTCCTTAAAATGAAGCCAGTTAGAGCAAGAGGCTTGAGGAATAAGTTTCAAACAGAGAAACTTGAAGGATGTGTTGTCTTGGGGCAAAACCAAACCCCAAGTCAAGATATCAGAGCCATATGGTTTCCTCCCTACGTTTCTGGGGGGAGGGGGTGTGGATTTTATGGAATTTGGGACTATTTCCAGAGTCCCACAGGTGCTCTGTTCACGGAGCCAAGGAAAACGGGTGCTGGCAAGCACACACGTTTACATACACCGAGAGTCATGCATGTGAGCACAGATCTGGTTTGCAATACATTTTCAGTGTCTATACCTTCTCTCAGAATTGCTCTGTGAGGCAGGAGTCATTATGTCATATCCCAAACGGAGACATTCACGCTGAGAGCCTAAGCGGACTCCTCAAAGACACACAGCAAAGTGAGGATTCGTGTGTGTTTATATGAACACTGTCTATCTCCTGGACTAGACTCCAGCCTCTAAGAGGTTTGAAGTTTTGCCCATCTTGCTCATGGTCCAGCATCTAGAACAGTCCTATTACATAGTAGGTGTTCAATATATACTTACTCAATATACACATATAGTACTAAATAAATGAGAAACTCAAGCCTCAGAAACCCGTGTTGTTTTCATAGTGACAGACACACACACCTGGGTATGCACACACATGGTCTTTGTGACACGGGCCCTTTGTCCCATGTCTTTAAAGTCTTATCCCATCTCTGCTCACTGATGTTGCCTGGATCAGGTCACAAATTCATGCACTTCCTGGCCCACTGCCTCAGGAAGAGAAACATCTGGACTCAGAACTCCAAAATGCCCCACGCGATCCTGGCATGACCAGTGCATGGACACATGTCACCCCCTCCTTCATCACCAGTCTTTACTTAGACTCTCTTTGGGCTACAGCCAGAGGAGACAGCAGGCAGTTCCCTTTGGCAGTCGGCCTTGCCCTCCCAAGAGAGGACAGGATAGAGGTCTCAGACTTTGTCTCAGCTCAGTTGGACCAGCCTGCCAGTCTGCCCACTCACCCAGTGCTCAGAACTGGGTCCCCGTCCAGTTTGCACAGACCCTCTTGGCATGGATGTGTCCTCGTTCCCATTTTGCACATAAAGAAACTGAGGATCCTAGAAAGAGAGTAACTGAACTTCCCAAAGTCACTGACTCGGGAGTGAGGGTCTAGATCAGAATCGAAGTCTGTGTCACTCTGAAATCTATAGGCATTTTTGTGACAGTAACCCCAAGCCACCACTGACGGGGTACATCTCTCCTTCATCCCAGGCCCTGTGAAGGGCAGGGGCCATATCCCCTCTTCCGTGCATCCTGCCTCTGCACTCAGCCTAGGTCAGCACAGAGTGGGGGGTGGGGGGGGGGGACATTTCTTGCTGCCTCTGACTGGTATTGACGGACCAAGTGACTATTGTAAATGCTACGGTGTTGTGTAATCAGTAGGAAAATGTGACTGTGTCCCCAGAGATGCCACTGGCATTTTGGAGAAAATCCCATCCTTGATTTTCTGGGCTGGTTCAGTTGAAATGTCTGGGTGACAGGGACAGGCTGGAGGCTCCGCTACGTGGGGCTGGACAGATCGCTTGCTGCCGCAGCCCCTGCCTAGGAGACCAGGGACTAGAAATATGCATACAGATGGTGCACAGGCAGAGGCGTGTGTGTGTGCATGTGGTTCCGGGTGTGGGTGTACGTGAGCACAGGAGGGCACAGGGGCCCAAGCTCTCGAGTCACACTGTGGGCTCAGATCTCAGCTCTGTTCCTTCCTCAGTCTCTCTGTACTCATTTCCTCTACCGTAAAATCAGGATGGCAAAAGTGCCCAGCTCAGTAGTCTGTCCTGGGATTAAGTGGGAACATGTAGGAAAGCAGATAGCGTGCAGTTCAGAGTCTGGTGCATGACTGACAATAAATATTTGTGGAGTGGATGAGTGAATGCATGAGCAAACAAAGGGAAAGTGCACGAAAGCATGGAGCAAGGAGCACGGTGCAGCGCAAAGAGGAGAGCATTTAGAGTCAGGAGACCCAAGTTGGAGCCGTGCCTATCATTTACTGGCTGAGCAACCTTGGGCAAGTCACTTAACCTCTCTGAGCCTCAGTTAATAATAGCAATAATCCCTGCCTCTCCGGTTGTTGTGAGGATTAAACAAAAGTACAGGGTGGAACTGCTCTGTCAAGGGCAGGGCACTGTGCAAATGTTAGTTCTAATTATTCTCCACAATTATGACTGCTCGGCGGGAGGCCTGTGTGTGAGTGAGCATGGGGGAAGGCTGTGGTGAGGGTGGGCCTGTGACCAGGCTCTGTGTGCACGTTGATTGTGTGTGGATGTGTTTGGAGAACTGGGGCCATTAGAAAAACCATCAGCCCTCTAAGTTGTTCTTTCTTTTGCTAAACTCAACCTGCCAGGCTGACATCGGAAGCAGGAATTAGTGGGAAGTCTGGGGGGACGGGATTAGTGGCTGAACTTTCTATTCCTGGAGACCCTCTTTTCTCAGGAGGTCAAAGCAATTTCCATATATTATCCTGCTGGCAGCTTGGGAAGGTCAGGGAAACGGCAAACACATGACTCTTATTCCTCAGATGGAGAAACCAAGGCAGGAAGGGTGGCTGCTGAAGCCAGTTCTGCCTGGACTCTGTTAGAAGCACCATCAGAAGGACCCTACAGCCACCCTGGCCTGTCCCAGCCAGACCAGCTGGCAAGGGTTCATTCATTTTAGTGTTTATTACAGTCCTCCTTGCCCCCGTTCCCAGTCCTGGACTATGTGTGTTTCAGGGGTAGACTGGAGGAGGACCCCCAAGTCCCTGCTATACGATCCATAATCATTGGAGGGTCTTCTTCTGTCTCAGTCCCCACCTTTCAGCCTCTGGCCAGTTGTTGCCCTAATTCCCCTCTACTAGTCCTTCAAGTTCAATCCACTTCTTCCAGGAAGACTGCCAGACTGCCCCATTTGGCAGATGAAGAATTTATCCTTTGTTGAGCCACTGTAGCGTTGGAATTGGGAGAAGGGGCTTGGAGGCCCAGTCACATTGCACCTCTGAGGATGGGTCAAACCAGGATGTGCTCTCTGAAACCAATCAGAGTATGAGTTACTCATGTGCTTTGACTGTGGAGCTGGTGAGCCTTAGAGCCTCAGGGAAGTTCTCTGAGTCTCAGAATTGAGAGGATTCTGGGGAGTCTCTGCTCCCCAGACAAGCAGCATCACCAGGAACTTGTTAGAAATGTCAACTCGAATGCCAGACCTGCATGAGAAACTCTGGAGGAGAGGGAGCAATCCTCCTGTGATCCTGATGCTTCAGAAGATTGTGGACCACTGGGTTCAATGACGCTAGTTCCTCGCATCCACACCCAGATACCTGTCCTCTGACAAGCTCAGGAAGCCCCATCTTCCCCACATTGACTTTGGTTCACCCTGAGGAGGGTTCCTGCCCCAGAGCCCCAGTATCTCCCCAGAGAGGGAGAGGTTACAGCTCCACCAGCCTTTCAGTTCCTATCATCTGCCTCAAATATGTCTCCTGCCTTTCTACTGTGTCACCCCTTGCTGCCCTTGAGACTGCCCCCCGGAAGCCTCTCGGGTCTTACTTCTACAGAGCAGGGACCCTACCTGCCACCTCTTACTTTGCTCACTTCCCCACCAAGACCCAGCCCTCACTCACCCCGCCTCCTCACCCTCCATGTGTCTGGGGCAAGCCCTAAATCTTTCTTTGTGTGGCTCTAGGGAAGTGGCTTCTTCCTTCTCAGGGCCTGCATGTCCCTGCTCGTAAGGGGGAGAAGACCTCCCAGAACCTGCCTAAGGTCCTGGACAAGGTCAATGGATTGCAACGCAGTGGGCAGTAGGCCACCGGCACAGCTCCTCAAGTCCCAGCAAGTGGTCAGACCCCCGAGGTGCCAGGCTCACCGTCCACCCCAGGAGGGGCACAGTCCTCCACCCCTCCTCTTCCCCAGCGGGCTAGTCACAGCAGCTGCCATCTTCCCTGATGAAAGCACCTACTGCTCCAGAACCAGCTGCCTGACTCCAGGCTCTGCAAGCTTTGACCCCTGTCTCATTAATCCACCGCTCCCCCAACAGACTGAGGTGCACCCTCATCCCAGTGTACAGGTTCAGAACTGATGCCCGGAGAGGTTCTGTGGTTTGACTGCAATCTCACAGCCAGTACAAGAAGGAAATTCCAACCCAGATCCAACTCCAAAGTCCTCTTCCTTAACCTCCAAGAGAACAAGAAGGCCGCCACTGGAGCAAGGAGCAAAGGGAGGTGAGAAAGCAGAGGCAGCCTGGATGCTGGCTCCACTCCTTAATGGCTGTGGGTCTATCTCGGCTGCCCCATTTGTATACTGGGAATAATAATTCCTGCCCTGCCAACCTCACTGGGTTCAAGAACAGAGGTGGGAGCGCAGGGAAAACTGTGGTGGTGTCCAAACGCTGGGACCGAGTGTGTACCGTGCTTTACAGTTTACGAAGTACACGGTCTACGAAGCGCATCCCTGTGTGACCTCCCGTAAGCCTGTCTGAAGCTCATCAACCCTCTCCAGCGCCATAGCAAACTGAGGCGAGGAGTCAGATGCTAGACGGCAGGGGCCGGGCCAGGAGCCGGGTGCGCCTCCGGCCACGAGCGCAAGGGGGCGCCGTGGGCTCACAGCGAGCCGGGGCGGCGGAACCCACCGCGAGAGATCGCGTTCCGTACTCTTGCTCGCAGCAACCAGGCTCCGCAAAGCGCCGGGAGGTGCCCGGGTTCCAAGGGCGACCAGGTGGGGTGGAGGAGAGTTGCACCGAGTCTGAATTTGAAATTTGAAGTCCAGAAAGCCAGCTGCCTCTCCCCGCTGTGTGACCTCCCCTGAGACGTTCGACCTCTCTGAGCATCACGTTTACAGAAATATAACTTCCTCCACCGATGCTGCTCTAACCCAGTCCGCCAAAGGCTCCCGAAACCACAAAATAAGGTCGCTGATTCAGACTAGCAGTGCAAACTGTAAACCCTCATGCACACGTAGAAGTTTGCTCCTTTCTCACTCTTCTTGGACTCTGCATCCGAAGCCCCTCGGAGTCAGCACGCAGGGATCTCCGCATTCCCATTTTACAGACGCGCAAACGAAGGCTCAGAGAAGTCGCCCTGTCGGGGGTCTTGTGGCTCATTCGGGCATACACGGAATGGTCTTCTGACACCAGCATCGGACTGTCCCTTCCTGGCCTCAGGTCCCTGGCAGCACTGGCCTCTGCGGATTGGGTACCTATGAGCCTTCTGCAGAGACCGGAGTGCTCAGCAGTCTGAGACTATCGAAGCCAAAGGGCCCCAAAGCTCCGGACCTTCCGCCTGGGCCCGCTCAGCACAAGACCAAGGGTACTCGGACCTCAGTTCTGGACCTAGCTTCTAGCTCGGCCACACCGCCATCCCCGGGCGTCCCTGGCTGCAGCGCACCCGGTGTGTGATGGGGGCCTCTCTTTGGAGGCAGAGGGCTCACCCCGACTCCGGATGCCGGGGGCTGTCCCCCCACGGGCCCCCATCCGTCCTCTTCCGAGCCGCACCCCGAAGCCCTCCCCCACCCCCACGCTGGGCAGGATCGCGGGGGTCAGGCCGTGAGAGGGGTGGCCCGTTCGGCCCCCTCGCCTGCGCGCGAGGCTGCGGCTGTGTGCACACGTGTAATTAGCTCTAATTATCCCAGGCTTTTTCAGTTCGTAGGCTCCAGGCCTGAGAGCCACGCCGGAGTGAACGCACCCTCTCCGCCCAGGGAACCGGCTCTACACCAGTCCCCAGGACCTCGCGTCGCCTGTGTGCCCAAGCCACCACCCAGCTTCTACACCACCGCCACGTGCTGGCCTGTGAGCGTCTTTGTGTGTCCGCGGGCGTGTGTTCACACTCACGCGTCTGAGCACGAACCTGGCGCGGAAAGGGAGAGGGGCGGTGGCGCGGCGGGAGGAGAATCAAATGGTTCTC
This sequence comes from Muntiacus reevesi, assembly GCF_963930625.1. Taxonomy (NCBI): domain Eukaryota; kingdom Metazoa; phylum Chordata; class Mammalia; order Artiodactyla; family Cervidae; genus Muntiacus; species Muntiacus reevesi. The sequence continues at coordinate 157,196,607 of NC_089249.1, forward strand.
AGCTGCGAAGGAAGGAAGCGCCCGGGCCCCGCTGTCTCCCGTCCCGCCAGTCCTGCATAAACATGAGCCCCCGCCCCCGGGGCAGCGGCCCAGACCGAAAATCCCAGGATTTCTGCTCTAACCGCGGAGCCGCGGTGTTGTCGACGCAGCTCTGCTCCCCACGCCCTCGAACCGTTTAGCCCCTCGGCCAGCAGCGGGCCTCGCTGTCCACAGGTGGCAGAGCCAGGACTCAGAGAGTTCGGGGCGCTCGTTCCAGGCGGCGCAGCAGGCCAGGAGAGCCGCAGCGCAGGACTGGGGTCGGCTCTAAAACAGAACTGCGCAGACGGGAGCAGAACGCTTCCACTCCCGGGTCCTCTTTGTCGGATCGCGGATCCCTAACCCTCGAGGACCCTGATCCTGCGTACTCGGTCCGTGGCGACTTCCAGCCCACTCCCTGCGGTCAGTTCGCCTGGTCTACGCAGAAGGGAACCAGGGAGCCGGGGAAAGCCCCAGGAGCCTTAGCTGCAAGTGGCAGGGTCCGCCCCGGGTCCCCCGGGGCAGGATTTCTCAGCACACTTGCTCTGCCTTCCCTCCCCCTTTCCTGGCGTCTCTGTGTGTCCCCTGTCCCGGCTCCCGTGTCCACTCTTCTCTTCTTTCTTGCTCTCTGACCCTGTTGACTCCTTGCCTGCTGTCTCGCACGGCCTTTGTCTCTGTCTCTGCCTCTCCTCCGATCTCTGTTGGTGACCCCCCACCCTCCCACCCCGCCCCCGCAAAAGAACACACACGGGCAGAATCCGCCTTTTCAATAAAAAACGACAACTGGGAAACAGAGTGAATTAAAAAGCATTAACTTAAAAACAATCCATGTGTCTGCAAATGCGTTCCAAATGGCAACCCTTCGGCGGGGGTGGAGGGGAGAAGGGGGGGGGCGGGTCGGCCATATGTTCTGGAGCCTCAGACACGAAATACAGGGGGCTCAGCGCCACGCGGTGGACCCTTCCCGCTAGCCACCTGGGACAGCGGAGTCTAGGGAGGGGGACTTCGTCTGTGCCCTCACCCTGGCAGACCCCCACCTAAATTCCTGGTCCCTCCCATGGTTCTGACATCTGCTGGTCCCTCCTCTCCCGAAGCCTCCAGACCTTCCTATGCTGACCTCCGCTCTCCCTTTGTACCAGCCCTCACCAGCCCCCACACACAGATTCCACCCCTTCCTTCCCCCACCCCACCCCACCCCTAGTCCTGGACCCCATACTTCCGCACCCAGGGCCTGCCCTGCCCCACCCCCATTCTGCCCTTCTGCCCCTAGACCACCCAGCAGCCCTGGCTCAGGGCGAAGTAGTTAGAACAAAGCTTTCCTTGGCCTGAAGAAACTCTCCAGGGAGCCGCGCAGAGAAAGGGCGCTCCCAGTCCTGGTACCTGCAGCCTCTCTCTTCTCCCAGACATCAAATGTATATCTGAAGGCAGTGTAGTTCTCCAAATGCAGAAGTCAGCTCTGTCCTTTGAAGCCCTGACTGAGAGGGAGAACTTCCCTACCCTCAAAGTTCATCCTGCCACCCTTACCACTCCTGGCAACCGTCCTCTGCCCCTTTGCCTGGGACTTGGAAGGATTGGAGAACCTCAAACAGGGGCATAATTAGAGAAGAGGGGACTGGGCAGTGTGCCCAGATTCTGCCGCCCCCTCGGTGTCTTTTCTCAACTGGGAAGGACATCCTAAGACCATAAACCAGACAGGAGGAAGATCTGGATTCTTGGTCTTGCTCTGCTGGTGACGATGACTTATGATTAGAATGGCAGTAATATTAACAATAATCATCGTAATATAGCAGCTGACACTTGTTGAGCTCCTACTGTGTGCGTGCCATGCATTAGCGCACAGAAACCGCTAATAGCTGGATGACTTTGAGCAGTAGTTTGCTGCCTGGGCCTCAGTTTCCCTCTCTGTAGAAGGAAGGGGTGGGACCTCCAGGATAGACAGTGAATCTGAAACATCTGTAGTTGAATCAAAATCTAGACAAGGTGGATCTGTCATCACCACTCCTATCTGTTCAATAAAGACATAAGGAAGCCAACTAGGAACAAGTTCAGAATTATTCTGTGTTCTTGAAACAACAAAAGGAAAAAGCCATCCCTTTTTAAAAAGTCCTAACAGTTCTCAATCAAACTGCTCTTTCTCCTAAGAGTCAGCAAGGCACCATTTAATTTTATTTTTAATGATAAAACTGTTCTTTGTTCATTATACAAGGGAACATTTCAAAATTCACCACACTGGGTGTTCATTGGAAGGACTGATGCTGAAGCTGAAACTCCAGTACTTTGGCCACCTCATGCAAACAGTTGACTCATTGGAAAAGACCCTGATGCTGGGAGGGATTGGGGGCAGGAGGAGAAGGGGACGACAGAGGATGAGATGGCTGGATGGCATTACCGACTCGATGGACATGAGTTTGAGTAAACTCCGGGAGTTGGTGATGGACAGGGAGGCCTGGCACGCTGCGATTCATGGGGTCACAGAGTCGTACACAACTGAGCGACTCTACTGAACCCCTGTATCACAAGCCTCACCCAGTGCCTTATCGGATTCTGGGGGAGCCCGGTATGAAGATTTATATAAACTCCCTGGTGATTCTGATAGGAGAATCCTGATTTGCTTGATTTCTGGATCTGATACCAGTTATCTCCTCTGGTGTATCATTCACATATAATCCCATACCTGATTCTGATTGAGAATCACTGAGGTTAGGTTCTGAGAATTTTTGTTTCTACAGATTTAAGCAGCTTCCCTGTCTCCATGCGTGTCCTGTTCCAGGGAGCCTGTGAAGGTGTATGTACCACATACCTGTAAGTCTAGGCATGTGTCTGCTTGCACACGGGCAGGTGTGTGTTTCCTTGTGTGTGTCTAGGTACAGGTCTCAGGGTGTCTCTGGGTATCTGTGAACAGATGTGCTGGGATGTGTGGGTACCTATGCCTCTGGGTGAATTTGTTGTGGCTGTGCCTCAGCATCATGTTTACATACATGAGGAGATTTTTATGCTTGTGTGTGGATATGTCTTGTGTGCCTGCATTTTCTGAGGTCTCCAACTGGGCAGGTGTTTCTATGGAGGAGGAGCTCCTGATCCAGTCCCCTGGAATGCCAGTTGAACAGTCTCCAGGACCCAGAACTCGAAGCCAGAGCTCCTCTCCTGGTTGGGGAAGAGGGACGATGATTTTGAGCATAAACACGGATTTCTGTGCTGAGCATTCTAATTCTGCAAGTCAAGTACAGAGCCCGGGCAGCCACCAGCTAATTAGCCACCCTGGGGGGAAAAATTGCCTGTATTGGAGTGGATAATGTGTTTGCCTGTTTCCATAGGATCCTTGACCGACTGAACACCCCCCACCTCCCTCCTGCTGTATCCCACAGGCCTGTCTCCCCGCGCCCCCAGCTCAGAAAGATCGTGCAGCGTTTGGCTCTAATACGTCGGCTTTTCAAACAGGCCAATTGCTAAGCAAATGTCATTTGGGCTGAAGCTTTGAAGGCTCTAAATGAGATAAATGATTCATTTGAATAGGTGAAGATGGGTCTCCTGCTGGATGAAGATGAGCTGATAAAGTTCCCCACATCAAAGATAGGCTCCATGTCCCCTCTCCAGGCACACTGTGCTCTCAGGCTGGGTTCCTCTGCAGCATAGAACAGGCAGACCTGCAGCTGAGGATCTAAGGCTTGACAGATCCTGGTCCCAGAGAGCCTCCAAGCCCCTCTGCCCACTTGCTTTCAGCAGCTGCTATGGGCTGGAAGGAGCAGGAGCCCTGCCAGGCTGGGTAAAGGGCATCTGCCTACAGCAGTCTGAGTCTGCCCTTCCCAGGCTTATTATACACACGTGTGTACACACAGCACACATGGGTCACTTGCACAGGTGGCCGAAGCCCATGACTTCCACCTGTGCTAGGCTCTCATCTACACACAGGTCTACACAGAGGCACACACTAAAGTGTATAAGCCCCTGTTCCACCACTGTTCTTTGTTTTAACTTACAAGACCTAAGTGGACATTAAGACAATACACCAGTTCATAAGCAGATACAGATATGAATTAACAGATGTCACATACAGATATTATTACGGACTGAATATTTGTGTCCTCCCCCAAAATGTATATGTTGAAGCCCCAATCCCCAATGTGATGGTATTAGAAGGTGGGGCCTCTGGGAGGCAATGAAGTTAGATGAAATCATGAGGGCGGGGCCCCTGTGAAGGGATTGGTGTTCTTATAAGAGGAAGAGCGATGAGAGCTGCTCTCTGTACTGTGTGAGGACACAGTGAGAAGGTGGCCGAGTGCAAGCCAGGAACAAATCCGCCAGCACCTCACTCTTAGACTTTTCAGCCTCCAGAACCATGAGAAAATGAATGTCTTTCGTTTAAACCTCTCAATCTGTGGGGTTTTGTTATAGCAGCCCAAGTAGACTAATACAGGTATGAACTAGGAATTACACTTGCACACATTTGCAAGTATTAATTCATGTACCAGCAAAAATTACTGACACACTTCTAGTTGGGGAGCAATGGGTATGCCATTCCTGCCACTGCTTCTGGAATCATTTACTGAGCTCTCACTGTGCTGGAGTGTTTTACAGAGGTCGTTAGCACAACCCCTTCCCCCCTAGGGAGACATTTATTAGCTCCATCGCATCAGAGAGATTAAATCTTAAATAAGGTGCTCAGAGTGAGTTGCACAACTCTACAAGGTAGACTTGGGATTTGGACCCAGGTCTCCTGACTCCCTGGCGGCTTAGACAGTCAAGAATCTGCCTACAATGCAGGAGACCAGAGTTCAATCCCTGGGTTGAGAAGATCCCGTGGAGAAGGGAATGGTAAGCCACTCCAGTATCCTTGCTCAGAAAATCCCATGGACAAAGGAGCCTGAAGGGCTACAGTCCATGGGGTCTCGAAGAGTCGGGCATGACTGAGCAAGTAACACACTTCTCCTAACTCCAACGTGCATGTTTGTTGGGAATAAGCCATCTAGCACTGGGAGTTAGGGGAGGTGAGCCTCTCAATCCTGCTATGCCCACGAGGCCAAAGCCTCCACTCCCCAGGGCCACGTGGCTTGTGCAGCTCTGAGCCTTATTACTCAATCACCATCATCGGTATGTGTAGTTGTTTCCAGGAGTGCTACACGGTTTCCCAGGCTCAGATCCACAGGTATCCCTGAAATTGTTAAAGAATTGGTTGTGACTTTTATACAAAATAATGACCGTAATCCAACAATAACAGAAACTGATTTTAATGTGTACCCAGCTTAAATGACCGGTTCAGCTCCTATATTGACAGATTCTAACAATGCAAGATTATTTTATTCTCCATACAAAGTCACTCCTCAGATTAATGTAGCTCCGTGTTTCTAATCAATACTGGAGTCATTTCAAGGTGCATTTGGATGGGATCTCTAACTGCAGCTCCCATATCCACACCCAGATATCTCATTCACAGCTTAACAGGGTTCAGGGTGTGTTCTGTTTGCCCTGACCCACCCTGCCTCTCTTGGGCTCCCACATCCAGTCCTCCTGAAGCCCCTCATACTTGTCTAGGGCTCTCCTGAGGATATTCTGGAGTTTCCATCAACCCCAGGCCACAGAAGATCTTGGAGCAGCCCCACAGACATGTTACATTCTTTCATCCCTGGGCCAGCACCCTGGCTGGTTCCCTTGGAAGAAAAATGAAGGTCCTCCTGACAGGCGAGCATAAATATTTTCTTTCCCAGCCTGGTTCAGATGGGGATATTTTCTGTTAATAAAGTGGCAGCTGGCTATCCAGGAGTGTCTGAACGTGGCCTTCCCTGGCAGGGAGCACGTCATCTACCGCTGTTCACACCCCCGACAGATGACAAGACTTTGCTGGCCTTGCTCCTTTCAGGAATGTGCCTCAGATGGCAGAGAGCGGGCAGGGAGCATTCACGTCACACCAGTTTTGTCTTCTCTCTCTTGAGGGCCTGGGAGGAGCAGCCCGAGTTTGCGGCTCTTGGCAAGCATGCCTATCGGAAGCGGGGCCATCGGGCGTCCTACATTACATGATGCGGTTTTATTTATGGGGCAGGAGGGAGTGTTGGAACAGGCTGGGTTGTCCCCCTTTGAAAGGTGCTCAGACCAGAAAGGGCAAAACACGACGTAATGGGAAACTGTGCTTTTCTTTGAGGCATGTGGCCTGGAAATGGAGCTGCAAGGCCCGGAAAGGTTTTGAAATAACATTTCGGGCTGGAGCCTTCCCTGCCCCCACCTGGAAATAGGCGTGAGGATGGAAAACAGGGCACCTCTCCTCACCACTCGTCACCAGCCAGCACTGTTTGAAATGAAAACAAAAAATTCTTCCTTAAAAGAAAATGTGTTTTCCAAAGTACTGTGAATTCTCCCCTTGACTCCCAAAGCCACAGAAGGTGGTGTGAAGGCGCAGTTCGCAGCTTGGAGCTTTGGAGGCTGTTTTGGGAAGAAGGCAGGCGCCACTGTTAGGGTGAAGTATCATCACCCTCCTGGGTGTTGGGGATAGCTCTGTGGCAAAACTGGAATTCAGTCAACAAGCATTTGATGAGCACTAGGCCTCTGGGGGTGGAGCAGGAAATGGTAACCCACTCCAGTATTCTTTCTTGCCTGGAGAATCCTGTGGACAGACGAGCCTGGTGAGCTGCACAGAGTCGGACACGACTGAAGTGACTTAGCATGCTTGCATACAGGCCTTTGGGGGAGGGCTTCCCCGGTGGTTCAGTGGTAAAGAATCCACCTGCAATGCAGTAGACTCCCAGGAGACATGGGTTCAATCCCCGGGTCAGGAAGATTCGCTGGAGAAGTAAATGACAACACACGCCAGTATTCTTGCCTGGGAAACCCCATGGACAGAGGAGGCTGGCAGACTGCAGTCCACGGGGTCATAAAGAGTCAGACATGACTGAGTTACTAAATAACAAAAAATAACAAAGGCTCCTGGGGGACAAAAAGACACAAAGATTTCAGGTCACCTGGTTTCAACTATCTGCTGTATCTGGTTGTCTGGGGAAAGTTACTCGACCTTTCTGGAGTGTTGGTTTTCCCATACATAAAATGGAGCCAATAATACAGATCTCAAAGGACTGTTATAAGGATTCTCCTGAACCCTGTGTATGAAAGAGTCCACTGCAGCACTTGGCTCCTCAGCAGGTTTGCAAACTGTTCGAAGTTGGTGAAGGAGCACTCAGAGGTTTCCTATGCCTGTAGAATGGGGCAGAGCTCCTTGCTTTTGTAGTCAGTACCTTCTGGGATCTGACCCACCTGCTTCCCTCACCCAGCGGTCAGGATTCTCCTACTGAAGTCACCCTGCCGGCAAGCCCAGTCAACCACAGCCCCTCTGCTCGTACCACCCAGCTGCCATCCCCACGTGCTTGTCCATGCTGTTTGTGCACCCCCAACACCCCAAAACAGTCCCCTCCCTCCTCACCACCACTTTCAACAGGATGCCTTCGCTTCAGGGATAACAGGACCTACCACTTTCTGTGTGCTGTGCGTCAGACACACCTTGTACGTCATTTTACAGGATCAGAAAAGACAGAATCAAGAGAAAACAAAAGGGGGATAGGAAAGAGTTTCCAGAAGAGGAATGATGTGGTCATATTTATCACAGAAGAAAACACCCTGGATCAAAGAGGCATCTGGGGGTCAAGAGGAGGCTGAGAGGTTAGGGAGAAGGCTAGGGTGAGGAAGAGGCTGAGGGTCAAAGAGGAGGTTGTTGCAATGTCCAAGCAAGACAAGATAGCGATAGCAGCTTTTAGACAGAGAGAAGAGGCTGGATTGGAGACTTCACTCCATTTATCCATTCAGGACATACATATGCAGTGGGCACCTATCTATACATTACGTATTTAGTGGGCAGGCTATATGCCAGCTGTGGGGATACAGCAGGAAACAAAGCAATACAAAACCCCTGCCCTCCTTGAGTTGGCATGCTAGCAGGAAAAACGGGATCAACAAAATAAGTAAGAACAATGTACAGAGCATTAGACAGAGGAGCGTGGCATGCTGCAGTCCATGGGGTCACAAAGTCAGACACAACTGAGCAACTCAACAACAACAGTATGTTCAGTTCAGTCACTCAGTCGTGTCCGACTCTTTTTGACCCTATGGACTGCAGCATGCCAAGCTTCCCTGTCCATCTCCAGTTCCTGGAGCTTGCTCAAACCCATGTTCATTGAGTTGGTGATGCCATCCATCCATCTCATCCTCTGTCAACCCCTTCTCCTCTCACCTTCAATCTTTCCCAGCATCAAGGTCTTTTCCAGTGAGTCGTTTCTTTGTATCAGGTGGCCAAAGGGTTGGAGTTTCAGCTTCAGCATCAGTCCTTCCAATGAACACCCAGGACTGATCTCCTTTAGGATGGACTGGTTGGATCCCCTTGCAGTCCAAGGGACTCTCAAGAGTCTTCTACAACACCACAATTCAAAAGCATCAATTCTTCAGTGCTCAGCTTTCTTTATAGTCCAACTCTCACATTCATACATGACTACTGGAAAAACCATAGCTTTGACTAGATGGACCTTTGTTGGCAAAGTAATGTCTCTGCTTTTTAATATGCTGTCTAGGTTGGTCATAGCTTTACTTCCAAGGAGCAAGTGTCTTTTAATTTCATGGCTGCAGTCACTATCTGTAGTGATTTTGGAGCCCAAAAAAACACTCTCTCACTGTTTCCATTGTTTCCCCACCTATTTGCCATGAAGTGATGGGACCAGATGCCATGATTTTTGTTTTTTGAATGTTGAGTTTTAAGCCAGCTTTTTCACTCTCCTCTTTCACTTTCATCATGAGGCTCTTTAGTTCCTCTTTGCTTTCTGCCATAAGGGTGGTGTCATCTGCGTATCTGAGGTTATTGATATTTCTCCCGGTAATCTTGATTCCAGCTTATGCTTCATCCAGCCCAGCATTTCTCATGAGGTACTCTGCATATAAGTCAAACAAACAGGGCGACAATATACAGCCTTGACGTACTCCTTTCCCAATTTGGAACCAGTCTGTTGTTCCATGTCCAGTTCTAACTGTTGCTTCTTGACCTGGGTACAGATTTCTCAGGAGGCAGGTAAAGTGGTTTGGTATTCCCATCTCTTGAAGAATCACACTTTGTTGTGATCTAAGCAGTCAAAGGCTTTGGCGTAATCAATAAAGCATAAGTAGATGTTTTCCTGGAACTCTCTTGATTTTTTGATGATCCAGTGAATGTTGGCAATTTGATCTCTGGTTCCTCTGCCTTTTCTAAATCCAGCTTGAACATCTGGAAGTTCACAGTTCACGTACTGTTGAAGCCTGGTTTGGAGAATTTTGAGCATTCTTTTGCTAGCATGTGAGATGAGTGCAATTGTGTGGTAGTTTGAACATTCTTTGGCATTGCCTTTCTTTGGGATTGGAATGAAAACTGACATTTTCCAGGATAAGTGCTATGGAGAAAAATCAAAGCAGAGGAAGTAGATACAGAAGGAAGAAGTCAGTGATACAGTTATAGATGCAGAGCCACAGAAAGCCTTAGCGTAGCTTTTGAGCAAAGGCCTCAGAGGGCCAGCTCTGCAGATGTCTGGGATACCCCCCATGCAGAGGGAAACAGGAGTGCAAAGGCTCAGTGCAAGCATGTGCCTGGGGAGAGGATTAGGAGAAGAGGTCAGAGATGAAAAGAGGGCTGGATTATAAAAGACCTTGTGCATCCCAGCAAAGACTCCTTAAGGCACCTTGAAGTCAGGGGTTTGGTGATATGCCTTGGGCAGGCCCCTTTCCCATTCTCACCCTGATTTGTCACTATGGAGGCTATGAGTCGTGCTACATGTGATTGTAAAAGCTTTGAGGTTCACTCCATGTGCTGAGCAAACAATCAGACCTTGCAATGCTCAGAGATTCTCCATGTTAAAGTCTTCAGACCTTTCTAAGTCCAACTTGCAGTTTTGGCGGTGCTGAGGTAGTGGTGCTGACCTCAGGTTGCAGAGGACCCAGCTCACTGGCCTGGGAGCCCCTCCCACCCAGCCTGCTGCCTCTGCCCCCAGGGGAGTCGGGTTGACTTCTGGCAACTCTGGCTTCTCAGCCTTGGCCTCGTGACCATAACTCTGGATCATGCGATATGGATGCTTCCCTTGTCACTGATGAGTGACATCATTCCTTCATTTGTGCTCCTTGATATTCATTTATATATTCATTCCCTCCCTCAGTCTGTTTGCTTAGTCCTGTCTTCACTCATCCCTCACTCACTCAGTTATTTACTCACTAGTTTTCCCCTCTCGTGGCATTTATCACAAGAGAAACTAAATAAGAAATGAATGATGCAACTCTCTGTGTGAGCCTGACTTTTCAGCTGAAATGTAAGGGCATGAGGGCTGAAAGCATGACTTATTCCCAGCTGTCACACCAGCATCTGGCTCACAGAACACACTCTAGGGACTTCCCTGGCAGTCCAGTGGTTAAGACTTACACTTCCAATGCAGGAGGTGCAGGTTCAATCCCAGATCGGGGACTTAGGATCTTCCATGCTGTGCAGTTAAAAAAAAAAAAATCACATACTCTGTAAATAAACTCCTGTATCCATTCATTTACTAATGCTTATTCATTCATTCAAGTATTTGTTAAACCTCTGCACATACCAAACTCTGGCCCTGGCATGTTTTAAAAGAAAAATAGGAAAGAAGAAAATATAGAGAAATATCATCTGAGGCCCTGTCATCTATCCACTCCATTTGTCTGTTCACTCTTTGATTCTTCAATCGACACTTACTGCTGTCACTTCGTACCAAATCTGAGCTGGAAATTGCTTTACCCAAAATGATCAAGGGAAGGTTGGGGCTGGGTTGGAGTTGGGCCTCAAAGAATGGGTAAAATTTTAGGAATAGCAGGAAAGAAATGTAGTCATAGTGAGGGAATAGCATGACAGAGACTGCAACGAACATCACAGGATTCTGACTGCAAATAATCCCTTCCTGGTAGGTTGCTAAGAGCTGTCTGCTATACAGATAGCTTGGGTCAAATGATGGAGGGTTCTGCTTGCTGGGCATAAGAGCTTGCTGGGGACTTCCTTGGATGCCCAGTGGTTAAGACTCCACGCTTCAGTTGAGGGCCTGAATTTGATCCCTGGTCAGGGAACTAAGATGCTGCATGCCACACAGTGCAGCCAAAAAATTTAAAAATTAGGGTTTGTTGTGGTCCAAGGGAGACTGACCTGAGTCTTTCATTTCCAGTTGTGCAGAGGCCAGTGGGGCAAGCAAGTACTTAATGTTTTCCGCTGGGTGTCCCTGGAGCAGTATGACTTCCTTTTTTCCCTAGGAGAAGGAAAAGGCCTTCAAAAATGGCTTAGATTTCCTATGCTAAGTCGCTTCAGTCATATCTGACTCTTTGCAGCTCTGTGGACTGTATCCCACCAGACTCCTCTGTTCATAGGATTTTCTAGGCAAGAATTCTGGAATGGGTTGTCATGCCCTCCTCCAGGGGATCTTCCCAACTCAGGGACTGAACCTGCATCTCTTACATCTCCTGCATCAGCAGGCAGACTCTTTACCACTAGCACCCCCTGGAAAGCCTCAAGTTTCCCCAACAGGATCCAAATGGCTTTTACAAAAGTTTGTGATGACTTTAATGCAAATGAATCAGAAGTTTGTGAATTATGTTTTCTCCCCAAAATACATAAGCTAGTGGAAATCAAAAGGAGAGTGTTTAGGCGTAGGAACCTGTGTCTCCAGGACTCAGTAGAGCCTCCCCGGTGTCTCAGGCAGAGACTGGGGGTTTCTGTGAGATTGTGGGGAGGCAAGGCCCAAGCCTGGGCACCCAAATCCTTTGAGATCACTTGTGGGCCCATCTTAGCACCAACTGATGCACTAAGGAGGTGCCAGCTATGTGGTGTCACAGTTCCAACCCATAGACTCGGATCTTAACAAGGACAAAGGATGCTCAGCCATCTGACTCTGCAGGTCCTCGAGTTTTCTGGGCCCTATAGGGCCCCGGCAGAACTCCTAGACTCCTCTTGGCCCCTTAACTGGACAGAACTTTCTCCTGCGTCTAGGTGTCTAGAGGGGACCAGATCCTCTGGCTAGCCAGGAAGGAGATTAAACATACGATAATGACAGAAACAATGGGATCATTTCAAAACATTCTCTCATATGTAATAACATTCAGCTAATAAAGCACCTTCATAATCAGTACCTCATTTGATCCTCATAAGAAACCAAGAGAATGGAAGGTGGTGGGAGCAGATTATAATCCCCATTTACTTACAGGTGAGGAAACTGAAGTATAGAGACTCTTCCCAAAGTCACTCCTCTGAAGGGCCCATTGCATCAAACCTCCAAAGCAGTAACAGCATGGCATCCTTGTTCAGTGAAGACGGTGTCCTGGGTAGAAAGAGCAGTAAGTGGTTCCTGGGGTTGAGATGGACCATTGGAGGCTATGATCTTTCCTCCTACCTCCTAGTGATCTGTGGTTGGAAGGCAAGACAACAACCTGCAGTGGGGTTAGGGCTCAACAGTGAGGGGGATCAGGGCTCTGTGTGTGGCCTGGTCTGGGTTCAGCCAAAGCAAGAACCAGAGTCCAGGCCGCCGAACCCCAAGCCAGTGTTATCACCACTACACCTGCCCTGACACTGACCTTGCCAAGCCCACCCTACATTTGCAGCCTTCCTGTCTGTCGTGAGAGGTCGTGAGAGAGGCCTCTCAGAGTGCTCTCAGGGTCTGGGCTGTTGTGACCAGGTCCGAGCTCAGGATGTGAAGGTGGACAGTGACAGCAGGAAGTCCCAGGGCTCCAGGGGTGGGGCAGGCTCGTCAGGCAAGACAGAGAGCACTAAAGCCATCCTTGACTGACCCACCCTCACCCCGCAACTTCCTCCTCTCCAGCGTGGAGGTCCCCACTGCTCTCACATCTTGTTGACTTTCAAATTTACAAGGTGTGCTGATTGCCAAGGCCCAGGGACGATTACACACCTGGACCCACCTTAGGAAATCATCCTTCTTGGCCTGGTCCCCACCAGGAGTCTGGAGGTGGGGCAGGAGCACAGGGTGGGATCTCTCAGGGGCTGTGGAAAGTTTAAAGAGGAAAATAATGAAAAAGACGACAGCAGAGAGAAATCAAAGGCAAGTTTCATTTTTCTAAAATGAAAAGGGGGAGGAGGATTCAGGTTCAACTTGATTGATAGTCGTGGTCTGAAACTCGGCCTTCCTGATGCCACCTCTGATTCCACCCATCAGGGCTCAGGGTGGGGGGGTGGAGAGAAGCTTTATGGTATTTGCTTGGTTTATTGGCTCCTCAGAAGAGGATATGAGGGCCCAAGCAGGTCTCTGGAGACACAACCCCTCAAAAAAAAAAAAAAGCCAAGATTTACGGTTTCCGGAAACTCTCAAGGTTACTGAGCTGGGCAGAGTGGGCTTTCCTCAGCCCTCAGGTTTAAGGGGTTTGGAGGTGGGCAGCTGGAGGCAAAGGAAACCCCAGAATTTTGGGAAACCATTTCCCTAAGTATTTTCTCTTCCATCGCCTGCCTTGAGGCTCAGTGACGACTCCACGATCCTGGTGATCCCATGATTTCTGCCATCATTGTGACGATGGGGCAACTGAGGCTGGATTGCTGATGAGCCTGCCCACGTTGTACAGGATCAAGTATCAGGGGGAAAGCACAGACCCAGCTCCCAGCCAGGGGCTCTCCCTCCCTGAGCTGTTGCCACGAGAGTGACCTTCGAGGCCAATCGTAAATCCTGGAGTCAGAAAACAGAAAGCATTTCTGGGGCTCTGGCCTGTGACCACCTCTGTGTCACCCCACAAAGACGGGGGACAATAGCCATGCAGCAGGGCTCAGCAAGCTGGCTGAGGCACCCCTCTACCCCCGCATGTGACCACAGCAAGGGTGCCTGACCTGCCAGGGAGCGCCCAGCTCTGCCAGGCCTGTGGACACTGGCCCTGGCCACCACATGGCTCTGGACATAAATGTTTCGTTAGCAACCTTACTTCTCAAGTGCAAGAGGCTGGTTCCTGACATGGCCTTATAGTCTTCTGTGGCCCCCGTGAACACAGGGTAAATTTGATTTCTGGGCTTAATTAAGGGACATGCCATAAATATTCATGCAGCAAAATGAGCCCTGGCTCACAAGTGCAGCTGCTTCTCGCTTGGGGGAAATTAACATCGTTTTCCAGCCCACGAGTAATGAGGCTCCGCTGCTAGAAAGAGGAGCCTTTTCAACAGCCTCTCCAGGACAGAGAGAGCGAGCCACACTCAGAGGCACCCACACACGGGGAGCCACTCCTCTGCCTCTCCAAAGACTCAGCTCTGCAGGGAGTCCCTACCAGGGCACTCGGCGAGCAGAAGACCCATGAGCTCTGTCTCGAGAACAGCGGCCAGCACACTGCGGCCCGAGGGCCAGAGCCTCCTGCCACCTGTCTGTTTTCTTGTGTGTATCTGTGTGAAGGAAGTTTTATCAGAACACAGGCACACCTACTCACTTAGCTATTGTCTATGACAGCAGAGCTGTAACAGAAAGCTTATGGTTTGCGTGGTATACTAAGTCGCTTCAGTCGTGTCCAACTCTTTGTGACCCCAAGGACTGGAGCCCACCAGGCTCCTCTGTCCATGGGATTCTCCAGGCAAGAATACTGGAGTGGGTTGCCATGCCCTCCTCCAGGGGATCTTCCCAACCCAGGGATCGAACCCGAGTCTCATGTCTCGTGCACTGGCAGGCAGGTTCTTCACCACTTGCGCCACCTGGCCCCTGTCTGGCCGTTCACAGAAAAAGTGTGCCCACTCCTGCTCTCAAAACTTCTCACCCATTTTTTATTAATAAAAGTCCCATACTATTGAGCTCTCTGGAATTCCAGGAACCGGAGCAGTTTTAGAATCATGTGGTCTTATACTCCTCTGCGCACAGACTCTGGAACCAGTGTCCAGTCCCAGCTCTGCCTCTTCCTCAGCTGCAGGACTGTGTGCAGGTTACTTGTCTTTCTCCGCCTCAGCTTTTATCTATAAATTAGAGGTACCTACATGGGGAAAGAATCTACAAGAGAGTGGAGATATGTATATGTATGGTTGATTCACTTTGCTGTATAACAGAAACTAATACAACACTGTACATCAACAATACCCCAATAAATTTCTTTTTTTAAAAAAAATTGGGGGTAATAGCAGTCCTGATCTCATGGAGTTGTTGTGACGATTAAGTGAGCAAATATTTGTAAAACCCCTAGAAAACTGTTTGGCACAAGCATTATGTAAGTGTGCTGTTAAATAAATGGAAACAGTCTCCAATTTCAGAAGCCTCAAGAGTAGAGAATTCTAACCTCCTAATCTGCCCGCTAGACCTTATTCTCCGTGGCAACAGGGAAAGCCTGCATGTTTCTGACACTCCGCTAAATGCTTTACATGCATTATCTCATTTAATCTCCAAAACAACTCTTTGAAGTAGGAATTACTGCCAATTTACCTATGAGGAAATTGAAACCTTAGGAAGGTTAGGAGACCAACCAAAGGTCAGCCAGGGTGAATTGCAATGTGGGAACGTGAGTCCAGGTGTGCCTGATTTCAAAGCTGACTCCCAGATATTCCCACCTCTCACCCAGGGCCACGGTCCCTCTTCCGTACCTGTCACAGGGTCCCCCAGCCCCTGCTGACACATGCAGTGACAGGGCACTCACAAGCTCCGGAGAGATCCCACTGGAATCTGCTCTTGTATCTGCCCTTGTCCAATCTGCTCTTGTATCTGTCCAATCCACCTCTTGAGTCTTAGTTCTGACTGTCCGCTCCAGGCTCTGAAAAGCCCTGGTGGGAGAATGAGGGCACTTCCAGGGCATCTCCCAACTTCCTGGGAGCCAGCAGTAGCCTGGGCTGCAAAGCGAAAGTGTCAGTTGTTCAGTCGTGTCCCACTCTTTGCGACCCCAGGGACTGTAGCCCGCCAGGCTCCCCTGTCCTTGGGACTGTCCAGGCAAGAATACTGGAGTGAGTTGCTATTCACTTTGCCAAGGGATCTTCCCAACCCAGGGATCGAACCTGGGTCTCCTGCATTGCAGGCAGACTCTGCTGTCTGAGCCACCAAGGAAGCCAAGCATTTACAGCAAACTAGACCTGAGTGGAAAGGCTAAGCTCCTTTGGATAGAATACTCTTCCAGGAAGTTCTCCTTGGTGCCGACAAGCAGTAAGGACCTCCCCTTCCCTCAAGGCTCCCAACACTCCTGCCTGAGCCATCATCGGAGGAGACCAGAACCAGGCCCTAGTGTGAGACTTATTGTGTTAACCCTGGGGCCCTGTGACCCTGTACTCTTTCTGCTTGCTTTCCAACTTTCCTATAGTTCTGTGGCACCGCAATGCTCATCAAATGCTTGTGGCATCACCTTTATCCTCATAGCATTCTCGACCTGTAGTTCATTATCATTCCCTTTTGTAAGATGAGGCACCTGAGATGCAGAGGGAGGCCAAACAGGAAGGAGGACAAGAGGAAGAACCTTCTGCGCGCCAGGCATCATGTTCACCCCTTGCCTCACTGAACCCTGACAACAGAGGCGGCCATCCCACTCTACAAAGGCGGAGCTTGAGGCTCTGAGAGGAAGCTGGACTTGCTTCATCATCAAGCACACACACTGTCAAACTCTAAGGGAGGTGTTTTGTTTTTTTTTTTCCTGTTTTCCAGATGTGTAAACCAAGGCTCAGACAGCTGGGTGGCTTATCCCACAGGGAGTCAGGCTGGAACCAGGCCTGCTGGCCATGGACAGAGAGCTCTCGCCCAGCCCAGCTGTCCTTGCGAAGCCCAACACGCATCCTTTTGGGGAGTGGAAAAGGAAACACTGGGCCCTTTTACAGGGTTTCCGTGTGCACGATGGGGAGCCCCCAAGGATGGCCGGCTGGCCACGGATGGGAGGAACAGTTTATTTTTCCTGCGGGCCGCTCCGGAGCCTTTCAAAGGTGTGAAGTTCCACGGCCTGCAGAGGCTGACTCTGCTGGCTATCCAGAGCCAGCCCTCCCCAGGCTCCAGCCCCGCAGACCCGGCCTCTTCATGCGCCCCCAGTGGGAACTCCCTCCGGCCCACCTGGCCTCTCACTCGCTGAAAGGCTGCGGAGTGACAGGTCAGAAACTCGACTCCCATGTTTGCTCACCAAACATAGAGCAGGCCCTCTGGGCTCTCCTCCACCATCCAGACCCTCTGCTACCTCAGGGGAAGAAAGGGTTTGCAGCCCACTCCCAGGTTCATCATACCTGGTGCACACACCTCCAGAGACTGGCCATGAGGAGGCGCTTTCAGACTGGCCCTGCAGCAAGAGAGAGTCTGGTTAGACACGAGGAAGAACTTTCTGCCACTGAGGGACATTCAGAGAGAGACAGGAAATGTCCTGAGTACTGTGCTCTCTTGGTAGGGACTCTGAGTTCCTCTGCTTGAGCTTCCATTCCTCATCCTTACAATGAGGGGTGAGACTGCTTGATTCCAAGCTCTAACAACACTGTAATTCTGAGAGCCACAGCATGAGACGAGGGGCTGGAGACCCAGCTCTACCATCAGCTGACTGTGGGAACACGGGCAAATTTACTGTGCTGCTCTAGACTTCGGTCTCCCCATCTTTAAAACGGGCATAATTATCAAAGAGTAGTTCCAAGTTAATGGATACAAAATACACTGTCCAGTATCTTCTGTGAAGTGCTCTATGCGAGAAACTAGATCTATTATTTCCACTATTCATTCCTGTTGCTTCCTCCTCTTTTTTCTCCCATTCACACCTCTTTTGATTTTTCCTCTCTCTCTTACTTCTCACAAGCAGGAAAGTTACTATGTCCTCTTCTCTCCCTAACATGTTAACTGAGAAATGTTTATAGATGAAGAGGTCTCCCCTTGTTTTGTTTGAATTCATCCTTGGTTTTTGTTTAGTGCAATTAATACAAGTGGGCCCAGGAAGGTAGTGGGGCCATGGGGAAATACCCAGGGGGCTCCAAGTCCCCTCAGGCGGCACTTAGAAGACTCTGGAATATTCCCCCTGCTGGAGAATGTCTGGCTGGGTGTCTGTGAGTGTTGGACAGGAGGTAGTTCATGGTCACAGTGTTACTGGACTGAACCAAAGGGTCGTTTCTTAATGTTTCCACCTCTAGACGGGCCAAGTGGTTGACTGTTTGAATAAGGCAGAGCAATTGTGTCCATGAACTGATTGGCTGTTTCCTTATGTAACAGTCAAAGAAGTTGCATGGTTGCTTTTAAAAAACTGAACTGATGTTGTTGTTTTTCTGTAGCCTCTATTCCCCCATCATTTTTATAACTAGATTGACTGTTTTGGTTGTACTGACCTGTTGTTTGTCTAAACTGACCCTTTGTTGAAGGAGCTGAGCTGTTGTCTGTCATGAGCATTGGGGGGCTAAAGCAGCTGGCTGGGGGCTGTCCTGACAGGATATTTTGGCTAAATGGACAGGTCTGGGGTCTGTTGTCAAACCAACTGATACCAAACCCACCCCTCAACCTTCCTGCCGATGTTAGCCTTTCCAAAGAGATCCAGTCTTAAATGTTCCAGCCATAAACCCCACACCGACTGCCCCAAGAGCATATACAATATTGTTGAAAATTGGGCTTCACATCAAGAAAGCAGAAAGTCAATTAAGGAGCTGGCAAATCAGTCTGCTGCCTGTCCTGCAGCCTTACAGGGCAGCCCTGCCTGCCTGGCTGTCCATGTGGCCCGCGCCTTCCAGTCTTATTCCTCATCCATGTTAGGGGGATCACTGAGCCCCCAGCACAGCCCCCTCATTTGCGTCTTTAACTCACTTCCTTTCATTGCTGACAGGTCCAGGGACTTTCAATGGGGCCATGACAAGAGGGTCCTTACCCTCTTTGCCCCATTCACCCTGCCCACCCCTCCTCGGCCTTTCAGACTCCCAGTGAAAGGGACTTGTCCACAAATTGGGGATTTGCCATTGTCCCCTTTGTAAAGGCCCTCCATTTCCCGGGGCCCCACCCCACCCATCCCCAGGATCAGCAGGGGTGGCCCCAGAGGCGCTCTGGATGTAACAGGACACAATACACCCACACTCTGGCTTAGAAGCAGGGCTGAAGCCTCAGAAACTCAGACTTGCTTTGGGGCAGGAAGACGATATTTTGCTATCCTCCTGCCTGCTTCCCCTCCCCATTTTACAGGTGGGGAAACTGAGAGTCACATAGCAAGACCTCTTGGCACCCAGCTGGCCCTCCCATTAGCTCGCTTCCACTCTCTGCTTCTTTCTTATTGAGAAGGCTACAGTGTCTGCCGTTTGTGCTAACTAACCCAATATGCCGCACCATTGAAAATGTGTACAAAAGCTGCCGTCAGTAGTTGAGGAAGTTTGGGGTCGTGGTTTCGTTGTTTAGCATCAGAAATCAAAAGCTAGAGCCATGAAAACAGTAATTCTTGGATGAACTGTCTCAAAAATAAATAGAAACAGTAGCCTGACTAATTTGAAATTCAACTCAATAAAAGGAAACAAAGCCAAATTGTTCTTTTCCTCTTTCTAATATTTTTGCTCCCACGTTTAGATTACTTAATCCAACTTCCTATCTCTAGGTGGGCCTAAGAAGGCCCAGAGAGGAGGTCTACTTGCCTAAAGGCACACAGCATGCCTGGGCTAGTGCTCCTGGAATGCCCCTGGAGTCTCTCAGGCAAGCATTTCGGCTTGCAAAAATTTTTGGCTACTTTGAAACGGTATTTCTAGAACCAGTTGGACACTGCAATTTGGTTTTGGGGCTTTGGAGTTTCTAAACTAAATTGATTTTTAAGAAAAGATTTTACACTGGTAAAAAAGGGTTGTTTACAAAGTTTCAGCTATGGGAAAAATCACAAGATCTCTCGGCATTTCTAACCCGAGCTGTTCTTCCCTAAGGAGCCTTGAGGCGCTACAGATGAATGTGAAACCGGGATTCTGTGCCTGAGCTGAGCCAGAGAGAAGGTTTTTCGAGGAAGGTAGCCTCCAATTTAAGCAGCCACTAGGGCAGAGTCTGTCTTTATGGGGCTTGAATAAAAAGCATAAGTTTCCATATTTAAATTGTCTCTGCCTAGTCCTTTTACAAAGTTTTAAGATAAACTCTCTAGGAAGTGAATGTTTTCTAAGTACCAGAGTGACTCTGAGGCTGGCAGCTCTGCTTTGGGGGTATTCCTGATGTTGTAATGAAATCCTGAGGGCTACCTTTCACCCCCTGCCATATGTATACTGTCCCCCTCTGGGGATTTATGGCGCTGACAAGCTCCCATCTCTCTCCAAACCCCAGTGAGGACATGATAATATTATATCATCAGCTCATCACTGAACCATCCTCATCCACTCAGCTTCCATCACCCCCCAAGACTGATAACCATCAGAGGCTGTTAATTCCCAGCAAATTATCTAATCCACATGTTGTCTGATTTGTGTAAACCCCAGCCCATGAGGATCATAAAACAAATAAGCATGAAATGGTTTATAGTTTCCAATCTCCTCTCACCTAGATAGGCCATACTCCTGGTCTCAGCCACTCTCGGCTGTGGCTCCCATGTCAGAAGGAACGGGCAGCAGAGGCTCAAATCTGGACCTGTCTGCTGCTGTTTCTGGGACAGAGGCCACAGAAATACAGACAAACAAGTCTGCCCCTCCCTCTTGCTCCCCACCCCAAAGGGGCCAAAGCTTCATTTCACCAATACGTTAATCATTGAAACAGCAAGGCACCAGCATGATGAGTTAAGCCACTGGATGATTTGCAGAGACAAAAGCAAACTGTCCCTGAAAAAACAGAGGGTAAAAGGAATTTGTAACGATGAGAGACAAAACAGAGAGGGGAGGAAGGAAAGGGGGTCGGCAGCTCAGGGAGATGTAAGGAATGAAAAAATTAGGCTGCGTTGTCTGGAGATAAGTACAGGAGTGTGTGTGTGTGTGTGTGTGTGTGTGTGTGTGTGTGTGTGTGTGTGTGTGTGTGTGTGTGTGTGTGTGTGTGTGTGTGTGTGTGTGTGTGTGTGTGTGTGTGTGTGTGTGTGTGTGTGTGTGTGTGTGTGTGTGTGTGTGTGTGTGTGTGTGTGGGGTATAGACTTAGGTGAAGATTTGGGCTGGGCCATGAGTAGGGCTAAATGACTTAGAAATCCCTTTTGCCTCTAAAATTCATCAAGGCTATGTCTAAAAGCCTGTAATTCCAAAATTGTGTAATTCATAGATCCTATACTTCTCTAACAAATCAGACACTCTGAGTCTAATTCTCTGTGATTCTAAGAGCCTATAATCCAATAAGTCTGTAATTATAAACTGCTATGACTATGAAAGTCTATGGTTTTCTAATTTTACCATTCCATGATGTCAATATTCTGTGATTCTAAGATCTTATCATTCAGTGTTTCCTTAATTTAATATTCTAACATTCCACCATCCCTGCATTCTATGATTCTAAAAGACCATGATTCTAGATTTCCATAAATTTATTTTCTATATTTCCAATGCTCTACAGTGCTCTAGTATTGTAGAATTCTGCTTCCATAATCCTAAAATTGCATAATTCTAAAGCTTTATGCTACTAAGGATCTAAATCATTTCTGCGATTCTATAAATTACTTTAAGAATTCTAAAAAAAAGAACTCTAACAGTCTATATTTCTGAATATATTCTAATAGTCTGGGTTTCTAAGATCCTACAATGCAAAGATATTTTTATTCCAAATTCTATATTTTAAGAGTCTATAATTCCACGATTCTTAGTTCCATGATTTTAATATTATATACTCATAATTCCAATATTTCTCATGGGGTAGCAAAGAGTCGGACATGACTGAGCAACTGAACTGAACATTTCATTATTATAAACAGAAAGTTGCTTCATCTACAAAGTACATGAATTAAGCTGAAACTGAATCAAGTGACCAGCACAGACGTCCTGTTTCGGGTTGTAGCGTCCCAGGGCCGCTGGTCTTTCCTCCTCAGCAAAAGAGCCTGGGCTCCTGGAGCTGCTGCAAGACAAAGGCACGTGGAGGTGGGGCCAGGCCCAGTGTCAGGCCCTGGAGTGGCCCCCACGCCTCCAGGTGGCCCCTCTTCAACAGCACTGTTTTCAAACATCTGCCAGCGTTTGGGTCCCGATTGCTGTCCTTTAAAAGTACCCCTCTCTCTTTCTTGTTCTCCATCAAGGGCTCCCATGACAATCATTTCAAGCAGCTAATGAGTTTCAGATGGCCTTCAGGAGCCCGGGACGGATGGAAGCTGGGGGATAAGGGTTCTTAGGCCGAGTTTCATGGGCAGGGGGAGGGGAGGGGTGGGAGTGGGAGGTCAGAAAGAAAAACCTTTTGTAGCTGAAGTGTTACTGGGCCTGCCCACCCCTCTGGAAGGGAGCCCCGTGGCCACTCTGCCTGCTCCTCTCTGCTGGCCCATACCATCTCTCTGGTGTGCAAACCGGCGCCCCCTTCACTGACTCCTCACTCACTGTTTTGAACTTACGTGAAATAAAACATCACAACCAAAATGGCATCACTCACCTGCTGATAGAAGCAACTTTGCAAAAGACAGATGTGATCCTTGTCAGCAACAAGAGTTCTGAGACTGTCACTGTCCAGATGTCACCTCCGGGTAAAGCTCTAAGCTGCGTCACACTGCCTGGCCCAGAGTGGGGTTGGCTGGGGGTCCTGGGAGATGCAAGCCTGCAGCTTCCTCCTGTAGACTGCTGACCCCTTTTGGATCACCCTTGCCTGCCCCCTCCATGGCTGGCCTGGGACCAGCACTGGGGGTTGATTGTGACCCCAGAGGGCTTTTCCCCTCCAACACCAGGAGACATGGGGGAAACCAGAGGCATGGGAGGGGGCACCCCAGCTTTCATTTCTGTGACACAGGGAGACCCAGGAGGCAGCCCGTGCCCAGAACCTGGCCAGGATTACACAGTGGGTTCTGTGGGCATTCTCGCTCCAGCTGCCTGGGAACTTCCGCTGCTTTCAAAGTCTATTTCAGGAATCAAGTGAGCAGAACATTGAGAAAGGCGCACCAGGGCGGTTCAGAGGAACTCACACACTCCCCGGGCCCACCGGAGCCATTCCCGTTCAGGAATGTCGGGGGGACATTTCTGCAACAGGATGTGTACAGTTTCGGGTTTGGAGAGGGGGTCCCTCCTGGCAAGGGAGACCGAACCGTATAATTAAGTAACTTGCCATTTCCTTTAAGATATCAACAACAACAACCACGTTCTCCCCAATGCCTAAACAGGACAAATCCCGGGTTAAGCAATTCCTGGTGGTCCGCTCTCACACATGTGCGGAGGGAGGGAAAAAACCCCGCCTGGAAGCTGGCCTCCCGGCTTCCCAGAATCCCCTGCCGCCGCCGCTGCCTCCCTCACCGACCGCTCCGCCACCCCCTCCCGCGGTGCAATTAGGGGTAATCTTTTGTTGCCTGGAAAGTGTAAAAATCGCCGGCTTCTCTTTTTGCATGCATAATATCCATTTCCCCTCCAAGTGCGTTATTTGGTTTGGGAATTACATCTATTTACAAGAGTAGATGTTGCACAAAGGTTGTGTTTATGTGGAAAATTATATCGGTGACACGGGCTGATTGGCACGTGGAGGCTGGGAGAGCAGGCCGAAGAGGCCTTCTCATCAGCTTGGAATAACAAAATGATTGTATTTTCAGCAAAGCTAATTGATCACATACCTCGCTGGGCTATCTGTTTACTCAAAGGCCATCCAGGCCCTGGGAAGGTGGACAGGAGAGAGCCCCGGGCGGTGGTCACCACCGGACCAAGCCAGCCTTCCAAGGCATTGGGGGTGTGGGGGCCGAGATCGGGGGCAGGAGGGGTCGTGGGGTCATGCGGTGGTTGAGAGCTGGGCTGACCCTCCTCAGACCCAGCTCTGCTTTTGTGGCCTTTTGCCAGGACCCCGGAAGTCCTTGTGGGACACGGAAAGTGTGGGAAGAGCAAGTCAGAGAGTGGGATCAGGGGCCACCCGAGGAAAAATGAGTTTATTCCCTTTCTCTTTTCTGTTTGAAAAATGGACCCATGATGAGTTTTTAAGCTGATGCTGTGCTGGCTGCCCTGGGTCCTAGATGGTGAGAGCCCTGGATGTGGGTGTCTGTCTTGACCAAGTGACCCTGTGTCTTTGCTTTTCTCCAGGGAGCTCTAGATCAGGGCCCTGGGCCTGAGGTTGGATGGGAGACATGACGGCAGGGGGCTAAGGGAATGGAATGAGGGTTCAGCTGCCAATTCTGCAAACAGCCGGAAAACTGAGCCCAGCCCTTTCTGACACCCTACCAGAACAAAGAACTGATTTCTTACTTTAGGGGGAAAAGGCGCTTATTTTTAGGTTTATGACCAGCATTCCTGCAGCCCCACCCCCACTCAGGGGATGAATCAGTGTGTGAGAGGTCCCCTAAGGAGACATCAACTCCCCCAAACTGACTCAGGTAGGCCAGGCCTGGGGTGGGAAGGGGTGGGGCTATGGGGTGGGCTGGTCCAAACAGCTCATCACCTAAAAAGCATCAAGTTAGACTTGCATTTCTTCATCAACATTAAAACTGCACTTGTGTGGAGGCAGAAAACAAAAGTTAAATATGTTAAATAGTTAAATACGTGGTTGAATGGAAAATGACCAGTTATTCTAAAAACAATTAGTCGGGAATTAGTCAAGGAATTGATTAATTTACCACTCACTTTGCAAACAGGAAGTCCCTTTGAAAACCACCCCCTTAAAATAACCTGACTTTCCACCCACCCCCACCCCTCATGCCCACCCCCGCGGTATTTTTCAGTTCAGTTCAGTTTAGTTGCTCAGTCGTGTCCGACTCTTTGAGACCCCATGGGCTGTAGCACGCCAGGCTTCTCTGTCCATCACCAACTCCCGGAGCTTACTTAAACTCATGTCCATCGAGTTGGTGATGCCATCCAACCATCTCATCCTCTGTCATCCCCTTCTCCTCTCACCTTCCATCTTTCCCAGCATCAGAGTCTTTTCAAATGAGTCAGCACTTTGCATCAGGTGGCCAAAGTATTGGAGTTTCAGCTTCAACATCAGTCCCTCCAATGAACACCCAGGACTGATTTCCTTTAGGATGGACTGGTTGGATCTCCTTGCAGTCCAAGGGACTCTCAAGAGTCTTCTCCAACACCACAGTTCAAAAGCATCAATTCTTTAGCGCTCAGCTTTCTTTATAGTACAGCTCTCACATCCATACATGACTACCCGAAAAACCACAGCTTTTACTAGATGGACCTTTGTCAGCAAAGTAATGTCTCTGCTTTTTAATATGCTGTCTAGTTTGGTCATAGCTTTTCTTCCAAGGAGCAAGCATCTTTTAATTTCATGGAAGCAGTCACCATCTGCAGTAATTTTGGAGCCCAAGAAAATTAAGTCTCTCACTGTTTCCATTCTTTCCCCATCTATTTGTCATGAAGTGATGGGACCGGATGCTGTATTATTCAGATGGCTGGTTATTCTGCACAATTCCAGTTGGCATCATTCAAACTAGTCGTTACTCTTTACTAACAGCTAGGTATAAGCACTGTCCCCTGGTTTGACAGGTTTCATTCCTGGTTTGGGACAATTGCTGATCAATTGCTGATCAATTTCAGATTTAGTCAACTTTTCCTAGAGCAAGGATTAAAAATGTTTGGGGACAATCAATAAGGATCCCCCTGGAGGACTCCTAAAACCCTCACAGACCGCTGAACCCAACAGCCTCATTTTACAAGTAGGGGAACTGAGGCTGAGAATGTTCCAGTCTTTGCTAATCCCTGCTGATGACATGTGGGCCAGGGTTGTGTTTGGTTTGGGGGTCCTCAGATCAGGGTGAAGTTGAATAAATTTCAGGTGCTTTTTCTTCAAGCTCAGCCATGAGGTTTTTCACCTCTCTCCAGGTCTGAGTTGAACAAACTCCAATTTGGAACGTATTAGGTGTTGTTGTAATAACCTCCTGGTAGCACTGTATGTGTATGTGTGTGTATTTGTCCACCCTGCGCTTCAAAATCTCTGGCCCTTCCGAAAGACAAGCCGTTTATTAATGTGGTGCTCTCAGAATTGTTTTTTAATTGGAAACATTTTGCAATGAAAGCACATTAATAAAACCTGAATCCAAATCAAACTTCTCTGTGTATGTTATTTTTACTCTGCAGTCAAATGCTTTTATTAGATTTCAAACTTTTACCGTGCTTTTTATCTCTGGCTGTATAATGTTCTACAATTAAAAAAAAAAAGCCAAATGACTCCAAAGTCTGGCAAAATAATATACTTTCTTGGATGTCTCTGTGTGTTGCCAATTAGCTTTGCCGTGAACGCAGGCCCCCATCCATCACCCGCCTCTGGGTGGCTGTAATGGAGACCTAATTTGTTTCATATGCCCCATGATCTCTGAGCCATTCACCAGTGTCTCCAACCTGCTGAGGAGCTGCCAGGCCAAAGGAGAAATGAATGACAAGAAAAACCCAAGACAAGCCAGAGGGACCCCTTATCAGGACGGAGCCCAGTTCTGCTCGTCCAGTGGGAACACTCAGCCTCTGTGCCTCCGATTTCTTCCTCCCAACTCCCCTCCCCCCTCTCCACTTTTTCTCCCCTTTTATGACCCAACTCAGAGCTCACAGGTGGGGAGGCCTAGAGTGGAGAATGGAAGACCTCCTTTTCCTTTGCCTTCCTGGGGCTGACTGTTGCCCACTCCCCCTCTCTGCCCGGTTCCCACCCCCTCCCACCTACTCCTTTTACAAGCCCGACTTTTAAACCTCCAGTTCCCTAGGAATTTTATGAATGCTCGGCACAAGCCAAAATAAACTCATAAAGAAAAAGTTTCTAAAGAAGGTCATAGACCCGTACAGCAAGTGCTAAGCGGTAAATACAAAAGTTCCCCAGGTCGCTGGGAGCTGAGGTCTGGGTGGCAGAAGGTTGGGGCAATGGAAGGAAAAGGGGGAGGTGGGGTGGTCAGGAGTGAAGGCTTTCTTTCCTCTTCTGAGAGGAGAGGAGAGGACTCCCCAAACCTCAGCCTCACTGAGTCTTTATTTGAAAAAATAAAAATTTAAAAGCCCTGTTAGAGTTTGACTTCTCATTTTATTGAAACTGTAGCCCAGAGAGGTAAGGCATTTATCCAAACTCACACAGCAAGCCGGCCTGTCCAATGCCGAAGCGGGTGCTCAGTTTCCCAGTCTAGAGTCTCCTCTCTCTGTGTTACTGATATGATGAGGGAAGGAAAGGAAGGGTCTTCGGGGCAGAACCTCTCCTGGGCCTCGGAATCATGGAGCTGTCTGTTGAAATTCTCTGGAGCAGCACTGTCCAGAACTTTCTGCAGTGATGGAGATGTTCTATATCTTTGTTGCCCAATACAGCAGGCAACTGGGCTTCCCTGGTGGCTAAAGGGATAAAGAATCTGCTTGAAATGCAGAAGATGCAGGAGAAGCAAGTTCGATCCCCAGGTCGGGAAGTTCCCCTGGAGGAGGGCATGGCAACCCACTTCAATATTCTTGCCTCCAGAATCCCGTGGACAGAAGACCCTAGCAGGCTATATAGCCCATAGCATCGCAAAGCGTCGGACGCAACTGAGCATGCACGCAGAGTAGGCAATCACCACAGACGGCTATTTAAATTAGATTAAATAAAAAATTCAGCCTTCCAGCCTCGTTTCAAGGGCTATCAGACTGGACCGCATGGATATAAAACATTTCTGTCATGGTAGAAAGTTCAATTGGATAGCAGTGTTCTCACATGTCAGCATAGTTGGCCTTCAAAGGCATCATCATGGTCATGATGCAAAATGGTTCCTCTCTCTGGGCTTCTATAAGCCTGAGATCTTCCATTACTCTCATTCCCCAAAATGACACATGCACCTTGGGGGCTGTAGCTCCAACTCTCTTTTCTTTTCACCTCCATGATATCCACTACAAGATGGATTCCTAATGAAGGGTTAGTCTCAGAAGCTGAGGGTTGGAAAGGCCTTACAGGGAGTTTAACTGAACCACTCCCAGGGCAGGAATCTGCCCTGAAGTCTCTCAGAGGGTGGCCCATCCACCCAGTTTGCACACCTCTAGGCCCAGAGACCTCACTATTTACCCAGGCAGCCTAGTCCAGGTCTGAAAAGTCGGAATTATAAGAATATACTTCCTAAAATCTAGCTGAAACCTCCCCATTTGCATCCTCCACCCTGGCTCTGCCCTCTGACTCTCACTATATTAATTCTGTTTTTCTTTCTATGCAAAGACCCTTCTAATAGCTGCTGCTGCTGCTTGGTTACTTCAGTCATGTCCAACTCTGTGCAACCCCATGGACTGTAGCCTGCTAGGCTCCTCTGTCCATGGGGATTCTCCAGGCAAGAATACTGGAGTGGCTTGCCATGCCCTCCTCCAGGGGATCTTCCCGACCCAGGGATCGAACCCAGGCCTTCCACATCACCGGCAGATTCTTTACCATCTGAGCCACCAGGAAAGCCCAATAGCTAATTCTAATAGCTAAACAATCTAATTCCTTCCTTTTCCTCTTCAAACAGGGAATTCATCACTGAACACTAAGGTTTAAAGGTGAGCTGATCAGCAGAAAATAGCAGGTACATCCTTCCCTTGATCTAAAGACTATATTTCTGTTAATGCCACCCACACTTTAAGCAACTCCATGACTCCATAGTCTCACACCAGATTTGGCCATATACATGTTCCCATGGCTAAGTTGGTGATGGACAGGGAAGCCTGGCATGCTGCAGTCCATGGGGTCATAAAGAGTCAGACACGACTGAGTGACTGAACTGAACTGATGGCTAAGTTGTCCCACCGGCAAATAGGTTGGATGTGGTTCCTACCAGAACTGCTTTTTGATTTGAGCAAAACTCCCACTCCTGCCCCACTCTTCAGGCAGCCCCACACTTTGGAGTGCCTTCCTCAAAATTTTCCAAGTCCCTTTCCAATGCCTGAGACTGTCCAGGGCTAGCAGTGCTGTATAGGTGGGGCGCTGGGCCTGGACTAAGACCTGCTGGGCTCTGGTCCGTTTCTCCCACTCAGGGTTTTTTCCATCCTTTGCTTTATATATGAGGTCAACCAGATGACCTGAGGAGCCCCAGGATTCATTTCTATCGTTTGGAACTGGGATTCTACAGCCAGGCCCTCTCCTAGCAGAGCAGCCTAGAAGATGGATCACTTCCACTTGCTGATGTGCTATTTTTCTTGTAGGTGCCCACAAACCTATGTCTCCAGAAGGGTGCTGACATGCCGATTTTAAATGACTCATTGTTTCTATAGACAGGGGCTCTGAACACCCTAGAGGCAGCCCTGGTTCCTGTGTTCACAATTCGATTGGAAGAAACAGTTTACTCTACACTATTGTGAGAAAAGAAGTGCTAGGTGAGCCCAGAAGAAAGAGACTGGAGGGCTTCCTATAGGCAGTGATACCTAAGCTGGGTCTAAAGAATGAGCCAGAAAAGAGAGGGAAGGGAGAGAAATCCAGGCAGAGAAAACTGTGAGAACAGGATGTGCACATGGGTTCGCCTGGTTATATAAGCTTGTGCAGGTGGCTTAGCGTTTTTGAACTCCAGTTTACTTGTCTGTAAAGCTAAGACAACTGTTTCTGTCTCACAGGGTCAGGCCTTCATTCGGTGATTCAAAGAATGTCCTGAGAGCCTACTAAGCCAGGCACGGTGCAGGTGCCAGGGACATCTGAGGGAGCAGAGCCAATTCCTGCTCTTAATGCACTCGAGACAGCAACAGCGCCACAGAGCAGTCTGACTCCCAGGAGCTCCACAGGGGGCTAGTTGACTCTGGCCAGGGCAGGACTTCCTGACCCTTGAGCTCAATCTTGAAGGGAGATTAATAAGACCTGTCAGGGTAGAGGAGATGGGAAGGGTCTGCCAAATTAAGGGAACCGTATGTGCAAAGGCCCAGAAATCTGAGCAAACCTGAACTCTTTGGAATCTGGGAAGTATGCCAGTGGGTATGGCGTATGTTGACCATGGCTGGAATTTAAGGCCAGAGCTGGAAAGGCCTTGAATGCCCTTTATCATGTGGGTGGTATTGAGCTCTGGAGGATTTTGAGCCTGGAAGTCATATGACCAGATTTGCAGCTTAGAGAGTTTCTCTGGAGGCCAATGTGGAGGCTAGACTGGTGAGTGAGAGGCTAGAGGTTGGGAATCAAGGGGGAGGCTGGGGCGATGTCCAGATGAGAGCTGATGGGGCTGTCTCCAAAAAGATGGAGAAGGTATGTCAGACTGAAGGCCTGTATAGGAGGCAGAATTAGCAAGCACTGGGTGGTTGGTGGCTGTGTGTGGTAAGAGAGGTGGAGCCAAGAATGACTCAGGTATGTGGTGTGTTTGCTTTCCAGAAAAAGTACCAATAATCATGGCAATATTAGCTAGCATTTATTACCTACTAATTATGTGCTAGGCAACGTGCTAAGCATTTTACACACATGACCTCATTTAATCCTCACAGCAATTCTGTGAGGTAGCTACTCTTTTATCCCCCATTTTAAGGATGAGGAAACTGGTTCAGAAAGGTTAGGTAACTTGCCCAAAGTCACACAGCAGACCCAGAACTGGCCTTCCGGCCAGCCTTCAACATCTCTATCCATCCTTCCCTCCTGCTTTCTTCTCAGGCTCAGGCTCTGTGTTCCTGCCAGGCCATCCACACCCTGTCCGACCACCCAGGCACTCAGGCACCAGCTGTCTTCTCGCCTGCCTTTCCTTCAGGGCTTTCCTGCACAACAGTGGGGTCTCTTCAGGGAGCACCCCGTTTGCTGGTCTGCATACCCGTCTGTCCACCTCCAGGACACTTGCTGAGCCACAGTCCAGACCAGGCCTACAATGCAGAGGTGGAAAGACTTGGCCCTCGCTGAGTGCCCTCAGCCCAGGACAAGACAGGTGGCTCCTCCTCCGTGGGTTCCTACCCAACCGCCATGTCTAAGGCACCCCCACGCCACTCCTCCATGGTCTCTCCCTCAGCCCCTGTGTACTTGTTCATGGTTTTTATCAGAGTTGCGCCATTTTCTATTTCTGTTTCTTGGGTCTATCTTCCCTCTAAGAGGTCAGCTCCTAGGTACGGGTTGATTTTTGTCCCCTCAAAACTCATGTTGAAGCCCTGACCCCATCGTACCTCAGAATGTAACTGTGTTTGTAGAAGGAACTCCCTTTAAGGAGATAACTATGTGAAAATGAGGTCACTGGGGTGGGCCCTAATATGACTGGTGTCCTTATGAAGAAGAAGAGATTGGGACGCAGACACGCACAGAGGAAAGCGCATGTGAAGTGACAGGGAGAAGACAGCCAGGATGACAGGCCTCAGAGGAAACCAGCACGACCAACACCTTGACTTTGGATTAACCACCTCTGGAATGAGGCAATAAACGTCTGTTGTTTAAGTCTCTTATCTGTAGTACTTTGTCAGAGTTGCCCAAGTCAACTAATACATCACCTAAAGGATACTCTGCCTCATTTCCTGGAGCTTAGCATCATCGTATGTCACCCATGACCAGGCTCTCAGTAAATATGTTATCAATTAAGTATGTGTACTTACTTTCCAGGTGGCGCTAATGGTAACCTGCCTGCTAATGGAGGAGATGAGCTTGACCCCTGGGTTGGGAAGATCCCCTGGAGGAGGGCGTGGCAACCCACTCCAGCATTCTTGCCTGGAGAATTCCATGGACAGAGGAGCCTGGTGGGCTATATATAGTCCATGGGGTCGCAGAGTCAGACTCGACTAAAGAGACTTAGCAAGTCTGTATACTAGTATGTGAGTGATGTGATACATATGTCAATACACACAAGGATCCGTGGGTACACATGTCTGTGTAGGGATGAGCTCAAGCCTGTGTGTCCACATGAGCACACTTTGACGTTTGCATCTGTAGCTCTGAGTGAAGGTGTGTTTATGAATGTATTTGTAGGCAGACTGTAAGTGACTTGTGTTCAAATGTTTGTGAACAGGGGCATGGTCCTTATGAGGGCATGGAGCGTCTCCACACACACACGAACACCAGCTGTGCCTGTCACGCTCCTGAGTCTGTGGACCCAAGTCTGGAGCGGTGAGTCTCTGAGTGGCCCCGCATGCACACATGTCTGTCCTGCTTCTCAGAAAGGGTCACTGCTCAGGGCTGGAGCAGAGACAGGTCTGTGCCTGGGTAGAGGGCTGGGGAGAAGTCTTAGCTGCTGGTTCCCCATGAGGTGGATTCTTTCCGGGGAAGAGCTTCTTGACGCAGGTGGAGCAGGGTGGGCACTGCCAACCCAGCCAGCACAGGCCGAGCCAGGGTAGAGAGAGGAAAAGCAGAGCCGGCAGCAGCTCTCCCTTGGATCTGTCCCTGTCACCTGCCCCCAAAATGGGTTGCTTCCCCGTCCTACTCCTCTGTTCTTCTTCTTCTTTTTTTTTTAATGGCTGCACCGGGTCTTCGTTGTCGTATGCAGACTTCCTCTAGTTGCAGCCGGCGGGGACTACTCTTTGGGGCAGTGCATGGGCTTCTCACTGCGGTGGCTTCTCTGGTTGTAGAGCACAGGCTTTAGACACCTGGGCTTCAGCCGTTGCAGCACGTGGACTCAGTAGTTGCAGCTTGCAGGCTCTAGAGCACAGGCTCAATAGTTGTGGTGCATGGGCTTAGTTGCTCTGCGGCATGTGGGATCTTCCTGGATCAGGGATAGAACTGGAGTCCTCTGCATGGGCAGGCAGATTTTTATCCACTTTGTCACCAGGGAAGTCACACTGCTATGTTCCCATACAGACTTAGCTGGACAGTTACACCTTTGTTTGTGTGATTTAGGCTAAGCTAACTCCCGAGGCATCTCCCCTGACAATAAATCGGGGAGGGGAGGGAAGGAAAGGAGGGACGGGATTTCGAGTCAAATATTCTCACTTCTGCCCCTAATTTGCTGTGGCCCTTTCACAGTTATCACCCCTCTAAATCTTAATGCCTCTTTCCCTAAAAGGGTTGAGAAGATCCCCTGGAGAAGGAAATGGCAACCCACTCCAGTATCCCTGCCTGGAAAATTCCATGGACAGGGGAGCCTGGCAGTCTGCAGTCCATGGGGTCGCAAAGAATTGGACACAACTGAGCACACACTCACACAAGAAGTACCCCGGACTTGAGAACAGAGAGGTGCTGGCAATGAAAATGTTTTGTAACAACAAGCCCCAGGAAGCCCTTAGGTGGGCTCCAATTCCCTGACTCCCATCCTCCTGATTTGGCCAAGAGGAGAAACTCAACCTGGGGGCTCCACCTCCCCCCGCTACAGGGGCTGTGTGGAGGAGGTCAGGCTGGCAATTTACAGTGTGAGGAGCCAGCTCCCTCCCAACACACGATCTATCAAGGCCGTGTTTTCCTTGGAAGGCTGCTCCCGCGTGGAACCCTCTTCCCGCAAGCGGCTCTCCCTCAGGTGCTCTCAGAGTTCATGGGCAGGTGAGGGGGAGCTGGGGGAGGGCAGAGGCCTCCTGGGAGGGGCCCTTTCCGTCAGAAATGACAGATGCATTTCCTCAGCTCCAGGCCTCAGCCTCAGCACACTGGGGCGGGCGGAAGCCCTGCTGGTTCCCAAGGGGCGATGGGAGGGAAGTCTCTCCCCGCTCCCCTCCTCCCGGCCCTCTCAGTTCAGGGGCTGAGGAGGTGCAGAGACAGGGAATGGGCCGCAGAGACAGAGACACAGAGACACGTGGAAAGAGGCAGAGATATGTGGACACAGAGGCGGGAGAAACCAAGAGTCAGGCGGGAAGGCTGAGAAAGACCACAGACAGAGACTGAGGCAAAAAGGGGCTCAAGGAAACCCTCAGCGAGAAAACACAGGGTCAAGGAAGGCAAGGCAGAGAGAGCAAGGCCGAGAGAGGAGAAAAGCAAGCCAGCCAGCAGTGAAGGCAGAAAGTCAGGGAGAAAACAAGAGAGAGCTGGAAACACACAGGGAGTGGGAAGGTGATGAGAGAGGCTGCAGAGAAGAACGGCCTGAGAAGAAGTGAAGGAGACAGACCCAGGCGACCGAGAGTTCAAGACAGGCGGAAGCCCATGACATCCAGGCGGGAATACTGTGGAGAGAAAACCCAACGGCCATGCCTCAGAATGAAATACATGGCTGTTGTTGTTCAGTCACTAAGTCGTGTCCGACTCTGTGTGACTGCATGGACTGTAGCACGTCAGGCCTCCGTGTTGCTTACTATCTCCTGGAGTTTGCCAAAGTTCACGTCCAAAGATGTGGTTGGTTCCATGCTCATTTAGAGCAAATATACAGACTGTTCAAATCCCAGAGCCTGTCAGGTAAACTAACCTCTTCTCTTGCTTCCTAGACTGCAGAGGATCCCGGAACCTCTGCTGGGTGTGGGGGTGCAGGTTAATGGGACCCCCACCCCCCCCAGGACCAGGCCTTGTGGAAGGCTAGGGCATGGGGTGGGCATGACATGGGTCCTGGGCTGGAGGAGACAGCCCTTGGGAAGGGGGCTGCAGTGGGTGTGGCAATGGGGGGACCACAAGGAGAAGGAGGCGTCAGGAACTCTAAGAGGAAGAGAAGGAGAAATGCGCCCCCACTTTCTCTGAGGCCACTGCATTTTTCATAGAATCAGACTTGATTTTGCCAGATAGGCAGTGCAGCCTCCATGTAAGAAAGGAACTCATTCGCTCAGTAACTGCTTAGCTAGTTGATGCCAGACTTTCTTCTGGCTGCTGGGGGACCACAGGGACAAGGCAACAGAAAGTGTTCCCTTGCTGAGCTTCTTTCTAGTGGGAGGAAAAAGGATAACAAAGTACTGATGCTTGCAGTGACATGAACCGCTGCTTCTCAGATAGAGGTTTGTGCTGTGGATAAATCAGAGCAGGAAAGAAGAGACATGAGAGGAGGCTTGTGATTGAAATGAGGTGGTCGGAGAAGACCCCATGGAGAAGTCCTGATGAGGTGAAGGAGTGAGCTGTGAGAATACCCAGAGGAAATGAGGTGGGCTTGCCTGCAGTGAGACCTGAGGGAAGGGATTCAGGGGAGGGGCAGGGGTGAGGCAGAGTAGGAAGGAACCAGGCCATGCCGGCCCCATAGACCTGTGGGTGTTGGTTCTGCTCCTAGGGGAATGGCAAAGTCAGTGGAGTGTTTGAGCAGAAGAGTGACGTGAAATGACTGATCTTATTTAGGTGGTGACCATCTGGTGTGGTCTCAGTAAGAGATGGGAGACACTTGGACCAGGGAAATAGTGATAAACAGTCAGGTTGTAGACCCCTGAAGGGAGAACTAATAGAATTTGCAGGTGGATCTGATATGTGTATGGGACAAGGAGAAGGACGGGAGTCATAGTCTCCCTGCAAGGGCTCCTTGCCTCTGCTCTTGCCTTCCAGGGCAGAGCACTTACCTATCTTGGGGGCCACTCCTCTTTGGACTGCCCTGTCTGAGGGACTGTGCTTCCTCTGGGTGGTGCTTAGACCTGCCAACCAGAAGGGCCCGCTGGGCAGGCAGATGGGATGATAATGACAAAGAGAGCCTCATAAATTCCCTGCACACCATACTGAGAGGACTAACGAGCCAAGACTAGGCAAGGGAGAATGACCCTGCCCTGCCATCTGACCATCACTGGCTCCTGGTGCCCCTCGCATCCTCTGGGTACTGCCTCCTACAGGAGAATTTCCTATTTCCCTAAAATATCAGTTGCATTAACTGCAGAGAAGAACACAAGAGATGGTTAAAAAAACAACCGAGTTACAAGAACTAACCTAAATTGAGTTCCAACACAAAGTTGTTGCTGCTGTTCAGTTACTCAGTCACGCCCAACTCTTTGTGACCCCAATGGACAGCAGCATGCCAGGCTTCCCTGTCCTTCACCATCGCCTGGAGCTTGCTCAAACTCAAGTTCATTGAGTCAATGATGCCATTCAACTATCTCTTCCTCTGTTGCCCGCCTTTTTCTCCTGCCCTCAATCTTCCCCAGCATCAGGGTCTTTTCCAAGATATCAGCTCTTCATATCAGATGGCCAAAGTAGTGGAGCTTCAGCTTCAGCATCAGTTCTTCCAATGAATGTTCAGGATTGATTTCCGCTAGGATTGACTGGTTTGATCTCCTTGCTGTCCAAAGGGATTTGATTTAGGTCATACCTGAATGGTCTAGTGGTTTTCCCTATTTTCTTCAATTTAAGTTTTCATTCCAATCCCAAAGAAAGGCAATGCCAAAGAATGCTCAAACTACCACACAATTGCACTTATATCACACACTAACAAAGTAATGCTCAAAATTTTCCAAGCCAGGCTTCAACAGTATGTGAACCATGAATTTCCGGATGTTCACGGATTTGGAAAAGACAGAGAAACCAGAGAACAAATTGCCAACATCAGTTGGATCATCAAAACAGCCAGAAAATTCCAGAAAAACATCTATTTCTGCTTTATTGACTATGCCAAAGCCTTTGACTATTTCACAACTGGATCACAACAAACTGTAGAAAATTCTGAAAGAGATGGAAATACCAGACCATCTGACCTGCCTCTTGAGAAATCTGTATGCAGGTCAAGAAGTAACAGTTAGAACTGGACATGCAAAAACACACTGGTTCCAAATTGGGAAAGAAGTACGTCAAGGCTATATATTGTCACCCTGCTTATTTAACTTATATGCAGAATACATCATGAGAAATGCTGGGGTGGATGAAGCACAAGCTGGAACCAATATTGCAGGGAGAAATATCAATGATTTCAGATATGCAGATGACACCACCCTTATGGCAGAAAGTGAAGAAGAACTAAAGAGCCTCCTGATGAAAGTGAAAGGGGAAAGTGAAAAAGTTGGCTTAAAACTCAACTTTCTGAAAACTAAGATCATGGCATCTGGTCCCATCACTTCATGGCAAATAGATGGGGAAAGAATGGAAACCGTAAGAGACTTTACTTTCGGGGGGCTCCAAAATCACTGCAGATGGTGACTATAGCCATTAAATTAAAAGACGTTTGCTTCTTGGAAGAAAAGCTATGACCAACCTAGACAGCATATTAAAAAGCAAAGACATTACTTTGCCAACAAAGGTCCATCTAGTCAAAACTATGGTTTTTCCAGTAGTCATGTATGGAGGTAAGAGTTGGACTATAAAGAAAACTGAGTGCTGAAGAATGGATGCTTTTGAACTGTGGTGTTGGAGAAGACTCTTGAGAGTCCCTTGGACTGCAACTCCTTGTTGCAACCAGTCAATCCTAAAGGAAATCAGTTCTGAGTATTCATTGGAAGGACTGATGCTGAAGCTGAAGCTCCAATACTTTGGCCAACTGATACAAAGAACTGACTTGTTTGAAAAGACCTTGATGTTGGGAAAGATTGAAGGCAGGAGGAGAAGGGGATGACAGAGGATGAGATGTTTGGATGGCATCACCAACTCAATGCACATGAGTTTGAGTAAACTCCAGGAGTTGGTGATGGACAGGGAGGCCTGGTGTGCTGTTGTCCATGGGGTTGCAAAGAGTCAGACATGACTGAGCAACTGAACTGAACTGAACTGAACTGTCGAAAAGACTCTTAAGACTCTTCTCTAGCACCACAGTTCGAAAGCATCAATTCTTTGGCAATCAGCCTTAAGGTCCTCAAAGCTAGTACTCAGTCTATACTGTCTAGTACTGTCTGTCTGTCTGTCTATCTACCTACCTACCTACCTATCATCATCATCATTCTTATAGTCAATCAAGAGTCAGATGGACTTGGATTCAAGTCATGTATCTTTGGAAAAAGTATTCAATTTCTCTTGAGTCTCAGAAATGTCACCTTCAAAAAGATAGCATATCTGAACTTTCTTTATATAGTTATGATTAAATGAGATAATGAATGTGTAGAATTTGGCAGGCTGCCTGACACAGAGGTAGGACAACAACTGATAGTCAAGAGGTATGCTGGAGTCAGCTTATACCACCTTGTGAGTTGAATGTTAAATTTTCAGGGGTTGTATGAGCCAATTGTTAAAAAGAACTACTATTAAAAATTAAAGTATACACAATTGCAATTAAAGAAATTATATTTAAAATAACTGTAATACTCAAAACCCACCATTCCCTAATTATTTACATTTACTATTATCCATGCTCTGAGGTCATTTATATCTATTGTTTCTGCATGGGGGAAATACTATCTAGAGACGTGCTACTGTGCATCCCTTCACACATAATTCTTGTGTAATGATCTCATGTTCATAGTTCAGAATCAACCATGGTTGATTTGCACATCGCATGCATGCTAAGTCAGTCAGTCTTGTCCAACTCTTTTCGACTCTATGGATTGTAGCCTGACAGACTCCTCTTTCCCTGGGATTCTCCAGGCAAGAATACCAGAGTGGGTCACATGCCCTCCTCCAGGGGATCTTCCCAACCCAGAGACTGAACCTACATCTCTTGCAACTCCTGCATTGCAAGTGTATTCTTTACCACTAAGCCACCAGGGAGGCCCGATTTACACATTAGAAATTGGCAAAAGCTACCAATAAGGGCTTGATTTATTGTTTCCTTGATCATCTAGATTTAAGAAAGTGTTAGAGAAAATGTTAATAATGCAAATTAAACTTAAAAGTATGTCACGGTTGTGATACAAAAAGTTGAAGAAACAGTACTCCAGTATTCAAAAACTATGACATGGTTTATCAAAATATTTGTTCACATTGATGATGAGTGACTGAAGTTATAACATGCATCTTTGTTGTTTTACTTGTATCTCACTTGTTGATATAAACAAAATTATCAATAATATCTATGTCAGAACTGTGTTCATTCATCCACTGCAACCATAGTTTGAATAAAAATCAACAATAGCATTCTAGGAGAATGAATAGGCTATGTGGAATTAACAATAAAAAGATTGTGTATTTTATTTGTAAATTGTGTGCTGCAGATTCTTTAGATCAATAAAATTTGTAAAAAGCACATTTGTATATACATACATTTTTTAGAAATAATTTTAAACATTTACTAGCACACCACTGTGGTCAAGTCATCCTAATTGTATTATCACTGTTACTATAGATAATTCAACATGGCTTCTGGTATTGGCAGACTTGTTAATTCAGACCAAAACCTTCTGATAAGAATAACTAGAAAAGTTGAACAGGAACAACAAATCACATGTGTTTGAAGGCCCTAGGGAGTTAACAAGGCAATGAAGAATTATGGGAACAAAGCTGATTTAAAAAGGGATCTCAGACAGCTTAGTTTAGTATTTGATGTTGCTTTCTCCACAGGCGGATCTGCCAATTCTACAAGAGGCACTTGAAAGCCTGAGAAACTGACCTCACAAGACTATAGGGACAGAACTAGGAGTCCTGGGACTGCCAAGAAGGCTTTTGGTTGAGCTCCTAATGGTGTATACCCTAGGAGAAAGAGCGAACAGGAAATGCATTGCCCCAGCAGAGATTGAAGCCCAGTTTTAAACGAACTTAATTGCTGGCTAGATGAATGTGATCTAGGATAGACAGTGCCATAACCTCAGTCACAGCCATGACTACTGGCATTAAGCAAATGTGAATCCTCTCTGTTCCAAAATGATATCAGCCCAAGCCACAGCTTTTCTCTACAATTTTTCACATAAAATATTCAGAACACAGTCTAAAATAACTAGGCATACAAGAGTGTATGAATTAAAAGAAATGAGGCAATGGAAATAGATTGACAGGACAGCCAGAAATCTCAGTTAATTAGACATGCTCTTTAAATTAATTAAGATTAATGTGTCTAAGGAATTAAAAATCAGGATGGTGAATTTCAATAGGGAGAATAAAGCAATGGAAAAGAATTAATTGGAAACTGAAGAACAGAAAATTAATATATCTGAAATTAAGAAACTTCAGATGCGGCTCAGCTTCATGGCACATTAGATGTAGCTGAAGATAGAATTAGCAATCTAGAAGACAAGTTAGAAGAAAATATCCAGAATGATATACAGAGAGATGAAAGGATATAAAAAACAAAAAGAATGCAAGATAAGACTTATATAGCTCTAATCACAGTTCCAGATAGAGAGAAGAGAGAGAATAGGACAGGAACAAGCCACAGAATCAATAAACTTGGCAAAACCATAGCAGGACTAACTGAAAGTGAACAACACCATCTTATAGTTAAGCTGCTGAAAAATAAAAACAAAAAGAAAACCCTAAAAGCAACCAGATAAAAAAGACATATTAGCTTCTAAGGAGCAACAATCAGACTAGGAGTTTACTTCTCAATAGAAACAGTGGAAACACAAGACAGTGGAATGATAACATCAAATAGCTGGGGGAAAAAAGGTCTAATCTAGAATTCAATTCCACTTAACATGGTCTTCAAAAACAGAGATAAAATAAAGACATTTTTAGACAAAATTTTTAAAGTAGAAGAGCTTATCACTAGGAAACTTGAATTACAGAAAATATTCAGGGAGTTCTTGAAGGGAAATGATTCCAGAGAGAAGTTTGTAAAGTCAGGAAGAAATGAAGAGCAATAAAAAGCATGAATATATGAGTAAGTATAAAGGAAAACTGATAGAATAAAATGATGCTAGTAATGTCTTATATGGTTAAAAAATACAGATTATTAAAATATAATAAAACCAATAGCATTAAATTTGAAAAAGGGTAAATACAATAAAAGTGTTCTAAGATCCTTGTATTTTCAGGAAGAAGTAAAAGCATAAATGTATATATTATACAATGTTTGGTAAGTCAGTAATATATTTTTATATCTCTAGATAAATCATTAAAAGAAAGTACAACAATCAAGCTAATTGAGGGGATAAGTGATATGATAAAAATGCTCAATAAATCCAACAGAAAGTCCTCACACCACGGAAGTGAGCTACAGGTGTGGACTGGGGGAGTTCCCATCATAGAGAGACTCATTTATCATATTTACTGATGCTGTTTACTGATGCGCCAAGCTAATCAATACTAAACATTGAAATTTCAGCAAATCAAAGGATCTCTGCCCAATGGCAATTGCCTTCTACACACAGTAAACAACAAATAGTACAAAGTGAATTCTATGATATATTAGAGGATTACAAGGACAATGCAAAAAATAAAAGATTACCTGGGTGAGTGGTGAAGAGGAGTGAACTGCAGTGTTAAATAGGATGGTCAGTGTAGGTCTCACTAAGAAGGTGAAATATGAGCAAAGACTCAGAGGAGGTGGGTAACTGTAGCCAGGGGAGCAGATGAGAAAGCTGGAAGGGGTGAGGATTTTAACTGGGGCCTGTGAGCAGACTCACAGGTCTGTGAGTGTTCTGGAAGGAAATATGCAAATATCCGTGTGAACAAGCTCTTCAAATCTCAGCATTGGAAAGACACTAAGGGAGCTTTGCAACCATCCCCCCTCCTACTTTACTGCCAGAGTCTGGTCAGAGGGAGAGCAAGGTAGTGGCTGGCCTGAAATGAGAATTCACTGGACCAGGTCTCATAGCTGGCTATCTCACCAGGGCTGGGCTACCTTGTCATCACCCATGCCTCTGTCTACAGTTTACAGTGAGTGGGTAGTGGGTGGCAGTGACCTGAACTGTGGGAAATGGGCCATGCTGGGGGCAAGTGTTAGACTGAATGGTAGGTTCAGTCCCATTAGCAAGAGGATTCTCTCACGTCCCCACCCCGAACTAAGACCAACGATAAATGTTCTCACCACAACTTCAAAATCACAGGGGGCAAGTCTAATAAGCTAGAACCTCTGCTGTGGCTTCATTGGTGTTTGCTTAGAGTGGCCACCTCTCCAACTGCTTCTTGCTACCAGACAACTCAGCTAGGGTGGGCCTTAACCCAAAGCAGGCATTAACAAGGACCTTTGGCTTTGGGGTCCTGAGAGGTCTCACTTGCCCTCCTCCTCAGCACAAGGGGTCTCTGAAGATGCAAGCAAAGTTAATGAAGGCTTAGAAGAGTCTGTTGAGAAGCGATTTCAATGCCGGAGATAAATAGGTTCATCTGCATTCATTTCCATTTAATTAAACAAACATTTACTGATTATCCTCCCACAGGTCAGGCCCTGCATTTTGCCATGAGTGATGGATAAATAAGCAAAGGCCCTTGCCTGTGGTGGACTGCATAAATGACACATTCTTCTCACTACTGGATGCCAGAATCTTTGCAGAGTAACTTTGCTGCTCTTCCAATCAAAGAATGGAGTCCATTCCTCTATCCCTTGCTTCTGGATTGCCCCCAGTGCTTGCTTGGGCCAATACACATAACTTGAAAGCATCTGGTTTGAAAAGCATGAGGGCAATGAGATCTGCCCCTTTTCTGCTCTTAGGAACCCTGCTACCACCACCGTATGAAGAAGCCCAGGCTAGCCGCCTGGATGATGAGAATCATGTTATCTAATAACTCCATCCTCAATACACAGAAGAACTATTCAAAAAAGATCTTCACGACCCAAATAATCATGATAGTGTGATCACTCACCTAGAGCCAGACATCTTGGAATGCAAAGTCACATGGGCCTTAGGAAACATCACCACGAACAAAGCTAGTGGAGGTGATGGAATTCCAGTAGAGCTATTTCAAATCCTAAAAGATGATGCTGTGAAAGTGCTGCACTCAATATGCCAGCAAATTTGGAAAACTCAGCAGTGGCCGCAGGACTGGAAAAGGCCAGTTTTCATTCCAATCCCAAAGAAAGGCAATGCCAAAGAATGTTCAAACTACTGCACAACTGAACTCATCTCACACACTAACAAAGTAAAGCTCAAAATTCTCCAAGCCAGGCTTCAACAGTACATGAACCATGAACTTCCAGATGTTCAAGCTGGTTTTAGAAAAGGCAGAGGAACCACAAATCAAATTGCCAACATCTGTTGGATCGCCAAACAAGCAAGGGAGTTCCAGAAAAACATCTTCTTCTGTTTTATCAACTATGCCAAAGCCTTTGACTGCATAGATCACAATAAACTGTGGAAAATTCTTAAAGAGATGGGAATACCAGACCATCTGATCTGCCTCCTGAGAAATCTGTATGCAGGTCAGGAAGCAACAGTTAGAACTGGACATGGAACAACAGACTGGTTCCAAATCGGGAAAAGAGTATGTCAAGGCTATATATTGTCACCCTGCTTATTTAACTTATACGCAGAGTACGTCATGCAAAATGCCAAGCTAGATGAAGCACAAGCTAGAATCAAGATTGCCAGAAGAAATATCAATAACCTCAGATATGCAGATGACACCACCCTTATGGCAGAAGTGAAGAAGACTTGAAGAGCCTCTTGATGAAAGTGAAAGAGGAGAGTGAAAAAGTTGGCTTAAAGCTCAACATTCAGAAAACTAAGATCATGGCATCCAGTCCCATCACTTCATGGTGAATAGATGGGGAAACAGTGGAAACAGTGAGAGACTTTATTTTTTTGGACTCCAAAATCACTGCAGATAGTGACTGCAGCCATGAAATTAAAAGACACTTGCTCCTTGGAAAAAAGCTATGACCGACCTAGACAGCATATTAAAAAGCAGAGACATTACTTTGCCAACAAATGTCCGTCTAGTTAAAGCTATGATTTTTCCAATAGTCATGTATGGATGTGAGAGTTGGACTATAAAGAAAGTTGAGCACAGAAGAATTGATGCTTTTGAACTGTGGTGTTGGAGAAGACTCTTGAGAGTCCCTTGGACTGCAAGGAGATCCAACCAGTCAATCCTAAAGGAAATAAGTCCTGAATATTCATTGGAAGGACTCATGCTGAAGCTGAAACTCCAATACTTTGGCCAGCTGATGTGAAGAACTGACTCACTAGAAAAGACCCTGATGCTGGGAATGATTGAAGGCAGGAGGAGAAGGGGACGACAGAGGATGAGTTGGTTAGATGGCATCACTGACTTGATGGGCATGAGTTTGAGTAAACTCCAGGAGTTGGTGATGGACAGAGACGCCTGGCGTGCTACAGTCCATGGGGTCACAGAGAGTCGGACACAACCAAGCTACTGAACTGAATGACTCCATCCAACAGACAGCCAACCATAGATGGCTGATACCTGTAGAGGAACTGCTCAGATGAGCCCAGAACAAATTTCTGACTTACAGACTCACAAGCTAGATAAATGGTTGTTGTTTAAAACTCTAAGGTTTGGGTTATTGCTGTTGTTTAGTCGGTAAGTCATGTCTGACTCTTTGTGACCCCACGTACTGCAGCATGCTGAGTTTCTCTGTCCTTCACTATCTCCTGGAGTTTGCTCAAATTCATGTACATTGAGTCAGTGATGTTATCCAACCATCTCATCCTCTTCTGCCCTATTTTCCTTTTGCCTTCAATCTTTCCCAGCATCAAAGTCTTTTCCAATGTGTTGGCTCTTCGAACCAGATGGTGAAAGTACTGGAACTTCAGCTTCAGCATCAGTCCTTCCAACCAACATTTAAGGTTGATTTTCTTTAGGATTGATTAGTTTGAGCTCCTTAAAGTTCAAGGGACTCTCAAGAATCTTCTCCAGCACCACAATTCAAAAGCATCAATTCTTAGGCATTCTGACTTATTTATGGTTTAACTCTCACATCTGTCCATGACTACTGGAAAAACCATAGCTTTGACCATATGTCTTTTTTGGTGTTAGTTCTAGAAGGCCTTATAGGTCTTCATAGAACTGGCCAATTTCAGCTTCTTCAGCACCAGTAGTTGGGGCGTAAACTTGGATTACTGTGATGAATGATTTGCCTTGAAAATGAACAGAGAGCATTCTGTCGCTTTTGAGATTGCACCCAATAACTATAATCAATTACTACATTTCAGACTCTTGTTGAC
Organism: Muntiacus reevesi; assembly: GCF_963930625.1. Lineage (NCBI taxonomy): Eukaryota > Metazoa > Chordata > Mammalia > Artiodactyla > Cervidae > Muntiacus > Muntiacus reevesi. The sequence goes on from NC_089249.1 coordinate 157,241,086, forward strand.
TATGAGGGCTACTCCATTTCTTGTAAGGGATTCTTGCCCACAGTAGGAGATATAATGGTCATCTAAACAGAATATATTAAGAAGAGGTGGCAAGAATACACAGAAGAACTATACAAAAAAGATCTTCACGACCCAGATAATCACGATGGTGTGATCACTGACCTAAAGCCAAACATCCTGGACTGTGAAGTCAAGTGGGTCTTAGGAAGTATCACTACGAACAAAGCTAGTGGAGGCGATGGAATTCCAGTTGAGCTATTTCCAATCCTAAAAGATGATGCTGTGAAAGTGCTGCACTCAATATGCCAGCAAATCTGGAGAACTCAGCAGTGGCCACAGGACTGGAAAAGGCCAGTTTTCATTCCAATCCCAAAGAAAGGCAATGCCAAAGAATGCTCAAACTACCACACAACTGCACTCATCTCAAATGCTAGTAAAGTAATGCTCAAAACTCTCCAAGCCAGGCTTCGGCAATACATGAACCATGAACTTCCAGATGTTCAAGCTGGTTTTAGAAAAGGCAAAGGAACCAGAGATCAAATTACCAACATCCATTGGATCATCCAAAAAGCAAGAGAGTTCCAGAAGAACATCTATTTCTGCTTTATTGACTATGCCAAAGCCTTTGACTGTGTGGATCACAATAAACTGTGGAAAATTCTGAAAGAGATGGGAATACCTGACCACCTGACCTGCCTCTTGAGAAGCCTGTATGCAGGTCAGGGAGCAACAGTTAGAACTGGATATGGAACAACAACTGGTTCCAAATAGGAGAAGGAGTACGTCAAGGCTATATATTGTCACCCTGCTTATTTAACTTATATGCAGAGTACATCATGAGAAACATGATGGGGTGGATGAAGCACAAGCTGGAATCAAGATTGCCAGGAGCAATATCAATAACCTCAGATATGCAGATGATACCACTCTTATGGTAGAAAGTGAGGAAGAGCTCATGAGCCTCTTGATAAAAGTGAAAGAGGAGAGTGAAAAAGTCGGCTTAAAGCTCAACATTCAGAAAACTAAGATCATGGCATCTGGTCCCATCACTTCATGACAAATAGATGGGGAAACAGTGGAAATAGTGGCTGACTTTAATTTTGGGGGCTCCAAAATCACTGCAGATGGTGATTGCAGTTATGAAATTAAAAGACACTTACTCCTTTGGAGAAAAGTTATGACCAACCTAGACAGCATATTAAAAAGCAGACATTTCTTTGTCGACAAAGGTCCGTCTAGTTAAGGCTATGGTTTTTCCAGTGGTCATGTATGGATGTGAGAGTTGGATTATAAAGAAAGCTGAGCCCAGAAGAATTGATGTTTTTGTACTGTGGTGTTGGAGAAGACTCTTGAGAGTCCCTTGGACTGCAAGAAGATCCAACCAGTCCATCCTAAAGGAAATCAGTCCTGGGTGTTCATTGAAAGGACCGATGTTGAAGCTGAAACTCCAATATTTTGGCCACCTGATGCAAAGAGCTGACTCATTTGAAAAGACCCTGACGTTGGGAAAGATTGAAGGCAGGAGGAGACGGGGCCAGCAGAGGATGAGATGGTTAGGTGGCATCACTGACTCAATGGACATGGGTTTGGGTAAACTCCAGGAGTTGGTGATGGACAGGGAGGCCTGGCGTGCTGCGGTTCGTGGGGTCACAAAGAGTCAGACACAACTGAGCGACTGAACTGAACTGAACTGAAATTAAATTTGCTCATTCCCATACATTTTAATTCTCTGATTTCTAAAATGTTGATGTTCACTCTTGCCATCTCTTGCTTTCCCATTTACCTTGATTCGCGGACTTAACATTGCAGGTTCCTATGCAATATTGTTCTTTACAGCATCTTTCCTTTCACCACCAGACACTTCCACAACTAAGCATTGCTTCTGCTTGGCCCAGTCCCTTCATTCTTTCTGGTGCTAGTAGTAATTGCCCTCTGCTCTTCCCCAGTAGGCATATTGGACACCTTCCAACCTAGGGGGCTCATCTTTGGATGTCACATCTTTTTGCCCTTTCTTAATGTTCATGGCGTTCTTGCAGCAAGAATACTGGAGTGGTGTACCAGTCCCTTCTCCAGTTGACCACGTTTTGTTAGAACACTCTACTAACACTCATCCATCTTGGGTGGCCCTGCATGGCATGGCTCATAGCTTCATTGAGTTATGAGAGCCCCTCCACCACAACAAGGCTCTGATTCATGAAGGGGGAGGTTTGGGTGGTATTATTCAGCAAAGTTGAACAATAGTCAAAGCTATGGTTTTGGTTTTTGTTTTTTGTTTTCTTTATGGTTGGACCATAAAGAAGACTTAGTGCTGAAGAACTGATGCTTGCAAATTGTGGTGCTGGAGAAGAGTCGTGAGAGTCCTTTGAACAGCAAGGACATCAAACCAGTCAATCCTAAAGGAAATCAACCCTGAATATTCATTGGAAGGACTGACACTGAAGCTCCAATACTTTGGTCACTTTATGCAAAGAGTCAACTCATTGGAAAAGACTCTGATGCTGGGAAAGATTTCGGGCAGAAGAAGAGGGTGGCAGAGGAAAAAATGATTAGATATCATCACTGACTCAATTGGACATGAATGTGAGCAAACTCTGGGAGACAATGGAGGACAGGGAAGCCTGGTGTGTTGCAGTCCATGGGGTCGCAGAGTCAGACATAACTTAGCAACTGAACAACAACAAACTCAGCAAAAAAAATAAACACAAAACTAAGGTACTGCTCAATACAGAGTCCTCTATGTTAGAAGCCAGGTCAGTAAGTAAAGAAGTGAAACTAGCTTGGTATAAGACATAAGGAGTAATGAAGATGTTGGCAAACTGTCCTTGCCTGAAAGGAAGTAGCCTCTATCAGCTCCTTTTAACTGCTGCCATTGAAGGCTGTGTTCCCAGTCTTCCAGATTTAAAGGGAAGACAAAAATCAAGATATTTATGGAAGATCTCCCAATGTTTAAATGTTGACAGTTTAGTTCCCTTTAATACTATGTAGCTTAAGCATCTGCATAGGCTTTTAACTTGTAACTTCTAGTTTGATGGAAGACAAGGAATACTTCAAGGAAAACAACAAAGAACCCCAGCAATCATCACTATCATGAGCTTTAAAAAGGGAGGTAAGTACGGGGAAGGTTAAGGACCGGGGCTCTAGGAGCTTAGGAGAGACACCTAACTCAAGGAAGCGCCCCTCACAGCAGGTAGCATTCGGCTGGGTTCTTGAAGAATGAAGCCAGGTAAGCCAGGTAATGGCCTTCCCTGGTGGCTCCGTCGGTAAAGAATCTGCCTGCAATGCAGAAGACACATGTTCAATCCCTGGGTTGGGAAGGTCCCCTGGAGAAGGGGCATGGCAACCCACTCCAGTATTCTTGCCTGGGGAATCCCATGGACAGAGGAGCCTGAAGGGCTACAGTCCATGGGGTCACAAAGAGCTAGACACAACTGAATTGACTGAGCATGCAGGGATGTAAGCCTAGTAACAAGGTAATAAAAATGGTCCCAAGAGAGAACAGCCTTCCTGAGGGCTAGTGGGACAGTGCTGGCATCCTGGGGATAGCAAAAGGGGAAGAGGCAGAGTGGCCAGAAGTGGGGCTTAAATGGTGAAGGGCTTCAGGCAATGTTTGGGCTTTAGCCACTAAGGAGGCAGCACTGTGGCAAGTTCATGCAGAATACAGCCTCGGAAGCTCAGCTCCTCAATCAAATCCCAGTTCCAATATTTCTTACCTGGGGTAAACTTTGCAAGCCATTTACCTGTTTGTGCCTCATTGCCTCGTATTCAAATAGGGTGAGTAATGATAGAACCTAATACAAGCTGGTCGTGAGAGTTACAACATGAATATTTTTTATCTATAAAGAGCCACTGAAGGTGTCAGCTATCTTGTGAATTCTTTTTTAAATGTTCCTTTTTTCTCCTTTTTCTTTGTAATAGCAAATGTGACCCTTGAAGAAAACACACGCCCCTTGTGGAAAAGTATGAAGAAGACCATTTAAAAATCACCCTAACCCCACCACTCAGAAACAAGAGACACTTTTAGATGTTTTCCCAGTCTCTTTATCCTGTGCAAGTATAGTCTGCTTGCCCTGTGGTTTGTTATGACAAATTTAAAATCATTCTCAATATACAATTTTATTTTTTTTCTCTTAATCTCATACCATAGGAATTCTCTTGTGTCATTAAAAATTCTTCAAAACATAATTTTTTTAACTGTTATGGAACACTGTGAGACACTGTGAGATGTCTTCATTTGGCTTTGATACCCAGTAATCGTGGTTATTAACATCCACTGAATAGTTACTATGTTCCAGGAGTTTATAGGTGTTAACTCATTTCATTCTCACGTCCGCTGTGGGAGGGATCATTTGTGTAACCCCAGGTGCTGGGATGTCCTTCCAGGTGGCTCTGGTGGTAAAGAACCTGCCTGCCAATGCAGGAGACACAGCAGGTGTGGTTCCATCCCTGGGTTGGGAAGATTCCCTGGAGTAAGAAATGGCAAACCACTTCAATATTCTTGCTAGAGAATCCCATGGACAGAGGAGCCTAGTGGGCTATGGTCCACGGGGTCGCACAGGGTTGGACATGACTTAGCACTAGACACTGGGATGGCTCCGGACATGCTCCTCTTCCCTCTTCCTCCTGCCCCAGGCTCACCGGGCTGGTGGGTAGATACTGTTTGCTCTCTCTCATTGGCCGTCTGGCATATGTCTGGGTCCCACCAGTGGGAGACATGGCAGGAGATGGGTTTTTATCCCCTGGGCTCCGTCCTTGCTGAGGCTGCTGCTGGTCGACAACCCCCAACTCCCCACAGCCACAGCCCCCATCAGAAGCCCTCTGCACACAGCCACCCCTCCAACTTTGGCTAACCAGGCCCTCCCCCAGGCCTCAGGTCGCTGGGTGCTACAGCTACCTGCGGTTGCTAGACTCGGAGCGCTGCCCCTCCACTCTGGCTACACTCCCATAAGACGTCTTCCTGTTAACCTCTTGTTGAATTACCCAGGTTAATCATGGCAACTGTCCCAACTGCTGGGACCCTGACTGATGCAACACTTGAATGGATAAAATTTTATGTGCTTTAATAATAAGAAGTTCCAAAAGTTGTACAACAAAAATTAAGATTCCAGGTCCACTGCCCAAGGTGACCGTCCTTGAAAGTTTATTGTTTTAACATAATAATAGCTCACACATACAGTATTTTGTAGATGAGAAAACTGAAGCACAGACAGGTTAAGTAGCTCATCCAAGGTCACACAGCTCATAAGTGGTGAGTCAAATTCACTCAGTCGTGTCCGGCTTTTTGCCACCCCATAGACTATACAGTCCACGGAATTCTCCAGGCCAGAGTACTGAAGTGGGTAGCCTTTTCCTTCTCCAGGGGATCTTCCCAACCCAGAGACTGGACTCAGGTCTCCTGCATTGCCGGCAGATTCTTTACCATCTGAGCCATAAGGGAAGCCCAAGAATACTGGAGTGGGTAGCCTATCCCTTCTCCAGCGGATCTTCCCGACCCAGGAATTGAACCAGGGTTCCCTGCATTACAGGTGGATTCTTTACCAACTAAGCTATTAGAGAAGCCCTCTCATAAGTGGTAGAGATGGGTATTAAACCCAGGTAGTCTGGTTCCAGAATTTCTGCTCTTAGACACTACTATACTGCCTCTCCAAAATCTCTCCATTAATATTTATATTTATATATTTGTCTAAATACTCTCTGTTGGCTTACACAAATTAAGGCATGTTATATATATCAATAATGACTGTTCACTTAACAATATAGCTTACAGATCTTCCCCTATACTTTTTTCCCACTTAATATACCTTGACACGCTTTACTTATGCACAACTAAGTTCTGCCTCATTCTTTAGTCTTCTACTGATTTGCATTTCAGTTTTAAATTTTTTTCCTATTACAAAGAGAGTCAAAATAAATGATCTTGTGCTGCATCTGTGCATACATATGTGGGCATATCTATAAATTAGATTCCTGGAGGTACAACTTCTAAGTGTATGTTCACTTTTAAAATTTGCACACCATCTGTTAAATTTTACTTTTGCAAAACTGTCATTGATAATGACTATTCCAACAGTAGGTTAAAATGTCTATATTCCTAGATGATGTTTTACTGAAATTTTTTATTCTTTCTATCATGTAGTTTAAATAGCGTCTTATTTTAATTTTCATTTTTCTTATTATGACAGAGGAGTTGACATCTTTTCAAATTTTTAAAAAACACTTATCTTAGTGTGCCTTACTGCATCCCCATGCCATAGTTTATTTAGCACATCTTTTAAAATTCACAATTAAAAATAACAGTGTGATCACAATCTTTGCATATAAGTCTCTATTTGTATCTCTTTCTGTTTCCTGGGAAAGATTGCTAGAAGTGGAATTACTGAGTCAGAGGGTAGGGACTTATTTAGACTCTTGCTGAATACTGCAAATTGTCATAGAATTACGTTACCCTCCCACCAGCAACATTTGAGAGATCTCCCCTCACTCACTGCCACACCCAGCACTTTTATAATTTTTAAATGAGATACCTAAGAATAAGGAAAATGGGACCTCAATTTCATTTATTTGCTTTGATTTTAATAAGCCAGATTAAACATTTTTTCATGTTCCTAGGCCATTTACACCTCTGTTTCTATATATATTCAACTCGTAGTGTTTCTCCTATGACAGGTAAAACACCCATCAGCATATCACTTATTAAATTCCTACTAGACACCTAGAAACTACGGAGCTTTGTGTTTTGAGAGACATAAATGAGATGCAATCATTATTCTTACAGATTTTGTGATTTAGCTAGGCAGACAGGCCCATACACAGAGAAAGCAATTAGAGAGCAAACCAGACAGTCTGTAATCAAATGCTAAATGGGCAGCTCGATGCTACGTGCCAAGAGAGCACAAATAGGAGGGAACAGCTAAGCAGGTATGATCAGGGAAAGCTTCTTGGAGGAGGAGCCCACTCAGGGGCTGTGTGCTTAAAATATGACAGTTACGGAGAGACATGCATTTCTCTTTCCTCCAGCAAGGAGCATGATGCCTCAATGACTCCGTCAGCATGTCTGGGGAAATCAGTCTTAAAGAGATAAACTAGTTGACTGCTGTCACGCCCCAACCCAGCTGGCACTGGTTGGCCATTGTCACCATTGCCTCGGTAACAGCAATGACAACAACTAACATTTATTGGACTCCATGTGCCAAGTACTGTGTGCTAAGTGTTTTATATTTATGATCTCATTTATGTTTCTGACTAGCCTGTGAAGTAAATACTATTGTTGCCCCTTTTACACATGTGGAAACTGATCTTAAACAAGTCATCAAGGACATCAGTGGAAGTGTGATGAGCTTGGTCTCTGATCTCTGTTTGTCCTTTCCAAGGAGCATGCTCCAGGTCCCGGTCAAAAAGCCTTTCCCCCCGACCAGTCACACCATTCTCTGGCTCTTTTGGCATAATCAGGAAAAAAGGCAAGCAGACTTTTGAGGGGGAAAATTTAGAGTCGTGGAAATTCATCCAAGTCTCTAAAGAAGAGTGGATATATATATGTATAACTGATTCACTTTGCTGTCACATGAAACTAACACAACATTGTAAATCAGCTATACACCAATGTGTGTGTTCATGTGTGCGCAGTCGTGTCCGGCTCTTTCCGACCCATGGACTGTAGCCTGCCAGGCTCTTTGGTCCATGGAATTTTCCAGGCAAGAATACTGGAGTGGGTTGCCATTTCCTCCTCCAGGGGATCTTCCTGACTCAAGGATCAAACCCGCGTCTCCTGCATCTCCTGCACTGGCAGGCAGATTCTTCACCATTGTGCCACCTGGGAAACCCCCAACATTTCAGCAAAAATTAGTAAACTCCCCGAGCACACACTAGGTAGGATGTCGGGCGCTTGAGTCCCTACCTGGGCCTGACCCAAGAGGAGATGAAGGCAAGGCTGTGACAAATATTCTAACTGGCAGGGATGGACACAACAGAAGAGAACAGAAGGGGGTCCCCAACCCCGAAAAGGGGAGGTGGGTGTCAGGAAAGTCTTCTCAGAGGAAATGGTAGCTGAGTCCATCCGGCAAGAGGGAGGGATTCGCTGAGCACGGAGAAGCAGAGAGGCATTCTAGGAAGAGGAAACTCCCGGGCCAGAGCCAAGGGCGTGAGGTTGGGGTGGACACAGTCAGAGGGTATCCCTGCATCGTGGCACCAAGAGCCTGTGTTGTCGTCGCCAGCTGACCCTTCTGTTCTCTGCAGCGAGCCATGTACTTCCCCCTCCTGTGAGCCCCTGGTGACAGAAGGCCTGGCCCACACTGGGCAGACAGCATACATCTGTGAATGAAGAGCTAAGGACCAAAGGTCTCCATCACAGAGGCCTTGGCGCTCAGGACCTCACCAGGTGAGGGCAGCTCCAGGAGGCAGGGTGGGGGTGAAGGTGGGGTGGAGATGGTGGGGGAGGCTGTCCCTGCAACCACACAATGCACCCCTTGAGGCCAGGGGCCAACCTCCTTCCACTTCCCATCCTTCTACACCAAGTTGCCAAGCACAAGCCTGTGAACAATGTAAGAATAGTCATTGCCAGGAATGGAAACACTTATGTAATCACTGTGCACAAGGATCTGCTCCAAGTGCTCTACGTCTAGCTCCTCATTGAAGCCTCAAAAATTTCCATTATACCCATTTTACAGATCTGAAAACCGAGGCACAGAAAGTTTCAGTCCCTTACTTGGGTCACTCAAGAGACACTGCATGACATAGAGCTTCAGAGCAAAGGCATGAGAATCAGAGTAGGCCTAGGTTCAAAATCCTGTTGTACTACTTAGCCTCTGCAAGATCATTACTTAGCCTCCGTCTCCCTGTTATGAAATGGGGATGATCGTGACACCACCTCAGTTTAGTGTTGAAGAGCAAATGGAAAGCACCTAGCTCAGGGTTGGAACCTAGCAGGCACTCGGCAGCCAGCAAGCATTCTTTCTGCCCACAGGTCCAGAAAGCTGTCTCTCTGGTGAAGATGGGCCCCCTGGTCTTCTTTGTCCCCTTTCTACTCAGTCACGACCTCCTGCTGCCACACATAAGCCACTCACCGGAAGAGGTGAGTCAGACCCCCATTCCACTTGGGCCTGCTCTTTCCCAATCAGCGAACTTCTTCCATATAGAGCAATCTTTTCCACTGCTCCCAGCTGCCAGCAGAGGCCGGCATTAGAGAGCGTCTTGGCTCCCATTGGAAGAAAAACAAACTTTGCAGAAAAATAAACACTTTTTTTTAAAGTCCTGTGGTTTTACATTCAGACCTAATAGTTTTTCCTTTCTTTTTTTCCCAGATACCACAAATCTTCTCCTGGAGGGAGAAAAAAGGAAAAGAGCCCAAGAAGAGACTTCTAGATTGTTCTTCCATGCAAACATGCTAAGATGGCCACATCCAAGGACCAGGCTCCCGAGTCTGTGCTGTGGCCCTTTAGAGACTTGAGTCCCACTCTCCAAGCTGACCCTTGTCCTTTCTTCCTCGGCTCCGGAAGGGTGAGTTCGAGCGACTTCTTTCACCCGCTCCTGTTGCTCCAGGGCTGGAAGGAGCAGACAGAGGCGTAAATGTCAGGCAGGCCCAGACACAGGCTCCCCTGCGATGGGCCTGTGACATTTTAACTCCCAAATACAGTCACCTCCCCACAGTGAGGCTGGCTGGCCAGAGGCCATTCTGTTCTAGTGACAAGTCCTAAAATAGGAAGCTGTTTCTCAGAGAAACACAAAGCCATTTGCCTTTGAGCACGGCCTCCTCTCCACCCCTCCGTCCCTCTGCAGAGCAGGGAAGAGAAGGCCTGAGTGACCCAAGCAGCGGCCAAGGACTCTGGCTGAGTCATGCCCCTCAGACAGCACACGCTTGTTCAACCCAGGCTTCCTCCAGCAATGCCAGCCTGGGCTGGGGAGACCAGTGGGCATGCTGATTAAGAGATGACACAGGAAAAGCATCTTCCACAGGAACTGGTACCTGGTGGGTGCTATATTCATCTCTGTTCCCTTAGATCGAGAGTTCCTGAGGCTGTCCCACAACTTCAATAGGTCTGGAAACACCATGAGTGCCAGACAATATTCTGTATGTACACTCTTGCTAGTGAGTGAAAGCATTCACTAAATATCTTAGGGATCAAAGACTTCAAAAAGCTGAGAACCACAGGCTTTTTAATTTAATTTTTTAATGAGAGTTGAACTCTACTGAGGCAAAGATCTATCTTCTTTGTTTTGGTATCATCACAACCTAGGAAAAGATGTGGCATGTTGAACATTCAATGGAATGAATGAATGAGGTAAGGGATGAGAATTAACTTTTTTCTTCAAGGAATTCAGAGCAAAAATATAGATAAATAAAAGAGTATAATACAAGGCAGAAAATGATAAAAGTCAAATTAATGGAAAAATTAAGAGCTGCAGAAGCTCTGAATAAACATAAATGTCTCTGGCCTACCTAGCAAGATGGAACGGCCAGCTAAGTCAAGTTGAGACAGTTGGTGTGGGTGGAGTAAAGAGGTTCGGTAGGTAGAAAGAGGAGAGAGCTGAGAAGTCATTTCAGGAAACCGTAGTGAGAAAAAAAAAAAAAAAGAATCACAAACTTTAGAGAGACATGAATTTTTTTTTTAATGTGGTTTTGCACTCGAGGCCTAATGGTTTTTCCTTTCTTTTCTCATATGAGCTGTCCAGTGTGGCGAGAGGGAAGGGGATGTTTGAGGCCGGGTAGGAAAAAGGTTTGGAAAGAAAGTTTGGGGCCAAATCCTGGGGGGCCTTGAATTCCAGTCTCCACTCACCCAGCTCTGAAGCAGCAGAGCTGTTCCCTGTGGGAAGAAGAGGTGGAGGGGAAGGGACCCAACACCCGCCCTCTCCGGAACCTGGCCACCATGAGGGCAGGAGGCTGGTGAGGAAGGCTGAGGCCGACAAGGCTGGAGCGAGGCAGATGGAGAGGGGGGACAGATGTGAGGGTGGGAAGGAGAATCAGGCATCTGGCAAGTGATTTCCCATGGAGGGTGGTGAAGACAAAGCCGACCTCAAAGAATCCTCTTGATTTTCCCCAGCTTGAGTTATTGGCCATTTTTCATATTCAAATAACAGCAGATTTTAAAAGATTAAGTTAAACTCAGCTACAAGAATATATAAAGAGAGATTTTAAAAAGATGAGTAAGACTGAAATAAAAACACAGTATAGGCACACAGTGGTGATTTTTCCTTGGTCTCGGTGTTCAGCGATTACTTTCTAAATCTCTGGTTTTCTCCCAGACCTAAGCGCCATCACCCTGCTGCCTCACGGCCTTTGTTCAAGAAGACTCTGCTTTGAAACTCTGTCCCCTCACTCTTTCTCAGCAGCCCCTTTAATCGTGAGGCAGCCTTTCCCAGCAAGGTCAGTGATGCTGACACGAGGCTGGAGTTTTCTGAAGGTCTACAGCCAAAAGGTATCATTCTCATAAACAACATATTACAGACCCAAACCTCCCAATCTCAATGAGCCTCTCCTTATTCTGTACGTGAAACTCGGCTCAATTCAGTAACATTAATACCAGTGGCCACTCTGTCAGTGCCTGCCCTGTGACTGCTCTGAACACTTCACTTCTGTGAGCTCATCCGATGTACACAGAAGTCCCTCCCTGTAGGATGGATATGACCACAGTTCTCACAGATGGTGAAACTGAGGCCCAGGCCTTGGCTGGCAATTGGAGAAGCCAAGATACAAGCCCCAGATGTTCAGCTTTGGAGTCTATGCTCCTAACCCTCCTCCTGACTGCCTGTCACAGACCCGGCTCTGTTCTTCTCACACTCTCACTGATGTGCTGAGTCAGTGGAGTTGACTACAGGCGGGGCTTGCCTGAGAAAGAGGTTAATGGGTGTTATTTCCATCCTGCCCTGCATGGTCCTATGAATACACACTTTCATTAAGGTGCTGGAGGAATTATTGAATGTGGGGCACTTTGGGGAGCAGGTTAAGTAACAACCTGTTTTGTCCCCCTATACTCCATAGTGACCTGAAGGGACCAGACACTAAAGCACTCTCTGCCTCCACATGCAAATCTGGAAAGTGGGCTTTCAAAATGGAGACTAACATGGACCCGTAGACCCACAGTAAGAACATAAATCTCAAAGAGAAGCATCAGTGATTTGCTTATTTGAAACAAGTCAGAGGTTCTCAACAAAGGAGCCACAGGTCTCTAAGGGGCCACAAAAGGAACTAAATTTTTAATGCAAGAAAGAAAGACAATACTGGAGACAATCTGACTAGAAATGGAATGATGTGGGTTTCAGTGCTATTTTTTCCAATTCCTAGCATGTGACCACAATACACAGTCTACCTTCCAGGCTTCAATTGGCCTGCCCATCAGGTCAACAGTGAATAGTCTTTATAGTGTGTCCATGTCTTTGCAACTTTGTTGCCTTCTCCCAAGTTTTCCATCCATTGAACTTCTACTTATTCCTCAAAGCCCCATGGAAATGCCCTTCCAGAAGCCCTCAGGTGGAATTAATCTCTCTTCCACTTGGTGCATGGAACACTCATTTATCCCCCTCACAGAGGCTTACATACTTTGCTATGCTGTATTTTGTATATTTGTTCAGTCATTTGAGAAAGTATTAATTTGTTTAACATAGTATCCTGAGCACCTGCCACATGCCAGGGATGTGCTAGATGCTGGGAATACAACGAATAAGAGATGGCTTTGGGCTGGATTAGTCCCCCAAAAGATAAGTTGAAGTTGTAACCCCCAGTACCTCAAAACATGCCCTCAAGTGAATATAAAGTCATTGTAAATGTAAACAGTTAAGATGAGGTCATAGAGGAATTGGATGGGCCCTTAATTCATTGTCTGTTGTCCTTACAAGAAGAGAAGAGATATAGACACACTCAGAAAACCTCATCTGATAACTGAGGCAGAGATTGGAGTTATGCTGCTGCAAGTCAAGGAGTGCCTGGGGATATTAAAAGCTGAAAGAGACAAGGAAAGAATCTTTCCTAGAAGCCTCAGGGAGAACATAGCACTGCCAAAACCTTCAATTTGGATATCTCAGCCTCTAGAATTGTTGACAGATAAATCTCTGTTGTTTCAAGACACCCAACTTGTGGTGGCTTGAACTAAGACAACTAAGTCTGTCTGACTCTTTGTGACCCCATGGACTGAAGCGCGCCGGGTTCCTCTATCCTCCGCTATCTCCCAGACTGCTCAAACTCATGTCCATTGAGTTGGTGATGCTGTCTAACCATCTTATCCTCTGCTGCCCCCTTCTCCTTTTGCCTTCAGTCTTTACCAGCATCAGGGGCTTTTCCAATAAGTTGGCTCTTTGCATCAGGCAGCCAGAGTATTGAAGAGTACTGAAGCTTCAGCTTCAGCATCGTTCCTTCCAATGAATATTCAGGGTTGATTTCCTTTAGGACTGACTGGTTTGATCTCCTTGCAGTCCAAGGGACTCTAAGAGTCTTCTCCAGCACCACAATTTCAAAGCATCAATTCTTCAGTGCTCAGCCTTCTTTATGATCCAACTCTCACATCCATACATGACTACTGGAAAAACCATAGCTTTGACTATATGGACGTTTGTCTGCCAAGTAGTGTCTCTGTGTTTGAATATGTTATCTAGGTTTGTCATAACTTTCCTTTGAAGGAGCAAGTGTCTCTTAATTTCATGGCTGCAGTCACAGAAAATAAAATCTCTCACTGTTTCTACTGTTTCTCCTTCTATTTGCCATGAAGTGATGGGACCAAGTGCCATGGTCTCAGTTTTTTGAATGTTGAGTTTTTTTTTAAGCCAGCTTTTTTACTCTCCTCTTTCACCATCATCAAGAGGCTCTTGAGTTCCCCTTCACTTTCTGCCATTAGAGTAATATCGTCTGCATATCTGAGGTTATTGATATTTCCCCCAGCAATCTTGATTCCAGTTTGTGACTCATCCAGACTGGTATTTCTCATGATGTACTCTGCATATAAATTAAATAAGCAGGCTGTTTGGCAACTCTAAAAACTAATGCCAAAATGTTCTCCACTTTCAATGAACAATATGTAAGCAATTACAGAACAGCATGAGAATACTTCAGTAAAAGGAAACCCTCTGTGCAAACAAAGAGGACATGGCAAGTAATTCAGCCTTGGAGAGCATTCAGGACAGGCTTCCCAGAGCAGGCATATTTGGAGCTGGGTTTTGAAGGATGAGTAGGAGTTCTCCAGGAGACTAAGTACTCTAGGCAGAAGGAATGGCAGCAGCACATGTGTACTTTCTCAGTCTTTCCTGCTGGATTATGCTCCCTAGGGCCCTCAGCACAAAGTTCTGCCCATGGCAGATGCTCAGCCCACATCTCTTGAACTTGCAGGAAAAACTCTCAAGAAGAGAGAAACAGAAGACAGTGTGTGGATGGCTGCCACCTAGAGACAGGAAAAACTGAAATCATTAAACTCCCCAAATAGAGAGCAGATGGAGGGCAGCAGCAGAGGCCAGAAAAATGAGGCAACCCAAGCAGAGTTGACTTTAAAAAAAAATTGGGTTAGTCTCTAGGGCTCCAGCTCAGCTGGGAAGGAAGGCAATTTATGGCCAAAGGAAGTAGGCTGACAGTAAACAAAAATACAGTGACCCTTGAGTTCCCACTGGACAGAAGATAGATGATGCCGTCGTAAAAATGAGATTAATTTTAATAAGAGCTTTCACCAACCAGCAGACCCTGGCGGCCAGAGGCCTGTCAGAGAGCTGATGACAGGCAGAGTTGCTGATGGATGGAGCTGACCCTGGCAAGCTGAAGACATGGGGAACAATTGGAAGTCTGGGACTGGCCCCTGGCTATGGATTGGGCAGCTGCAGTTTGTGCACATTCTTGGTTATCTGGTTGGTGTCCCAGAGTAGGAGATCCATGATCCAAGTTTCTTAACTGTGGCTCATCCCCTCCTGGAGCAAGAACGCCTTGTTCTCTCAGCTTCCTGAGGGATGACTGTGCTTGCACCCCTCCAGGGACAAGAAGCTCACTACCTTTAAGGGCTATGGGCAGCATGCTATAGATGGTCACTCAGAAAATACCCCTTGTTTCCTTTACCACAAAACAATCTTGCAGAAACTGCAGTCATTCTTGATTCCAATCAGCAGACTTCAGTGGAATAAGCACAGTGTAAGAACTCAGTGTGCGACAAGACTGTGAGACGAGAGATGGTTACGGACTGGTTTCTGCCTCCACGAACTTTCAGAAGGAAAAACAGGCTGTACCCTGACCCTGAACTTAAACTTTGACTCCAGCTATTGACTGAGCCCAGATCCAGTCAGAGTCCCCATCCTCTTAGAGACTCACCTCTGATCTCGGATGGCCAGCTGAGCCCTGAACCTAGTGATAGACTAAGCTCTAGGTCCAACTAGGTGCGGCCTAGATGCAGTCTGAATCCTAATTCTTTGAGCCTTGATCCTGGACACCACCGACCTTGACCCTGACCAATGGCCACACAAGCAGATGTCTATTGTTGTGGGATGAGGAAGATGGCAAATGGGCACATGTCATTGTCTCAGAGTGCCTAGAGCAATGGACAGATCGTCAGCATGAGAGAGACAGACGTATTTTAGGCACAGCACCGAGATACAGCTTCTGCCTCTGCAAGGGAAGGTAGACACTCCCTCCACAAGCCTTTCCAGCCCATGCTTGTCCCACCATGGCACTCTGTCACTTTATTTCTACTCATGTGCACACTTCCCCCACTGGCCTCTTCTCTCCTTGAGGAGAGAAGACTGTGTTTATTTGCTTGCAGTCCAGGCTGCTGTCACCGAGCCTTCCTTTTCTGCCCCGCTCATGAACACCTACTGTGTTCTGGGTCCTGGTCTGGTCACAGGGATACAGAGACAAACAGGCAATGGCCTGTCACAGACGCCAGCAAGGGCTCAATCAGATCTTTAATCATTTACTTAATCAACAAACCAACAAGAGGGATCACCTTGCAGAGAAATGGTGCCCCGTGGGGTTTATGAGTGAACACCTGCCAACCAAATAAAACCAGCCCTCATGCTTTTCCAGCACTCAACCCCCCTGGCATCAGACAGCCCGATTTCTTGTCAGCCATTTCCCTGATTATGTATCAATAGATGTCACACAATCAAGTCCTGGCTCCCAAGAGAGTGTTTGAAAAGTCAAAGATGTTTGTCTAATGCAAACCGATGTCATGTCGGGAATTAGTTTGACTAATAGGCCTTTAATTAGATCCTTGTGAGGTCTGGGTCCCAAGCAGAGGCTTCCCAAAGTTTTCATTTAGAAGATAAACTATCCCTTCCCCCAGATTGCCACCATAAATCTCCTCTCCAGTGTGCACTCCGAAGGGCAGAGCAAGGCATAGATTCGTTTCTCCTGCCAACACAAAGAGTCTCATGCCCAGCCTCCCCGGGGTTGAGTGCCTGGGAGCCCCCGTGTGGGTCAGGTCTGCCACTCGAGGAGCTGGGGGAGGTCCCTGGGCCATGCCATCTGCTCCGGTTGGAGACCAGGGCTCCTCACCAGGGCCAGGGATACATGTTCCCCAACAGCAACAGGAAATGTTCATTTTGTCAACCCGAATAACCCCAGCAGGGCCAATTCCAGAGCACTGCAGAGAATACAGAAGACTGCGATGTGATCATCTTCCAGGGTGTTCCCCTCAGAGGAAGGAACAAGGAAACCGAAAGAAGCCACAATATGAGGTCATCATGCCACCCAGGTAGGCAAGAGGGATTTAGCACGAAATAATGTATGTAGACACCAGGCCCTGAGCAGGTGCTTAATATATGAGAATTCCATGACTTACACTGATTCGTTCCTCAGCCTTGAACTTACTCCAGAAATACCAGCATATATACAGCCTGAATCAGCCCCACTCCAAGGGCTTTTCAGGGCCTGGTACCAGCCAGTCCCTGACTGCTTGCTGACCACTTTGCAACTGGTTTGCAGAAATCAAAAGAAAGCAGTCAGAAAAGTTTATAGATTGTTGGCATTGTCATAACAAAATTTATTGTATTTTACAAAAACATTACTGGTCAGCAAAAGACTAAGAATAAAAAATAGTGTTTCACCACAAAAAGTTTGAGATATGAGGCATGGAAGCTTCTGAGTTTGCTCTTATGATTATCATTTGGTATATGAGAAATTGAGGCTTGGAGGATTAATTTTCCAAAGTCCATCCATCCAAAGGGCCTAGCTGGTCCTCAAATGCAGATCCTCCTTGCTGTAAAGTTTTTTTACTCATAGTTATTCTGTTCCAGGGACCATGAAAGTCACATATCTGGACCTCACTGTGTTGCTAATAAAGAAAAGCTCACAGTAACTAGGGACAAACTCATGGGTATTTAGCTTCAGCTCCACAATCAACTCACACAGTGAGTCATCTCCTCTCTAGGGACTATATTTCCTTGTATACAACCAGGAAAGTGGCCCTCAATTATCTTGAAGGCCTCCCTTGCTCTAACATCCTGAATTCCATCATAGACTCATTCAACAAGGAGGGACCTTTGAAGTCCTATCGCCAACCTCCCTTCCACAGCAATGGGACAGGGGCTCCCGCAGCCCCCTGCATACTCCCTGTGGGTGGCACGATTGGAGAGCTCTGATTTTCAGGCTGGCCTCCTCCCAAGGACTCCCATGACTATTGGGCAGGGTCCTTCTCTGATTCTCAGAATACTGACTCCATCGCACTTTCCCTAAGGGATTACACCACAGAGATGGGCCTTACTATTATTCACAAATGCTCAGCTTTGAATCAAAATCAACAGCATCTTGAAACTTAAGAGGGAATTTTATTTATCCAGGGCAGACTCACCTCTGGATCATGAGAATGAGAAGGCAACATAGAAACTACTCGTGTTTCCTCCCTGGGAAAAGCACTGAAGTGTCCGTTTTGTCCTCAAATACCCAGGGATTCACCCTTGAGGAGCTAGACACCCTGAAGCCTCCCATTTCCTTTTACCAGAGTCCCAAGGGATACAGAGAGGACCCAGGAGCTTGCCCAAGGCCTGTGCTGGCAAGTAGCCCATTAGAGCTGTACCCGCCTGAGATGCAGGCTGCACAGGATGGCGCACGTGTGGTGTCAGGCCATAAACACTGGCTCCCGCCACACCCTGTCAAGTACACGGGCCTGCCCCGGTGAAAGCTGAGCCCAAAGATTCCATCCAACCGTCCACATCTAAGCAGAGGAAATGGGTTAGAAATGAAACGGGTCCATTCATGTGGTGTGCCACCCTCTCTACCTCCTGCCCCCAAGACACTGACTCATCACTACCTCTTCTAGCTGTCTCTGCACCAATCAATTAGAAAGTGGAAAATTCAGTTTCTGTCACTGTTGAGTGAAACAGGCAAGTGTAGAGTAAGGAGTTTGGAAAATTTGGAAATGCACAGAATTTCAGAGTAACAGAATCAAAAGAATCATACGTCAAACACTTATTGAATGTGTATGAAGTGTCAGACCCCGAAGATTTACAAATACAGGCCAGTGTAGAGTCAGATAATCCTACAAACTTAGTGCCATGGACTCTGAGGATGTTGGAATCCTTTAAAGTATCAATAATAGAATTATAAGATGTTAGACAAACAGAATTTCAAATTGCAGGACCTTGCCAACCTAGAAATTTGGGTTTCCATAGAATCAACAGGGGTTGTTGAGGTCCCTAAATCTCATGCCCTGGTTAACAAGCCCATGGCAGGCAAATCTTAGGAAAGGAAAGAAGTTGCCCGTACTATGTAAGGGGCAGGGCAGCAACCAGGATATGTGCTAGGGAGAGGAAACTGGCCTGAAGAATGAGAATGGGAGCAAATACCAGGAGCCATGCTGAGGCATGAAGCTGTCTCTAATATGAAGATCAAGGGCAGAAGACTCCTGATGGGGATAAGAAAAGCCCACAGACCTTCTTGATCAACCCCATTCCCTATGACTGGAAAACTTCCCAATCCCAGGTGAACGTGAGGAGGCAGGTGGGCCATGGCTGGATGGCTCTGAGAAAAGTCTTGCCTGGATGGAGCTGGAGTGAATTCCACATCCTGTCCTGGTTCTGCCCTCTGCAAATGCCAGACGAATAGAAGAGGATGTATAATTCTTTGTCCCCAGTGAACAAGAGCAGTTCCGGCAGGGACAAGCACGTCAGAAAAGGCAAAGAGGCTGGAGGTATAGGGTGTGTTCAAAGGAGGGGAACGTCTCCAGTGTCAAGGGCTTGGAGGGACACTGAGAGAGAAGATGCTGGAATGGGACATTGAGCTGTAACGATGGAGGTCCCAGAGGCTCAGCAGCTATACTCTGCACATGTCTCCTCCATCTCTGGGAGGTATGGCCCACGTATGGCCAGAGGCCAGGAGAAATTGCTGATTGCCTGGTCCATGATAGGGTACTAGCAGGGACATCTTCTCCTCCCTATGTCAGATCTGTGGTATGCCCTTTCCCTGCCCCTGGGTGGCTTGATGAGGCCCTGGAGGAGCCATGCGGTGGGCTCAAGGTGTAATGTGCAGGCTTAAGTGTCTCTAAAACAACTAGTAAAAACCCTGACCAAATCCAAACCAGATGCCCCAGGGCGTGCAGGGTTGAGAGCTGTCAGCACCTCTGCATTTTCACCTGCTCATGTGGGCTGCACCTGTAGGTGACAGGAACTCAGGAGAGCTCCAGGCTGTCTACCAAGTTCAGCCCCTACTGGCCTGCCCAACATGGAGGCACTGAAGGGGAAGGTGGCAGGCCTCTCCAGGGCCAGTGCCCCCTTCAGATTTGTCTTCCCTTTCTCCCAGTTCCAATACAGGCCCTCAGGATTTATTGATGCCCCAACTATACTCCCTAGCTAGGAGAAGTTGGCTGAGTGCCTCTCCTCTCTGAGTCTCAGTTTTCCTATAAGTAACATGGGCACATTAATAATGACCTCCAAGATGACAGGATAGGTCATTCATTCAGTTGGGCAAAAATTTATTGGGCATTTACTGTTGCTCAAGCATTGGACTAGGCACTGGGAATTCAGTGGTAAAGAAAAACAGACATTATCCTTGGATTCATAGAGCTTTCAGTCTACAGAATAGACTGGCAAAACAAATCTCCATACAAGTAGATATCCAATTTTAAAAATTAAGTCAATGTTTTGAAAAGGATATGCTAAGTGCAGAGAGCTTACAATGGGATAGGGGCTGAATGAGGCCTCTCTGAAGAATAATTCTCTTTTTTAATATTTATTTTATTGGCCGTGTTGGGTCTTAGCTGCAGCATGCTATCTCAGTATTGTGGTGCACTGGCTTTGTAGCCCCAAGGCATGTGGATTCTTAGTTCCCCAACCGAGGATCGAACCCATGACCCTACATTGGGAGGTAGATTCTTAACCAGTGGACCACCAGGGAAGTCCCTGAAGAAATAATTCTTAAGCTGAGGCCAGAATACCGAGTAAGTCAGAGGAAGGGTTTGGGGTAGAGGCCTTCATGCAAAAAAAACAAAAAACAAAAAAAACCCAACACGTGACAAGACCCTGAGGCAGGGGAGCAGTCGACTCATTTCCTCTTTGTGAGCAGCAAGCAGAGAGGGAGGAAGGAGAGGCATGAGGCAAAGAAGCAGAGAATAGATGGGGCAGGGCCCCTGGGGAAGCAACCACACGAGATGTGAGTCTGGGGACAATAGAAGACCCCAGAGTATTTTCAACAGAGCCTCCACACCATTCTACACTTCCAGCTTTACAAGATTACTTTGGTGGCCAGTTGAGATCATGGATGAGACTTCCTCACCTCTGATCTGAAAGAACTGCCAGGATCTGTGGGTCAGGAAAAGAAGGGATTAGCCATGGACAACAGGTGCCAGGTACCAGGACGTTCGCAGCTCCTCCCCTGTCCCTGGGCTGCCTCTGATGGTTATCATGTGCTTGCACCATCCTTGACTTCATTTGATCCTTCCAACTCTGGGAGAAGGAGACAGATAAAACAGGGATCCTCAGGTCCCTGACCCAGTTAAGGAAACCAAGGTTCAGAGAAGTGAGTGTGTTCATGAGTCATGCAGCAGGTTACTGGACTTGACCCCAAGTCCTCTGACCTGAGATTAGATCAGATCATTCTCAAGAGTGAGCACTCTATGGAGACCTCTGCCCAAAAAGCAATGGGCAGCCTCCAAGGTGGAGATCAAATTTGGGATTACGGATATTTCAGAGACCAAAGTCATACCAGATCAGGACAGGAAGGAGGCTCAAGGTGCTAAACAGTGTCCCAGGCAGAAGGCCTGGGCGAGATGCAGAGTGACTTGGGAAGGTATCTGTGGGAGCACCAGACCAATGCCTGGGCACCTGATAAACCACCCCAAGGACAATGACTGTCCCAGCCCATCCCAGGCCATCCCTGGGGGCCATGTTCTGACAGCACATCTGCTCCTTCTGCCCCAAACATGCCTGAAGAGATCAAAAGGCCAGGAGCTCTGCCCTGAGACTGTGCGTCTTCTGGTGCAACTGTCAATCCTGCAAACATCATTTTATGAAGAGCCCCAGTTCCTCCCACTATCTCTGAGAGGCCCCTCCCAGCATGGGCCACTGAGAACCCTCCGTGTATCTGAGCAGCTCAGAGTCCACAGGGCCAGTGACCTGTGCTTCTCTTATGATGTCTCTGTTGGGACAGCCTGGGCTCAGCTCCCTCAAGAGCTCTGTCACACTGGGGGCCCCCTCCCCATGCTCTTGGAGTTGCAAGAGTCCTGGCCTCCCAGCAATACAGCTCCCCGCCCGCATCAGCCTCCCTTGGTGCGCACCTACCATGCCTGAAGGCTGAGCTCAGCCATATCCTCCCGAACTCCAAAGCTCAGGGCAGGCACCCAGCCCTCCTCCAGGAAGCCTCCTCCGATTCACAAGGAGTGAGCAAACTCTCCTTGGGGCTCCTGCAGCCTCCGCACTCCTCTTGCTTTTCCAAGGGCACCATGAACCTCCTAAAGGCAGGATCTGTGCTTCCCTTGTTTCTGTTTCCTGGAGTCCAGCACACAGTGGGAAGCAGTAAATATCTATTATCTCTTCTACCTCCCTTTCTGGAAATAGAGTCCAGCAAACAGCCTTGGAGCATGAGAAAAAGAAAAAAATTAGGATGACTCTAGAGCCTATTATACAGAGTGAAGTACGTCAGAAAGAGAAAGACAAGCATTGTATATTAATGCACATATGTGGAATCTAGAAGGGCTTCCTGGATAGCGCTAGTGGTAAGGAACCCGCCTGCCAATGCAGGAGACATAAGAGACATGGGTTCGCTCCCTGGGTCGGGAAGATTGCCTAGAAGAGGGCATGACAATCCATTTGTCCAACCATGAGCTGAGGAGCCTGGGGGACCAGAGTCCATAGGGTCACACAGTGTCAGGCACAACTGAAACGACAACATGAACGCGAGCATGAAATCTAGAAAGATAGTACTGATGATCTTACTTGTGGGGCAGCAAGGGAGACACAGACACTTTGGTCACAGTGGAGGAAGGAGAGGGTGGGATGACACGAGATAATAGCCCTGAAACATATACGTCACTATATATAAAATAGATAGCCAGTGGGAGTTCTATGTTTGATGCAGAGAATCCAAAATCTCTGTGACAACTTGAGGGGTAGGATGGGGAGGGAGGTGAGAGGGGGGTTCTAGAGGGAGGAGACATGTGTATACCTAATGCCGATTTATGTTGATGTATGGCAAAAAAAAAAGTCACAATATTATGAAGTAATTATCCTCTAATTTAAAAAAAGAAAAGAATAATTCAGAATTTGAAGAGAAATTAAATCCTCCAGTGTCTAATAGGATGAAATCTTCTCTCACGGTGTGGCATTCAATGCTCTTGAGCACCTCCCATTCTCACATTCCATCCAGACAATTAAAGGCTGGTCACCCCACTCCCTGAGGCCCGCACACTTCTGGCCTCCCCCTCCTACTTTCCTTCTTGGCCTACTGAGATTAGGCAAGTGCAGGTTGAACCTCCTCTCATTCCACCAGGTTCCCCAGGGTGTGACATAACAACTCTAAACCTCACCTATAAAACAGCTGGCTGCAGTCTAGGCCCTCGGAAAATGTCAATTGCCCCTTTCCTGCCTCCCCCGCCCCATATAAGTTGTTTTCCCTCCAAAGCCTGGAGCTAATGTGCCTCACCCAGGAAGCCTTTCCTGACCTGGCCCCCTCCCATCTCTGCTGAGCCTGAAATCTAGGTGGCCTCCGACTCGCTCATGCGCCCTGGAAAGCTGCAGGGCAGGACGGAGCCATCGCTAAGCCTGGATAAAGGTGAAATCCAACAGTTGGGAGAGATTATTTTTGGACCTGACACAAATGCTAAATGAAGAGCCCTCAGCCTTCCAAGCAATCTTTGCTTTGTGCTCCAAGGCCCAAAACTAACATTTTCATAATAATTTTCCAGTATCAAAGTGATAGTTTTGATTCAAGACAGCTGAAGCCTGCAAAACTGTGTGGCGGCCTCTCCCGCCCTCGAGCCAAACATGTGCCTCTGTCTCTATTTTAACACCTTTGATAATCATCGAAAAATGCGCGGCCCAAGCAGTTTTCTCAGCTTTCTGACCATAACAGCCGCCTCTGGAAGGCGTCGTTGGGAGTCTGTTTTCCTTCTGCGTTACTCTGAGCCCTGGGCTTTAGTGCTCCCAGCTCGCCTGGCTTCTCAACCTCGCTCTCTACATTCCACTAGTGACGCCTGATGCAGGAGTTGGGCTTTCCAGTGCTATTAAAAAGGGGGGAGCCCAAGAAATACAGTAACACAATCTCATGGAAAACTGATATAATCTTTTCAAAACTATAAAGATCGCTCACCCAGAGGAACATCTGCACGGAAAAAGAAAAAGGTTTTAAACAAACTGGAAAGGGGTCGGGTAACTGTAAAGGCCCGCGTGTCGGGAGACTGCTGGCGGGTCCAGGGCTGCTGTCACTCTGCAGGGAGAAGGCCATCCTCAGAGGAGCCAGTTCCCTCACTGAGAGCTCCCGCCATCTGGAACTCATTGCAGGAGGGAACACTGGCCTTCGTAAAAAGAAACCTAGCTTTATAATAATTGTTCTTTAAATCATTACTATGGCCTGAACCCCAGAGACAGAGAGTCAAGGGACAGGAGGGACAGATCAGGGGCCCCCCAGGTCGGAGTCCTGACCAGCCCTATTCTTCCTTGGATGCCCCAGCCACCTCCTCCCAGAAAACAGGCTCAGGTCAAATTCTAGGCTTTCCTCCGAGCCTGCCACTTGCTGCCCTGGAGAGGAAAGTGAAAGTGAAAGCGAAAGTGAAGTTGCTCAGTTGTGTCCAACTCTTTGGGACCCCATGGACTATAGCCTACCAGGCTCCTCCATCCATGGGATTTTTCAGGCAAGAATACTGGAGTGGCTTGCCGTTTCCTTCTCCAGGAGATCTTCCCAACCCAGGGATTGAACCCAGGTCTCCCGCATTGTACGCAGACGCTTTACCATCTGAGCCACCAGAGGAAGTTGCTTGCAAAGCAGTCGTTTGCAAAGATCCTCTTGCTCCTTGGTACCTTTTGGGTTCAGGGGCTCAAAAAATGCTGAAGCCAGTGCCACAGAGTGGACGCTGCAGGCCTGACTCTCCAAGTGCCCGTATTCCCCAGGGGGCTCACGCATCTTCGGTGGTGACAGTTGGCAAAGGCAGGATTTGCCACACCCAGGAAACCTGGTGAGAGATGAGCTCACACATGTGGGCCACATGTGGTCAAGACAGGGCCCGTCCAAACCCACTGACTCCATCTGTTGGATCACCAGAGCTCTGAGATATGAGCATGGACCAGGGTCTCGGGGTCTCAGAATAACAGGATCTGAGGGTCTGGCTTTAGCAGAGATCCAGAATCTTAGCTCCTAGAAACTTTGGTCTTCTCCCGCCTTCCTCCTCCATATTGTTGTTTAGTCGCTAAGTTGTATCCAACTCTTTGCAACCCCATGGACTACAGCATGGCAGCTTTCCCTGCCCGTCACCATCTCCTGGAGTTTGCTCAAACTCATGTCCATTGAGCCAGTGATGCTGCCTAATCATCTTGTCCTTTGCTGCCCTCTTCTCCGTTTACCTTCAATCTTTCCCAGCATCAGGGGCTTTCCCAATGAGACAGAGGGTTTGAATGCTGAATTTGATGCAATCTTGGACGGACTGATATGCTGAAGAGGTGATAATGGGACTGCAGGCTCCGTGAGATTAGGGAGACTGAGACCCACACAGGGCCCTTAGACCTCGGCATGAGAGAGCCCTGGGACATTAGAGAGGCCCTCTACCCCAGACAAGGGTACCTCTGGGCAAGCGTCCCTGCCTCAGCATGCTGCCTGACCACAAAAGCGGGTGCTTCCCTTGGGTCCTCACTGCCTCTCCACGACCTTTGTTCTCTGCCCTGGCAGCTGTCCCAAGGCCCTGTTCTGGTCATGCTGAGATCAAGCTTCCTGGTGGCGGCTTTGGCTACCACCTCCATGCTCCTGACCAGCAGAGTTCTACACCCAACCTGGCTCTCCCTCTTTCCTAGGTTGAGACCCATGTATCCTGGTCTGCTAGAAATGCGCTCCTTGATGTATCACAGCCCTGGAGACCCAGCCGGTTCCCATTCTTCACCACCTCAGGAGAGGCATTGCTGCCCACAAGGCCCCCCACCCTGAAACCGGGGAGTCACCCGACATCTCTCCTACCCTCTCCTCCCCATTCCTGAGACCTGGAGCCCTGTCCCTTCTTCCTCCCCCAGACTCCCCAAAACATTCACCTATCTCCACCCCACTGCCGTGCCCCACTTCCACACCTCCTGTACCTGGCTCACTGCAGCCTGCTTCACACTGATGTCCAGATCCCCTACCTAGCAGCCAGGGCCATCATTCTAAACTACAAATCTTACCAGTTTCTCTCTGGTTGAAAGTGAAAATGTTCATCACTCAATCGTGTCCGACTCTTTGTGATCCCATGGACTATAGCCCGCCAGGCTCCTCTGTCCATGGGATTCTCCAGGCAAGAATACTGGAGTGGGTTGCCATGCCCTTTGCCAGGGGATCTTCCTGACTCGGGGATCGAATCCAGATCTCCTGCATGCAGGCAGATTCTTTCCTCTCTGAGCCACCAGGGAGGCCCTTCTCTCTAACTATCCATGGGAAATAGTACCTATTCTGTACTAGTCCAAATGAGCTAAGTGAGAGTGCAGTAACTAGCATCTCAGAAATCTCAGCAACTGAAAATATCAGTATTTCTCAGTCCTAGTACATGACCACTGAGGGTTATCAGGTGACTCTGCTCATCATAGTCCCTTAGGCCCTGGGCTCCTGGAGCAGCTGTCATCTTGAACGTTGTCCCTCACTGTGTATGTAAAAGGCTGCCGTGGAAGGTCTCACAGTGACAATTAAATGCCTGAGACTGGAGGTGACTCAGGTCACTTCTTTTCACCACTGGCTTTTATTAGCCATATGGAACCACTTAACCACAAGGGGCCCAGGAAGGGCAACCCTCCCAATCAGAGGGTCATTGATAATATCATAGTCATGAATGTCCTTCAGTGTTTGAATACCTGTGTTCTCTCTTAGCTCTGTGCCTTTTCAAAAGCTTGTTCCTCTGTCTGGAACCCTCATCCTCACACTTCATGTAAGGAACCCATCCTGGGGTCTCCACTTAGACAGCCCTGGCCCGAGAGGCTGACTCTGAACTCCCCACTCATGAGCAAATCTCTCCTCTGGGCTCTCAAGGTTTTGTTCACACTCCACTTTATTATCTACTGTCTGCTCGTTCTTGGACTGAGTTCTATGAAAACAGGCGCTTGAATGCTTTGTTTATTACTGTATCCCCAGTGCCTGCTCAAGTGCCCATATGGAAAGATAATCAGGATTGTTGAATGAATGAATGAATATATGAATGAATGAATAAATGAAAGAATACATGAATGAGAGAAATAAATCAGCAAGAGCCCAGTGGCCAAGCTCTTAGGAGGGGCAGGGAGGCTGAAGCCTTCAGGAACAAAGCCAACAATCATGCTGAGTGAGTTCCCGAAAGGAGGCTTCCACGGGCTGGTGGGCCAGAGGAAGAGAAGGTCTCTGTAGTGCCCTATGAGGAAGGATGCACCCCATGGAGAAAGTCAGCCTGCGGCTAACCCCCAGCAGCTAGCAGTCAGTCCCAGAGTGGGCAAGAATCAAGGGGAAGTAGGGGCGGGTGCAAGCCAGGACTCAGCTGATAGAAGCAGAGTGACTGCATGGCCAGAATAAGGGCTGCCTCCCGATTTTCCTGATTTTCCGATTTCCCTCTCTCCCTCCTCTGGCCGCCTTTGCCTGCTCCAGGGCTGCTAAAAGGCAGAAACTCTTCAGCACATTTTATTTCTTGAATCCAAATGCTCCCCAAGGGCAGAGCTGTATGTCTGTCTGCTGCTGCTACTGCTAAGTCACATCAGTTGTGTCCAACTCTGTGCGACCCCATAGACGGCAGCCCACCAGGCTCCTCCATCCCTGGGATTCTCCAGGCAAGAACACTGGAGTGGGTTGCCATTTCCTTCTCCAATGCATGAAAGTGCAGTTGCTCAGTCGTGTCTGACTCTTAGCGACCCCATGGACTGCAGGCCTACCAGGCTCCTCTGTCCATGGGATTTTCCAGGCAAGAGTACTGGAGTGAGTCACCAGTGCCTTCTCTGGTGTCTGTCTGACTCCCCAGCAATTAGCACAGCACTTCAGTTCTGTTCAGTCGCTCAGTCATGTCCAACTCTTTGCAACCCCACGGACTGCAGCACGCCAAGCTTCTCCATCCATCACCAACTCCTGGAGCTTATTCAAACTCACATCCATCGAATAAGTGATGTCATCCAATCCTCTCATCCTCTGTCGTCCCCTTCTCCTCCTGCACTCAATCTTTCCCAGCATCAGGGTCTTTTCAAATGAGTCAGCTCTTCACATCAGGTGGCCAAAGTATTGGAACTTCAGCTTCAGCATCAGTCCTTCCAACGAATACTCAGGGTTGATTTCCTTTAGGATTGACTGGTTTGATCTCCTTTCAAGGCTGTATATTGTCACCCTGCTTATTTAACTAATATGCAGAGTACATCATGCGAAATGCCAGGCTGGATGAAACACAACACTTGGCACATAGTAATAGCTCAATTAATGCTTGTCACTCTGACCTTGATATAAGCCTTTTTATCCAAGCCCTCAGGAGAAGTCAGCCTGCCTGGTATCTTCTGTCTGTCTGGTTGACAAGACACTGGCCTCTGTGGCCTCTCCCGTTTCATCCCGCCCACTCTGACGGCCCTAGGAGCAGACAGGGATATGTACACGGTGTGCCCAGATGTCAGTCCTCAAACTCCATGTATCTCAGCCAAGACACTCCAGTGGATGAAGTCCTGGGGCCAGCCTCTAGGGCCAGACAAGACACGGGGGTCTGCTCAGTGTAAATGACATCAGGGCCTCCAAGCTGAGAGCCTCAGGTACAGTATCCAGGCACTTGATAGGGCCTACTCTGATCTGTGGTCAGAACACAGAGGCCTGGGATTTCCAGGTGATGATATTCACGCACCCTTCTCTCCTGCATCCCCACCCCCATCTGATCAGTGACCAGGTCTGCCTCCTCAAGGTCTCTGGACTCTGTTCACTCACCTGAAACACCAGAGCAGCCTCTGCCCATAGCCCTGCCTCATCCTTCCCTCCACACTGCAGCTGGAGTCATCTTTCTAAAGCCCAGAAAATTTAGGTCATGCCCCTTCTTAAAATCTCCCCCTCTGGAATCAAAACTAAAGCCTATAAGATTCTCCATCTTCTTGCCTTGGCTTAACTGCCCCCTGCCTTCCAGCCTCATCTTTTGCTACCTCCACCCTCACCCTCTGCAATCTCACCAGATGCACTTAGGAGTGTGTGGTGTTTACTGCACCTTCCAGCCTTGCACATGCTGTTCCTTCTACGTGGAACTCTTCCCTCCTAGAAAACATCTACCCCTTTTTAAAACTTGGTTCAATCTTCACCTTCTCTGGAAGATCTGCTTGAACCCTGGTTGGATAAGATGGTTCAATGGGTAAAGAATCTGCCTGCAATACAGGAGACACAGGAGATGTGGGTTCAATCCTTGGGTTGAGAAGATCCCCTGGAGGAGGGCATGGTAACCCACTTCAGTATTTTTGCCCAGAGAATCCCATGGACTGAGGAGCCTGGTGGTCTACAGTCCAAAGGGCTGCAAAGAGTTGGACATGAATGTACGACTACACACACATATACTGCTGGATACAAGTCAAATACATCTCCTTTCTATTTCTACAGCCTCCCAGTTTCCTCCTATTGTAACACTTCTTATCATACTATATTTCCATTCGTTCATTCACCAGCATCTAGTATCTAATTGGCCGGATATATCTATTTAAGATGAATGAGAGGGAGGAAGGGGTAAATAGCTACAGCTATCTGGAACAGAGCTGAGTAGGATGGACACGAAGGCTAGCAGAGATGGGAGAAAATCTCTGAGTCCTGGATGCTCTGAGAAGACTTCCTGGAAGAGGACTGGAGTAGAGCCCAGAATGACAAGAATGGTTTAGTTGAGTGAAGAATAAGTGCTGGGCCAATTGCACATGGGAGAAAGGGGCAGTCTGGGCATTGAGACAAGGTTTCAAATACCAATCTAATGAGTTTGGACTTTATCCTGAGGTCAACAGGGAACTATTAAAGGATTTCTAGCAGATTATAAGGGTATACTTATCATTAAACTGTGATTAAATCTCCATGTTTGAAGGTCTCCCAGCTGCAGTGTGGTGGGTGTGTAGAGACCAGTTAGGAGGCTAACCCAGACTCTGCAGGAGAATGACAGACTGCACTCAGATAGATAGGCTAAGATCAAATGATGGCCTGGAGGCCTGCTTAGGTGGGAGAATTGACAGGACTTAGCAGCTGACTGGATGTGGGAGGGGAGAATGGAGTTTAAAATTCCTCTGAAATTTCCCACCTGGTAACCAGTGCACGCCAAAGAGGATTTGTTTTTCTCTGGACACATTATACATTGAAACTTCAGGTGGGACAGAGTGGGGAATAGCCAGGAAGCAATTGCTTCTCCCGAGAGCTCAGGAAGGGCCAGAGCACATGGTGGGTGTGTGGTTACGTGGAAGGAAGTAATGTGTCTCTTTATCCCAACAGAGCAGATGTATCCCACCACTCCTGAAGCCTCAGTCAGTCCTTCCCCTGAGGCTCGAAACGGTACTGGAGGCTATGCTGGGAGGTTGATGTTTAGCTGCTAAGTCGTGTTCGACTCTTTGGTGACTCCATAGACTGTAGCCCACCAGGCTCCTCTGTCCATGGGATTCTCCAGGCAAGAATACTGGAGTGGGTTGCCATTTCCTTCTCCAGGGGATTTTCCCTACCCAGGGATTGAACTGCATCGGCAGGCTGGTTCTTTACCACTGAGCCACCAGGGAAGCCCAAGCTGAGAGGAGGAGCAGCCTAATCAAAGGCCTGCAGGTGGCTACCCAGAGTAGGTAGGATCGGGGAGCCCTGTCCAAAGACTCACAGTGGACCAGCTGCCCTCTCCAGGGCCCAGGCTTCATTCTCTGATGGAGTATTTGATGTGTTCTATTTGCCTGCCAAGTGAAAGAGTCTGGTGGCCCTTGCAGACAGAGAACAGGAAGGGCAGAGAGGGCATTCCTGGTGTCCTGAAGTCGGACATGGAGACCAGGTTGAATCCCAGAGCTGCTTGGCAGCTGCTCTGCGAGGAAGCCAGATAAGAACGGAGCATGCTGACTTCAAGGCACAGCCCACTCCGGCTAGCCCTAAAGGTCAGGAGATAAGGGCTTGGAGAAGTCCAAGTCCAAGGCCGGCACACAGTAGGTTCTCAATCATTGTCTCAGATTAGACAGTTCTTTCTCTGCCTCATGAGGCCCAACCTCCCAGCAACAGGATGATGAGAAGCAGAGACACCCTCTCTGCTGTGTCTCTTTCTGTTCCCCCATGCCTCACCTACCTCCATCAGTTCCATGCAGGTGGAACTCACCACCCTTTCCTGGGGTCTCTTGCCTCCTCCTCCCTTCTGGTTTTTGTTCATGCTGTTCTTTATTTCTGGAACATGCTCATCCTCCTCTATCCTTTTTATCCAACTTACATGTCACCTCCTGCAGGAAGTCTTCCCTGATGCCCCCAGGCTGGAATCACCTTTGTTCTCTCATAGCCCCACTTCTAGCTCTACTAAATCTCTGTAATGAGCACCTGACCATGAGTCCCTTATTCACCAAGTCTTGGCACTGCGCCTGCTGTATTCCTGCCTCACAGCTCTTCAGTGGGCCGTGTTCTCTCCCTCCCTCGGCTGTCACGGGTGCTCTTCCCTCAGCCCAGACGGTCCACCCTTCTCACCTCATCCAAGCTGCATAAGCTCATTTCTCCTGACTCAGGACAAAGGTCACTTTCTCAGAGGCCATCTTTGATGCCACCCCTTACAGCACTGAGGTCCCCTTCACCCCCTGACCTTTCCCTGGGCCTTTGTAGTTATATTTCCCTATCATTCCTGTTTTGATGCCTGGCACTGATGCAATGAGGCACAGCAGTTAGGAGCCAGTGGACCCTGGAGCCAGATTGCCTGGTTCACATCCCAGCCCTGCCACTTATCAACTCGGGATGGTCCCTTGATCTCTCTGCACCTCAGTTCCTCATCAGTAAAGTAGATATAATAAAGTTACCTCCTCCCAATGGTAGAGGTGAAGTTTAAACTGTGTAGTGAACAGCAGTCCCTGGGGCTATGTTCCCCTCCTCTGGGTATATGGCAGGACTGACCTCACCTCTGAAGTGCTGTTTGCTTTGGCCAAAGAAATGTGAGCCAAGTTAAGTGTGCCGCTTCCCAGAAGTCTTAAGAGACACTATGTGGTTTGTCATGTCCCCTTGTCCTGTCTCTCCCCCAGCCTGGGACACTGAATGAGGAGAGATGTGCTGTGTACCTCCTGCTGACTCATAATGAACAATGTGATGTGAACAAAAATAAGCCTTTGTCATTTCAAGCCCCTAGGATTAAGGGACTGTTTGTTTCTGCAGCATACCTGTCCTATTCTGACTGACAAAAACATTTAGAACAAGCCATGGCAGAGAGTAAGCACTCTGTAAGGTCACCTATTATTATCATGCTTATGTGTTTGCCTGCTAGACTCTGAGAGCAACGCCCAGCCTTTTCACATGCACTGTGGTATCTACCTCCAGCTCCTGGCATAGTGCCTTGCACGTAACAGTTGTTCAATAAAATATTTGCTGACTTATCGATTATGGTGAGGCTGAGACCCTGCTGAACACACACACAACCAACCCACCTGCTTGGCCAGGTCCCGACCTGTGGGTGACAGGGATCCAGACATGCCCAGAACCACTCCTCTGCCCGGCCATAAATCCCAGTGGCCCAGTTTCTTTTGAACGGCCCCCAGAGTTCTTCCATCCTAGCAACGCCTGTGAGTTGTGATGGAATAAACTGCTCTTGCCAAGGCTGCGGTCTGGCCCATCTGCTATGGCTCCCTTGTGGACGTTCCTCCTGGCCTGGCACAGTGGGCGGCCTTTCCCCTGGTGGTTATTTGCCAAGCTATTCCAGGTGGTTTCATTTCACTCAGCAAACCCAAACCACTCTCAATGTCTGAGAAAATTCTAGGTCCTGACAAAAGGAATATGGAGGCATCTAGTCCAATCTCCATCTGGTAAACATAACTCCAGGAAGCACCAGGCTCTGCCTGCACACCTCCATCCGTGGGAACCTCATTACCTAAAGAGTTATAGCTCCACTGTGGGGGAGTTCTGACTGCTGAGCTCTTCCCAATGTATGACATCTGCGTGTCTGTCCCCTCATCCTACCCCACAGGGCACAAGCACCACACAGATTAAGCCAGTTTCTCTGATCTGTGACAACTCTCTTCTTTTCAATCACTCTGACTCCCTCACCTTCTTCTCTAAAGCATTCTTAATTTCATCCTTTCTTTGTATTTTTTTTATCACTGAGATTTTATGAGGAGACTCCCTGAATTTCCCATTTGTAGAATTTTTCTCAAAATTTACAATTGGTCCAGTCAAGTGAGTGTGTGTGTGTGTGCTTAGTCATTCAGTCGTGTCTGACTCTTTGTGACCCCATGGGCTATAACCTGCCAGGCATATCTGTCTATGGGATTCTTTAGGCAAGAATACAGAGTGAGTATCCATTCCCTTCTCCAGGGAATCTTCCCAACCCAGGGTTCAAACCCAAGTCTCCTGCATTGCAGGCAGATTCTTTACCATTTGAGCCACCAGGAAAGCCCAGTCCAGTCCAAAATTGGCCTCAAAATAATGGGCTGGCCTTCCATGTGTCCATGGCCCAGTAGGCAGAGGACTACAAGATAGAGCCCAACACAAATGTGTCCCCCATGATCTATTCCTGCACTGAAAATATCCACCATCAACTCAGATCCACCCATGAAGGACTCTTGTGCAAGATGATAATGATTGTTCCTTTAGAAAAACTTGAGAAGGCTTCAAAAAATTTCTCCAGAAGGATTACCATTCATGAAAACCTTGGATGGCATTCAAGCTACAGCCTTTACATTAATTTTGTGTAAGTTCATTCCTTTGCTTCATAGGACCTTAGACTCCCCAACTCCTCACAATGAGAAAGCTGTACTTAGTAATCTCTAAAGACCCTCCCAGCTCTATCAACCACCCACCTCTTAGTACGAATTAGTACCTCAGCATAGCTCTAGCAGTGTCTCCAAATGAACCAGTCATGGGTGTTGGTTGCAAGTAACAGAAGCTGAGTCTGGCTGACTTAAAGAAAAAAGGGGAAGATGGGGAAGGGGGAAGGATCTCCATTTTTTTTTTTTTTTTTTTTTTTTTTTTTTTTTTTTTTTTGAGTGAGCCACAGAATTAAGGAGAAGACTGAGAATCAAGCTCATAAAAACAGCAGGAGCCGGGGGGAAGTAAAAAGGCAGAACCACAGCCAGGCTGTTCCCAAGAAACAACCTGGTGGGGCTGGCCTGTCTGCTCCTGTGGGAACCAATTGAGTACTGCTGGCCATTCCCTCTTTCTTGATATTTTCCTTCCTCTTGGTTTCTGGGACACTGCTTACTCCAGTCTTTTTCATAGGCCACTTCCTCTTCTGACTTCTAAGCTCATTCAGTTCCCCAAGGTTCCATCCTCGGCTCTGACCACCCACCTGGTGTCCAAACCCAGGGGTTCACAGCTGGAGCTGACACCTCCAAAGTCACGCTCTTCTCTACAGGGCTCTGCTGCCTTCTCGTGCTTGCTCTTGGCTGAGCTTTCAGCTCTCTGAGCTCAGTCTCTTCATCATTAAGCTGGGGAGCTGATCTCCTGTGGGCTGGTGAGATTTTGGGATGCTGGGACAGAAGTACTCAGGACCTAGCCTTGCCGTCAGCTTTTGTGCTCCCTGTTGTGGGAGGAGATGGAGTCATCTCCCCCCCAACCACTCCTACCCATCTCATCTCCCCGCCACCTACCCCTACCCACCCCGTCTCCCCTCACCCACCCCCGCTGCTTTCCAGCCCTCTCTTCCCAGTCAGCAACACTTGTTTTGCAGCCAGAATACAGGGTTGACTTCCATGGCCCACTGCAGCCTTTAGCCCCCATGTTTGAAGATGGCCATCACTGAAGGGGAGTGTCACCCAAAGAGGAAGGAAAGGTTCTCTTCTTCTTTGCATGTCAGCTAAAGGCCCCTTCATGATGGGAGCTGAGGGTGGAGCTGCGACACCGCACATCTTGACTGCACTCTCCCTGTGTTCCCCGGGGCTCTCCTGCCCTTCAGCAAAGCCACTGTGTCAACTGCAGACGAAGTGGAGGTCTTCCTGGCAGGGGGAGGGGCAGAGAAGTGGGGCGTTTGGGTGGGTTTCAAAGTGCCCCTGGCCGTATTACTCTCTGTCCTCTCCCCTGCCCTGTCTCATCCAGAGAGCCCGCCCTCCCCCCGGCCCCGGGGGAAATTATACCAGGTTCTGACGGGAGGCTGATGGACAGCGTCCTCTCTATTCATCCCAGCAGCTGAACGGGCCTCTTGAACATCCATTGTGCCCCCTGCCGCCTCAGCCTCAATGGCGATCAGGTGGTCTGGTGTGACACCCTCCCCTGGCCCGGGACAGGAATGGGCTCAGGCGATGGGCTGGCCCACAGAGTTCTCTGTCCATCCTCTCAAGGGGCTTTTGTTGAGTAAAATAGCACCCGCCACTCGGCCACTTTAAACCAAGGCCAGGCACTTGAATGTGAAAACGGGGCCCAGGCGATGGGAGTGCAGGGACAATGGCCGCCCTCAATTAGCTCACTGAGGTGCCCCAAATGGACCTGAGGAGGGGCAAGACCACAGCCCATTCATGCATATTTATCACAAGCTGCTGTACTCCAGCCTGCACGGTTCCCATGGCAGCGCTGGGGACGGGAACAGGGGTGAGGGGCCCCACCCCAGTAGACTGGGAACTGCTCCCAACCACATGTCCTCTGCCTTTGACCCTGAGGCTCAGGAGTCACCATAACCTGGAAAACCTAGACTATCAGAGGAAAGGGAACTTGGCATGCCCACTTGACAGATGGGGAAGTAGAGGCTCAGAACAGAGAAAAACAATCTTTTTCCTCATTGCAACTTACATCAAGGATAGGAGGAGGCTGGTAATAATAAAAGCACTTATTGAACATTTAGTAAGTGCCAGGGTCTGTGCTAAGTGCTCTCAACTGCCCCATCAATGGTATGAGATAAATGCTGCATTGTCTTCACTTGAGAAGACTGAAGCTTAGGAGAAGGTGTGTAATTTTTCCAAGATCATAGAGTTGGTATAAGTGGCAGAGCTGGGATGCTCACCAAGGTAGTCATACTCCACAGGTGTCTGGCTGTGTGTTAGGAAGTTAGGTAGGGGCTCTGTTATTTGGTCATTGGCTGCTGGGTGCCAGACACTGTGAATGGTGCCAAGCTCAAGCCACCTCGATGGATATAAACAATACCATGAAGGAGCCCCATTTGACAGATGTGGAGGCTGAGGTCCATGGAAGCAGTGTGACCCAGGAAGAGCCACTCACAATGCTAACCAGTAGCAGGGCCAGGATAGATTCCATGCATGGTGGCATGCTCATCCCCAACCTGCTCCAGAGCACTTCCTTCCTTCATTTCTAAAGGGCCTGGCAAAGGAAGTCAACCTCAGCTCCAGATCCTGCCCAGCTCTGATTCCCCCAGGACAGCCTTGCGGTGGAGGAAGTGGGGGAAACGAATGTGTCTGGACTTCCTTCACAAGGTCCTCCTCAGGAAGTGGCTGCGTCTCAGGATTCCCACGGAGAAGGCAATGGCACCACACTCCAATACTCTTGCCTGGAAAATCCCACGGACGGAGGAGCCTGGTAGGCTGCAGTCCATGGGGTCGCAAAGAGTCAGACATGACTGAGCGATTCACTTTCACTTTTCACTTTTATGCATTGGAGAAGGAAATGGGAACCCACTCCAGTGTTCTTGCCTGGAGAATCTCAGGGATGCGGTTGCACAGAGTCAGACACGACTGAAGTGACTTAGCAGTAGCAGGATTCCCAAGTAGAGCTCCAAGGATGTCTCTCTCCAGAGAGCCGAGTTCTTCCAAGGAACTCCCAACATCAGCCAGAGAAGGTGGGCAAAGCTACTTCCCAGCCCAGCATGGCAGCTGTGGCCACAAGGATCCCAGTTCCCTCTCCGTCTGTGCCATCTTAGTATTTCCCGTTCCCTTGTACTGACTGGGCTTACTGTGCTCACAATCCCACCGTCCCCCAGGCAAGCACGCTGGCCTCCTTATCTTAGTTTATGCTCTCTCTCCTACTTTGATTGTGAATTGAATTGCAATGAGTTGAGGTGAGCTGACTGGAGCGATTCACTGGTCTGAGTTGAGTTCTTTTCTATTCACCTGGTTTTGTTTGGGTTGGGTTGGATTGTGTTGGTTGAGTTGGGTTTGTGGCATGTTATGGGGCTTCCCTAGTGGCTCAGACAGTAAAGCGTCTGCCTGCAATGTGGGAGGCCTGGGTTCGATGCCTGGGTCAGGAAGATCCTCTGGAGAGGGAAATGGTATCCCATTCCAGTACTCTTGCCTGGAAAATCCCATGGACGGAGGAGCCCGGTGGGCTACAGTCCATGGGGTCACAAAGAGTCGGACACAACTGAGCGACTTCACTCAAGATGAGATGAGATGAGTTCCATGGCATTGAGTTAAGCTGAGTAAAGCAAAAGTAAATTGGGCTGAGTGGGGTAAAAGGAATTACAGAAGCAATGTGGGCAAACCTCAAGCTGGTGACCACCAAGGAACCCTCCAACTCTGAAAAACTAGAATTCCAAGAATCAAGAGCTCCCTCAAAGCAGAGACCTTGGACTTTCCATTCTGTCCCTCATTTGCTGTTGAACATGACCCTTCTTTGGGCAGGAAAGTGGACACGGGCCTCTGGGACTGTTTCTTTTTTTTTTTTTTTTTTTTTTGATTTCAAAAGGAAAGAACTTTTTAACTTTAGAATTTCATGATGTTTCATTTATATGTGATTTACTGGGTTGAGTGCTAGTTCAAATTGTATTAGATTTTAAGTAATTGCAGTTTTGGAGCCAAGTAGACCCCAAGTGCACACACTTATACTGACATTCATTCGTGTTTCTTAGTGAGATGTGTCTGTTGGATACACTTGCAATCAAAATTGCAAAGAGAGACTGTCAAAAAGCAGCCCTGCTCTATGAAGAGTATCGTTTTCCCTTTTACTTCCTTGTAACGTCATCAAGATATATTCCTGACATAGATGTACTATCCTATTTAAGTAATTTCTACATTCTTAAGATGCTTCCTTACTTTGCATTGTTGTTGTTGTTTAGTCACTGTGTCCGACTCTTTGTGACCCCATGGACTCTAGTCCGCCAGGCCCCTCTGTCTATGGGATTTCCCAGGCAAGAATACTGGAGTGGGTTGCCATTTCCTTCTCCATCTTTTTTTTTTTATCAGTGGCTCCCTTCAAGGTTGGAAGAGCAAATGATCAATCGTGATGTCTGGTAGAAGTTGACTCTCAAGAGTAGAGATTCACAGGATCCTGAAACTCTCAACCAGAGGACAGTAGAGTCACAAGTCATCAAGTCTGATCTTCTCCCTCATCCCCCCTGTCCCCAAAGCCAGGACCCCTCCACAGCTCTCCTGAAGAAGCCACCAGCCTCTGCTCAGGTGCCAGAGGCAGGACACCCACCCCCACAAAGGGTCACAGTGTCATCTCATGGACATAGTGTCAGCTCATGCGAAAGAATTCAGAGTCTGTTTTGTTCACCAGTACTGTAACCTGGGGCAGATAACTTTCCCTTTCTGAGATTTTTGTGGGGAGAGGGTTTCATGGGGATGAATAAGACAAAATATGCAGACCACTTAGTGCAACATCTGGCACTCAATGAGACCTGAAGAAAGGTAGCTTCTATTGACATCATCAATCCCATTTCCCTGACTATTCCTATTATTGGACAATGGAAAATAGTGGCCATTGTTCAGCAGCTTAATTGTCAGAAAATGCTTCTTCACCTTTGAGCCAGGGTGTGTGCTCAGTTGCATGTCCGACGCATGTCCGACTCTTTGTGACACTATGGACTGTAGCCCGCCAGGCTCCTCTGTTAGTGGGATTTTCCAGGCGAGAATACTGGAGTGGGTTGCCACGTCCTTCTCCATCTGAGCCAGGTAGACCCTGGGTAAATGGATGGAAAGTTAAAGTCTGTCCCTAGGACACCTCTCCCCTTCCTTTGACCTGGTTGCCAGCACTCAGAGGGCCAGCTCCCCCTGTTCAGGGACTGGTCCTAGTCCTGGCTTGGACACTGCTTTACTAGGAGAACTTGGTTACTTTCCTTCTCTTCTCTGGGCCTCAGTTCGCAAAGAAGAGGATCAGGCTAAAGAGTCTTGGAGATGGGCCCTGCTCAGATACCCCCAACTACATATCTGAGCCCAGTGCTCCTCCTTGCTCCCTCTGGTCGGCTGCATAGAACTCTTTGCATTGGCCCCTACCTTTCCTGGTCAGTCCTGAGGGCCTCCTCTGGAGAGGACTGCCATCACTATTCTGAACCCTCCACATATTTGGCTCCCAGGGAAAAGGAGTTAGACTCAGCCACCAACCCCAGCCCACAGAGGCCAGCATGAAAGGCTGGGCCTAGCATCACTGTTTATGGTAACCAGCTATCCCCAAGCAGATCAAAGGCAAAAATCAGGCCTCACACCCTAGTCTCTTGGCTTCCAGCCCAATCCTCTTCTCTCTGCCAGCAGTCCATCCATCCAATACGCAATAATACAGCACCAGCTGTATACCAAGTGCTGCTTGGCACTGGGAATACTAAGGTGAGAGGAATTCCCTGCTGTTGTGGAATTTCAAAAGAGCTCCTGGAAAGAGAATCATTCATTTATTCATCCAACAAACACATAAGCACCTACTTTGTCAGGTCAAAAGACCAGCCCCACCCCAAAGCACAGCTCCCACCCTTCCCATGGCCTGGCCCCTGCTGCAGGTCCGAGGCCTGGTGGCTCGGCAGGCCACCCACCGCCTCCCAGAGGGACGGGCAGGCATGAGCTCATGTCTGCGGAGCCCCGAGGTTCTTGGAGTGGGCTCTGAGCACAAGGCCTCCTTGTGATTCCGAGAGGGATGCGGCGGGGGCTGCCGAGCCCACGAAGCCCGGGCCTGGCGCGGCTGTCAGCAGACACTCCTGCGGCCCAGGGTGCTGCGCTTTGATATGGCATTAATGCGCTAATATCTTAATCCGGCCACCACCCGCCAGCTGCCCGGCCACACAGCGGGGCCCTGGGGACAGGTTTCCAAATTACATTATTGAATGTTTACCTAGTGAGCTGTCCAAAGAGTGTTTAACACCGGCTGAGGGGCGCGCGTGTGCACAGGACAGCCCCACACGCACAGCCTGCACGCATGCCATACACACAGCCCCCCGGCTGGACTCACAGACACAGGGACAGAGGGACTGCAGAACCCTTGGTGAACATGCATGAACACACACACACACGCATCCACACACACAGCCCCCAGCTGGACTCACAGACACAGGGACAGAGGGACTGCAGAACCCTTGACGAACATGCCTGAACACACACACACACGCATCCACATACACTCCCATGCCAGGTGCACACGTGCCTTCACAGACCCTCACGGCCACCACGTCAGGAGGCAGGCCTGCTTGTCTCCTTCTTATGCTCACCCCCTAGGAGACCCCTGTAGCGTGGTCCCAGGAAGGGGTAGCAGCGGGACGTTGTCCCTGATCGTACCCCGCAGAGTCACTGTTGCCAGGCCTCCCCAGGCACCCCAACGCCAATTTCTAAGTTCAGACACACTCCGGCCCCCCCAGCAGGTACTGTTAATAATGGCTGTGGTCATGACACTGGCCAGGGGTCCTGCCCTCAGGAAAAATGAGGTGAGCTTCATACCTGGTCCTGCCCTCCACACACTCCTTCCCGCCCCATCACCTCTTGTCTGCAAACAGATCCCTCCCTCCCAAACCTTTCTCAGTGCTGTTCTCTCTACCAGGAGCGTCCTCCCCATTTTACATCCTCTAGATCGTCCTCCCCATTTTACATCCTCTAGATCAAGTTACTTGCTTCAAGGCAAGCTCCCCGCCCCTCTTCAGGAAGCTCTCCTACTCCAGCCAGCAGAAAGAAGGTTACTCCCCCTCTTCTCCTCTTCCCCCAACCCCCCCTCCCCCTGCCACCCCACCCTGCTCCTCCTCTCCCCTCCTCCTCCCTGGTTCCCCATACGTGGGCCCTGACTCAAGGCTCAGAGCAGGCACTGCCTTGACACGTGGATGGTATCAAGGCCCACCTCATGCGACTACAAGTACAAAGTGAAGTCGCTCAGTCGTGTCTGACTCTGTGATCCCATGGGCTGTAGCCTACCAGGCTCCTCCATCCACGGGATTTTCCAGGCAAGAGTACTGGAGTGGGTTGCCATTTCCTTCTCCAGGGGATCTTCCTGACCCAGGGACTGAACCTGAGTCTCCCGCATTGCAGGCAGACTCTTTACTGTCTGAGCCACCAGGGAAGCTACCACGGGACTATAGTGAGGGGTAAAAACATTCATTCAAAGTCTGGCATAGAATAGTCCCTCAGTGAGAGCCATCGTACGTACTGTGACTAGGCGATGGCGATGATGGTGGCAAAGATGATTGTGCTTCCTGAACCCTGTGTCCCGTCTCTGCCCTGGAAAGTGAGCTCCCAGGGGCAGATCTGACACCACCCTTAACAGGAACTCAGGGTTGATTAGGCTTCCCTGGTGGCTCAGTCAGTAAAGAATCTCCCGTGGGGGAGACCTGGGTTCGATCCCTGGATTGGGAAGATCCCCTGCAGGAGGGCATGGTAACCCATTCCAGTACTCTTGCCTGCAGAATCCCCATGGACAGAGGAACCTAATGGGCTGCAGCCCATGGGGTCGCAAAGAGTCGGACACGACTGAGCAACTAACAAGTGTTGATTGGGTGAGTAACTAAGAAGCCCACTGTTTGCCCTGCAGTTTCATGACCAGAGAATGGATTTTTCTAGAAATACCAAATGGAGAGGCAAGTCTGACAGATTCACTGAACTCGGTGGGTGTCCCCACATCCACCTCATCCTGCTTCTGTCACAAGACCCTGTGGCCTCTGTGAGTCTGTGCCTCTTTCTGGGACTCGATTTCCTCATTTGTCAAACAAAAAAGTCGGAGGGTGCGGTTTCCAAGTTCCTACCAGCTCTGAGATTCTGGAATTCTAAGCCCCAGGCATGACCTTGCCCACTAGGGCTACAAGCTAGCTGGGAAACCGGACATGTCAGCCAAAGGGGTCAGTGCTGGTCAGGGCCGTCAGGGGAGGAGGAGGAGACGGTCACAGGAAGAGGGAGGGTGCGTCAGTGGCAAAGGCACAGAGGCTGGAGCCCAGCTGTATGCTTCAGGCAACAGCGAGGAGCCTGTTTAGGTGGAATGGAAGGCTGGCCCAGGAAGACAGATAAGACGAGAGAAGTGCACAAGGCCTGTGTCATCAAAGGCTTTGCAGGTTAGACTGAGTAGTTGGGGCTGTATTTTGTGGACCAGTGTATTTCAAACTTGCCGCAGCTCCTGGGCTTCATCTGTGGCCATAGTTAAAAGCGCAGATTCTCTCTAACAAAAAAATTATACAAATGAACTTAGTTGCAAAACAGAAATAGACTCAC
This sequence comes from Muntiacus reevesi, assembly GCF_963930625.1. Classification (NCBI taxonomy): domain Eukaryota; kingdom Metazoa; phylum Chordata; class Mammalia; order Artiodactyla; family Cervidae; genus Muntiacus; species Muntiacus reevesi. Next base: position 157,283,044 of record NC_089249.1, read on the forward strand.
AGACATAGAAAACAAACTTCTGTTTACCAAAGGAGAAAGAGGGAGAGGGATAAATTAGAAGTTTGGAATTAGCAGATCAAAGGAAAAAAATATTATATTTAAAAGGAGTCAAGAAGGCATAGCACATAAAGAAACAGTGTATACTGGGTTGAATAACATTCCCTCAGAATTTTTGTCCACCCAGGGAATAGCAGATACACAGTACTATATCTAAAATAGATAGACGACAAAGTCCTACAGTAGAGCACAGGGAACTGTAGTCATATCTTATAATAAACTATAATGGATAAGAATCTGAAAGTGAATGTCGATATAAAAAACGGAATCACTTTGCTACACACCAGAAACTAAGACAACACTGTAAATCAACTATACTTCAATTTTTTTTAATGGCACTAATAAGAACAGCAACAAACAATAAAGATTCCCAGATCTCCCCCCCAACCCTATTAAGAGAGAGCCTCAAGACAAGGAGCCTGGGAATCTGTATTTATATGAAGGGACCTGGATGATCCTTACAAATCAAGCAAGTTTGGGAAACACAACTGGGTGAGATGCTGAGTCACTGAACGGTACCACACATGGGAACATCACATCCAAAGGTTCTTCGTCCTCAAGTTGTCCAGGTTTGAGTCCTGGGTCCTCCACTTTCCAGCACTGGCCCCTGACCTTTCTTCATTTCCCACCTGTAAAACGGGAGTAATCTCAGCACCTACATTAAAGGTTGGTCGTGCGAGAGCCTGCTCAGGACAGGAATGATGAGGCTGTTGCAGGAAACAAGGGCAGATGCGCCATCCAAGAAATCTGAGAAAGGAAAAGCAGCCACAGCAGAGGTGAGTGATGTCTGTGAGCGGAAGGGTAGGCCCTGGGGGCTGGGAGAGCAGAAGCATTTCTAATTTGCCTTGGGCTTCCATAGACTCCCTTTGATTATTCAGATTTTATTCATTCACTCATTCATCCAACAATATTTATTGCATCTCTACCATGTACCACTTGATGTTAGGTGCCAGGCATACAAACAGGAACTAGAAAGACACAGTCCTTCTCCCTGGAGAGTTTATAATCTGGAGGGAAATGTCAAACACGGACAAATAACTGAAATATCTCCAAGTCATAATAAGTGGTATGTGATGGTGGTAGTTTAGTCCCTAAGTAGTGTCCAACTCTTTGAGACCCCATGGACTGTAGCTTGCCAGTTTCCTCTGCCCATGGGATTTCCCAGGCAAGTATACTGGAGTGGGTTGCCATTTCCTTCTCCAGGGCATTTTCACGACCCAGGGATCAAACCCCAGTCTCCTGCTTGGCAATCAGATTCTTTACCACTGAGAAACCTGGGAAGCCCAAAAGTGGTATAAAGGAAACTGAAAAGAGGGTGACCAGAGAAGACCCCTCTAAAGAGGTGATATTTATGTGAAGGACTGAACATCAGGAAGAACGAAAGACAACTGTTTTAGGCAGAGACAACAGCATGTGCAAAGGCCCTGGGGAGGAAAATCACGTGGTATGCTGCAGGAACTGAACCCGTCTATCTGGTGCATGGGGACCGAGGGGTAAAGTGACACAAAGGAAGTTGAAGAGGTTCACAGGGGCTGGGTCATGCAGGAACTTCTAGGTCATGGCCAGAAATCTGGATTTTATTTAAGTACAGTGAAGAGTTCTCAAGCTGTAGAGTGATGTGATTTGATTTATATTTTAAGGAAATCCCTCCAGCAGCTGTGTGGAGAATGGATGGTAGAAGGGTGAGAGGGAATGCACAGAGACCTGCTAGAAGGCTATTAATCCATGAGGGCGGTGGCAGGGGAGGCAGAGAGGTGGACAAATTCAACAGCACTGACTGGACCCGCAGATGGATGGGCTGTGGAGGGGGAGAGCAAAGGGGAATCGAGGATTCTGCTGAGATTTCTGGCTCTCCAGACTGGGTGGATGATGGTGCCACTTACAGAACTGGGGAAACTGAGAGGCTGGGAGTGCCCGGCTCTGGTCAATTGCACGTGACACGTGAGGCCCCCCCAGGACCAAGAGACTCAAACAAGCCTCGTGCTGGGACTCTGATTCTGGCTTTTCCACCACAGGTCGCATGCTTTCCAGTCCCCCTGCCAAGAGCTGATCTCAGGAAAGAATCAGGTAGTCATCAATTGCCACTTCCTTCCAGGAAATAGCCTCGGGACCTTTCCCCCAAGAAATCTGCATATGGCTAGTGTCTATGAACATAGAGTTTGGAGCCAGATTGCCTAGGTTCAAATACCAACCCTGCCATTTCTTGACTGTCTGACCCCAGGCAAGTCATGTAACCTCATAACAGAAGTTATGTGCTTCTATTGCACCATAAGATTTGAGGTAACAGCACATTCTTCATAGGGGTTGGCATGCAAACTAGATGGTATGACGCTTTGTTCTTAAAATGCTTAGGAGAGCACCTGGCACAGAGTAGGCGTTCAGAAATGTCAGCCTGGGCCATGAATGACGCCAGTGCTATTTGTGGCTGCAGGCTACCTTCATTTGTTAGGGAAGCAAGAGGCCCAGTGGCTGGAAGACTGGTCTTTGTAGTCGGGCCTCCAGACCTGCCTTATCCACTTAGAAATGGCATGGTTTGGGGGCAAGTTGCCTTCCGAGGATATAAATGATCTCTGGCCACCAGTTCCTAGGCTTAGGGTAAGGACCCAGTGAGATGGTGGATAGGTGTAGACTGGGCATGGAGAAATGCTGTGCCTCGTGACAGTTCTACATATTTCCACGTGAGTGGGCCAGTGACCCGCCCAGATGGTGAATGTGTAGGACAAGACTGTGGGGCAGAATGCCCCACTCAGAGCTTTGTAGTGGGCTCAAGCCCAGCTCCCTGCAGAGATTCCCCCAGAGCCCAAGACCAAGCTCGATTGTTCTTTGGGAACAGTAACAGTGATGCTCAGAATACTTCCCTTTCTTCCGGAGACCTTAACAGGATGCTACCCACTCCATAATCTCCTTGGACTCTCGTCGCCAATGGGGCTGGTCAGGGGGTAGCCTCTGCTTTGGGGGAATGAGGACACTGATGCTGGGAGACTCTGATAGTCCTGCAGAGTTTGCAGCCGGGGCTGGACCAGTCTTTCAACAACCAGCCGGAAGCGCTTTCCCCCACCACGGTGCCTTCACCTCTGCCTGCCCCTGCCCTGTGGGACTCTCTCTTTCCCAGACTCTAGTTCCAGTTTGAATCTTCCCCACTGACTGCCTCCTTGACTTCTTTCATGTCTTCTCTTTCTTGAGAAACTCCTCAGAGATGTTCCTGGACCGCAGACCTGGCACTCCAGGGTCAGGACTCCCAGCCTCCCTCTCTGTGGGTGCCATATCCAGTCGTTTTGGTGATGCCCACTCCCCGCAGTTTTCCACAATTGGGCTCTTCCTGGCTTGCATTTCTCAGGAGTTTACAAGGCTCCAGACAATTCCAGCTTAGGTCTCAAAGAGAAAGTCCAAACAGAAATGGAAAAAGAAAAACAATTTCCCTACACCCCAGCCACACATTTTTATAACCCGCCCCAAACTCCTCTGCTATAAATGACATAATCTTGACTGTTTTACAAGCAACCTGCCCTTAAAATGGATGGGAGGGGACAGGATGCAAAGGGGTCTCTCCAGAGACTGACTGAATCCTCAGAAGTGACCCAGCACACGTGGCACATGGCACAGACTGGTTCTCTCTCCCTCCCATCATGCCCAGAATGCTTCAGATTCCGAGAGGAAAGGCATGGTATGGGCAGAGTCCCTATCTGGGCGTCAGAAGACCCAGACCTAGTCCTGAATCTACCCTTCTCTGGATGTCAGTTTCTCCATCTACAGAAGAGAGGTTTGGATCAGATGACCTTTAAGGACAACATGGTGTCTGGAGGTTAGGGCCAGGACTTGAATGGAAATGAACAAGACTCCATGCTGGGCCCTGGATTGCCTGTGAAACACCCAGAGAAAAAGTCTATGTGGCCCTGAGTCAGTTTGGGGCTGGCAGGAGGAAAGAGAAGATGGCCTGCTAGCTATCACTCCCCTGCCTGAAAACCTTCCCATCACTCTTGGGCAGAAATGCAGAGCCTTCATTCCGGCCATAAAGTACCTCTCCAGCACCCTCCACTCACACCTCACCTTGCACCTGATGATCCTGAAACACCAAAGTGCTTATTTTGATTTCATTGCAGGCTTTGCTCTGCACTCCTGCTCACACTGACTCCCTAGTCTGGAATTCCTGCCCCACCCCCGCCTTGGCCCTCATGTGAGTCCCAGTTCCCTTCTCAGCACCTATTCAGGCACTACCATCTGTGGGAAGCACTTGGGGTCCCTAGGTTGAGCCCCACAACCCAACACTTACCTCCTGGCCCACGGCAGATGGAGAGTGAGTGCAGGAGGGAATGTGGGTGGGGAAGAATTGCAGACAAGGTGTCCCACAAAGACAGGATGTTTGGGGAGAGTGACAAGGTGGGTAGAAAGGTAGATTAAGATGAAGCTGGAGAAGGCCCTCCACTCCCACCAAATCCTCCCTTTCTAGATGCCCGAGGTGAATAATATCACACAAGGAGGAAAATTCGAGGACTGACAAGCTTGCTCCAAAACCCTTATTCTTTCTCCTCCAATACAGAATAAAACATGAAGATGGGAATCAAAATCTCAGAACTTTAGAATATTCCAGCAAAAAGTTCTCTCTCTCAACCCAAGTAGATGCATGTTGGGGACAGGATAGGAGAGAGATAACCCCAGTCTGAGGACAGAGAGGAGGAGGCCCAGGGAAGTTACGCTACTTGCCCCTGATAGCACCACACTGGGGGGCAGAGGGTGGCGTTTAAAGGAGGAATGCTTTAAAATAATACTGACATCTAAAAATAGTGTGGGGCCTGGCCTGGTTGATTCAAAGGGGTCAGGTTTTATGGCTGCCCCCGTCTGCTTTGCTGGGACGGTGTGGCTCAGCCTGCTCCGGTTATAGTTTTTCCATGAGCTCGGCTCAGGTTTCCCCGTCCCAGTGGTGAGTCCATGGGTCAGTGCCTGATTTTCCAATGTTTATCTTTCCCATTTACAATTTCCCCACGTAAATGGCCAACTCTGTGGGTCCCCTGTGTCTCAAACTCCAGGCCTAGAATTCGGGGTAACCAGGCATGCAGCCTTCCCACAGTTCTCAGAAAGCCCTAGAGTCATTCGTAATGGCCATGCCACCAGCACAGGGCCCCAGGGAGCTACTTCCTGTTTCCCACTGAGATACGCCCTCCCGCTACAGGGATGCTGCCTCATCCAGTCCCTCAGCTGCAGACCAGCTCCCTATTGAGTTCTGTACCCCGAGCCAATGAAACACTTATAGCTATGGCTATGGCTATGGCACCTTCCCTGCCTTCATAGCAAGAATACTGGAGTGGGTTGCCATTTCCTCCTTCAGGGGATCTTCCTGACCCAGGGATCGAACCCAAGTCTCCTGCATCTCCTACATTGGCAGGCAGATTCTTTACCATTGAGCCCTCTGGGAAGCCTGCAATGTATCAGGCAGATCAGAGTCAGGGTCACCTGGACAGCTGCTCTGCAAGCCGACTGATCTCTGAGGAGCAGGGGGAGCTGCTCAAGCCCAGTTCCTCCTCCCCAACTCCACATCAGATATGTCCCTCCTTCCCTCCCCCTACTCCCAGAGAGCATCCAGGAGAAGAAGCACCCTTAGGAGATTAGAGAAAGCCTCAAAAGGAGGTCACTTAAGGATGGATTTGAAGTGGTTAGAATCTACACTAAGCCTGATTTATAGAAATCTTGAGAGGAACCAGTTTTGAGATCGGAGTAACTGTACTGTGTACCATCTTGCTTCCTTCATAGGACATTCTAAAGCAACTGTTGAGTCTCTCATGCTTGTATCATTTTCACAACCACTAACTCAACCCATTCTCTGGTGGACATTATTGTTCCATTGTATAGATCAATGAACTGAGGTTCAGTGAACAGCTGTCACTGTAGTTAGGAAATGATAGAAATAACAAAGTTGAGATCAAAACACCAATCTCCCTGGAAGCCCATCTTCTTTCCCCATGATTGCTCTGGAAGATCCACATGAGGCTGAACTTGGGACTTGCTGGTTTGAGAGAGAACCCTCTCAAATCCATCTCATGGATATGCATCTGGTTTCCCTTGGCTCATTGAAAATTTGCCCTCCTCTCTCCCTTAGATGAAAGTGAAAGAGTTAGTCACTGAGTATGTCTGACTCTGTGTGACCCCATGGACTGTAGCCCACCAGGCTCCTCTGTACATGGAATGGCTTAAAACTCAGCGTTCAAAAAACTAAGATCATGACATCTGGTCCCATCACTTCATGGCAAATTGATATGGAAACAGTGGCAGATTTTATTTTCTTGGCCTTCAAAATCACTGTGGATGGCCTAACCACAACCATGAAATTAAAAGACACTAGCTCCTTGGAAGAAAAGCTATGAAAAACCTAGACAGCATATTCAAAAGCAGAGACATTACTTTGCTGACAAAGGACCATATTATAGTCAAAACTATGGTTTTTCCAGCAGTCACGTATGGACGTGAGAGTTGGACTATAAAGAAGACCGAGTGCCAAAGAACTGATGCTTTCACATTGTGAAAGTAGACTCTTGAGAGTCCCTTAGATATCAAGGAGATCAAACTGGTCAATCTGAAGGGAAATCAACCCTGAATACTCACTGGAAGGACTGATCCTGAAGCTGAAGCTCCAATACTTTGGCCACCTGATGTGAAGGGTCCTCTCCTTGGAGAAGACCCAGACGTTGGGCAAGATTGAGGGCAGGAGGAGAAGGGGGTGACAGAGGATGGGTTGGTTGGATGGCATCCCTGACTCAATGGACGTGAGTTTGAACAAACTCCAGGAGATGGTAAAGGACAGAGAAGCCCGGCGTGTTGCAGTCCATGGGGTCAAAAAGAGTTGGACATGGCTTAGTGACTGAACAATGACTCCCTTAGTTGATCTCAGCCAGTCTCTTCACTTTAAATGTCTCTATGCTGAGGACACCCAAATCTAACTCCAAAACTGTGAACTCTAGGTGCATTGCTTAGATATCTACCTGGCATTGCCTACTTCCCTATCCCAGTCTTGATTGACACCTTCAAATCCTGCTCCTCTCCATCTTCCTGCATCTCAGGCAAAGGCTCCACCATCCACCTGGTTGCTCACTTGAAGATCTTCTTTGATTCCTCTGCCCCTCTCATCCCTCATCCAATCCATCAGAAAGCTTTGCTCCTCAGAAACATATCCCCCATCTGTCCACATCTCTTCACATAACTTCGTAGTCAGGTCACCGCCCTCTGTCTCCAGGACCCCGAAGTAGCTCCTGGATGGGGCTCCCTGCTGCTGTGTTGGTCCGCCTCTTCCCCCAGCAGGCTCCACCCCATATCTCCATAGTGGAGCAGTCCTTACAAGTGTAGATGAGCTCAAGACACAACTTAGCCAAAAACTCTCTATTGGCAATTAAAACATAATCCAACCTCCTTGTGCTGGTCTCCCAGGCCCTGTTTAATCTGTCCTTCTGTCCTTATCTCCTTGCTTGCCCCCAGCCCCCTTCCTTCTGGTCCTCAGACACACCAAACCTGTTCTAGCACCACGACCTTTGTAGTAGCTGCCTGGTCTATTAGAATGCTCCTCCCAAAGAACATCCCATTGGCTTTATCTTTGTAAATGCCCCATCATTGCTAAATGGACCTACCAAAATAGCCACCCCCAGTCAGTTGGAGTTCTCCTGGTGTCTTGGTGTCCAGGGACTTGTGTCTGTCTCTGTCACAGCTCCTGACCAGCAGGCACATTGCCCGTCTTCTTCTCCACTCTGACTTCCTGTGCTCAGCTGTTCTCAGCAGCAGGGCTGGGCCAGGGCAGGCACTGAATGACTGAATCGATGAATGAACGCAGCAGCTCACACTTTCAGTGTGAGAACTCCATGCACAGTTTTGAAGGAATAGTCACGATTCATACCTCCCAGTCACACACACATGTGCACATAACGTACGTAATAGCCACAAAGAAAGGCAGGCTTACAAGTCAGAAACATTTACTAATGACATGACTTTGGAAGACCTTGTAATTCTTCTGAACCTCAAATTCCTTATCTGAAAATGGGACTAACAGTATTTACTGAAGGAATGTAAGGATTTAGTGTCTGCAAATTGTCAATGCCAGTGCCTTGCAGTGGGTGGGTTCACCAGATGACATCTATCACTATTATTTTTTGTTCTTATCACATACCTCTTGAATCCCTTGCCTCGTCAAATAAGCCCAATGACTCTCATGTCTTCTCACTCCTCTCATCATCCCTCACTGTGTGTTGTTTTGAAATTAGAAAGAACCAAGATCAAGCCCTGACTCTACCACTTACAGCTTTAGGATCTTGGGCAGGTGTCTTGACCTCTCTGACCTCCAGTCTCTTTATTTTAAAATTATGCTAACAAAAGCTGTATGCCTAGTAATGTGAAGACCAAATGAAATCAAGTGCTAGTGAGATGCCTAGCGCTGGTACAGGTGCATGGTAGGGGTTTGAAGAGTCATGCATACCCTCAGGTGCACGTGCTCACACACACACCCTACTCCGATCTTGGCTGGGTGCAAGAGCTACTGATCTGAACTCTAGGGATGGCATCGATTAGAATTATTTTTAAAATCTCATCTGTTTTAACAGGAAGCTTCTGTCAATGAAATGCAGCATTAATGAATGAAATATTAAAGGTCCTGGATTTCAGGGCCCAGCTATCCATGAAGGCTAAACAGAGGTTCCCAGGTCCAGCTTTCATTTACACGGTGTTTCTCTCTAGAGCCACTGAATCTTTGGTGAGCCCCAAGAGGAGAGGGGCTTGTCTGGCCCAGACCATGAGCCTCTGTCTGCTGACCCTGAGCCATGCCCCTCTGAGCACTGGGCACCCCTTCCCAGGGATATAATCACCAGTACCTGGGTTCATCTCCCCTTGATCCCTGCCCATGTTGAAGACTAAAGCTATTTTATTTATATCTGAGACTCCAGGAGTCAATCTAACGACTAACATATGAAAGGCACTAGATGAAATATTTTATGGAAAATAAATGAGTGATGATTGAATAAATGAACAAATAATTTAGTTTGCAATTTAATAGTTGCAACAATAATAATTACAAATAATATTTACTATACCACTTAACCATGTGTCATGCACTGTTTGAAATTCTTTTCACATATTGACTCACTGAGTTGTCACAAAAACCTAATGAAGTGGGAACTCCTAGTTAGCCCCACTTGGCAGATGAGGCACTAAGGCACACGAAGATTAGTAACTTGTCCACAGCTGCATACAATTAAGTGCAGTAACTGGAATTCCAGTCCAAGCAGCAGGATCCCAGCGCCAGCACTCATAATCCTGACATTGTGTCACTCATTCATTCATTCATCATTCCTTGGACACCTACATTGTGTCTGGTCCTGGGAGGAACTCTAGAAATGCATTTGATGGACTAGACCCAGGTCTTCCAATGAGGTCACAGCCTAGTGAAGGAATTACAGACAGGGAAATAATGTAATTATGGCAAGACAAGGATATGGCTGAGTGTGGGAAATTTCCGTGGTAGAGGTTCACACAGCCAAGCCATCCTGGTCAGGTCAGGGAAGAATTCTTGGAGGAAGTGGTCCTTGGCTATATTGGCCAGATATGGGATGGGGGAAGGACATTCAAGCAGAGGGACAGTATGTACAAAAGCATAAAAGTAGGGAAGCATAGCACACGCTAAGAATGGCAAACACCCGAGGGAAGAGGTAGTGGGGACTGTGCTTGGAAATGGCAAGAGAAGAGGTTAAGAGCCACTGAGGCCAGCTGGGGAGGGCCAGGATACTCTACAGAGGATCGGACTTTGCTCCCCACACATGGGGCGTCCGTGGAAGAGCCGGTGCTGTGGCTCTCACTGTCAGAGCGTATGACTTAGAGAATGACTGCAAGAGGATGAGGAAGAATGAGGTCAGTGTACACAGCAAGAAAGTACATACAAACCCACAGTGCATACAAACACATCAACCATGCACGCATGCATACATGCTAGACACACACACACGAACACACACACCCATGTGGCACCAGAGGCAGGAACACAGGTGTGAAAGCAGTGGACTAGAGCTGATGACTTTTAACAGATCCTAGATTGGGCTCCCCTGAGCAGGATCCCCTCTGTCTAATCCTGAAGGCCTGGCCCCTCGCCACCATTCCACTCAAGTATTTCCATCCCTGCCTGCTGAGGAAGTTGACTCCTGCCTCATAGGAGTTCAGTGTGGGGACCAAGGATGTCCATGCCTGAGGTTGGGGTCAGCAGCCATGACACAGGCCAAGGTCCCCTCCCAGAGGGCGAAGATGGTTGGGATGGTTGAGACACCATAATGTGAGGAAATGATTTTCCAGGGAACTCGTGGCCTTGACCACTCCCAACCTGGAGGAAGAACTTGGGAGACAAGACCAGACAACTCTGGGTTCTGAGACGGTCCATAGCCTGTTGACTGGGACCTGGAGCAGATGGCTTTTCCAGTCCTTCCTGAGCAGTCTCCAGGATCCTGCTGCATGATTCCATCATTGCTCCTGGAGCCTAGCCTTCTCCCCCAGGTTCTGCACATCCCTTTTTCAGACAATAATGCTAATGCCATTCTCTCCCCTGTGGTTTCAGCACGAGGCATCATGGCATATGAGCAGAAAGAGCTAGTTGTGCAACCAGCCGTCCCTTCAAGTCCTGCCTCTGTCACCATCAGCCCCAAAGACCCACTATGTTTCTTTGCTAAGTTACTTTACCTCTCAGAGCCTCACTCTCTTCTGTGACCTGGAATTAGTGACACCCACCTTGTAGAGTTGATGTGAGGATTACCCACTACAGAATCCAGAACTTAGAAAGAAAACCAATACCCTCTCCTACTTTCTGGTCAGCCCCCGTCTCCCCCGGTGAGAGGCAGTCCTCAGTGTCCTAGAGCTAATGTGTCTGCTTTACATCTAAGATTCTGTTCCCTCCATAGGGATGTGGTATTTTCTGTCAAGAAGCCTCCAACCTTATTCCCAATCACCGCTCTTCACTTCCTGTGAGTGCAGAAGGAGCTGTGTCTGACCGATGGGGAAGGTGAAATGGACGGCGGGGCAGAGAACCCTCCCATGGGCCCTGAGAATCCTTGTTGACCCTCCCCAGATTGGGGACCCCCTCCACCTCCCCCCACAGCCCCCACCGATGATACTGTTCTGCAGGGGATCACAGTGAGGCTTGGAAAAAGCCCTTTCACTCCCCCCTCACCACACTCCCAAGTTTCTCCTCCTGAAAACTCCCAGGGGCCCAAGATTGTATTGGGGACCACTTAGGACCTGATGGTTTTCCATGAGAATGAAGAGAAATGAGATCAGGGTAGAAATTGCTCTACGGGCCCAAAGACGTCGCTGGGTTGGGAAAATGAAACAGTGCCATGAAGACGGACAAGTCAGCTCCCTCAGAAGAGGGGGTGGCGGTGTCCTCCCCTGAGTGAGGAAGAAGAGACTTTCTGCTCCCGTCACCACCGAGCCAGCAGACCAATGCCGACGGAGCTCCCTCTCCATGCCTCGCCGTGCCTTCCTTCCTCTCTTCTCTACTTCCCTCCTCCCTTTCTTTCTCCCCATTCCTCTCAGTCCTTCCCTCCTTATCTTTCTCAGCCCAGCCCCAGCCGCTGACCTGAATGCACATGGATGAGACAAGGCCTCATTTTCTCCTTTTGTAAATTGTAAATAAACACACACACACAGAGACACAGACTTGACAAATAAGTAGTTTATTCCATTGACATGCATGGTATCCTGACCTTTGACAAACCCCCAACAAAATCAAAGTTCCAGAGACCCTATGGTGGAGTGGTGGACTAAACCATCCTAAATGATCCTATTTAACCCAAATTTGCTCTGTGCGGGACACTGTGCCCAGTGCTTCATATGTCAAACTGTAGAATGAAAAAATATCAGTTGTCATCATCAAAGAATAGGGTGAGGGTGTGAGGAGAAGGAAATTTTATCCAGTGCTACACTGAGTTTATAAATAAACTTGAAGAGAAGTAACAGCTATGCAATCCATCAATGTGGTGTATCTATTCTTTCATTAAGGGCTTCTTTTCTGGTCTTTCAGTAAAGTTTAAATTTTTTCTTCATAAAGATCTTATACATTCTAGACAAGTTAATTCCCAGATATATAATAGCTTTTACTGCTATTGTTAAAAAAATCTAAAGGTATCATATACACTATGATATTTTCTAGTTAGTTACTATTGTTGTTAAGGAACACTTAATCTTTTGCAATTATAAAAATAAAGCTGACATCAGAAGGTTCAGAAAACAAGAAACCCCTACACATTCACCATCCAGATTGGAAATAATAAACATACAATTGAAGATCTCTAGGCACCTCTGCCAACTCCCCTTCCCCCCCCACCACAGAGGTCATCAATATGATAAATGCCTACTGTGCACATTATTATGAATGTGCTTACACTCTTACTATACCCCTGCACACATGTCAAGTTCGTATGAGCATAAACATTACATAGTTTCATTTTGCCTGACTTTAAACTTTATACAAATGTTATCATACCATCTATCCTTCTGCAATTTGCTTTTTCTGGATTGCTTTGGGTTTGTTCAATATTGTGTTTGTAAGGTTTACTCACATTGATTTATGTAGCTCTAGCTCTTTTATCTTTACTGATACATAGTGCTTTCCAGTTTAAGTTATAACACAATCAACTCACCATTTCTGCTCTTGATAAACATTTAAAGTTGTATCCAAATGTTTCTCACTCTTTTAAACAATGTTTAAGACATATGTCTGGGCATGCCTCCTCTTGTGAGAATTATGTTGTGGTTGTTGTTCACTTGCTAAGTCCTGTCCAGCTCTTTGTGACCCCATGGACTGCAGCATGCCAGGCTCCTCTGTCCTCCACTGTCTCCCAGGACTTGCTCAAATTCATGTCCAATGAGTCAGTGATACTATCTAACCATCTCTTTCTCTGCCACCCCCTTCTCCTTTTACTCTTGATCTTTCCCAGTTCAGTTCGGTTGCTCAGTCGTTTCCAAATCTTTGCGACCCTGTGGACCGCAGCAAGCCAGGCTTCTTTGTCTATCACCAACTCCCAGAGCTTGCTCAAACTCATGTCCACCGAATCAGTGATGCCATCCAATCATATCATCCTCTGTCATCGCCTTCCCCTGTCACCTTCAATCTTTCCCAGCATTGGGGCCTTTTCAAATGAGTCAATTCTTCGCATCAGCTGGCCAAAGTATGGGAGCTTCAACTTCAGCATGAGTCCTTCCAATGAATATTCAGGACTGATTTCCTTTAGGATGGACTGATTGGATCTCCTTGCTGTCCATGGGACTCTCCAAGAGTCTTCTCCAACATCACAGTTCAAAAATATCAATTCTTTGGCACTCAGCTTGCTTTATGGTCCAACTCTCATATCCATCCATGACTACTAGAAAAGCCATAGCTTTGACTAGACGGACCTTTGTCAGCAAAGTAATGTCTCTTTTTAATATGCTGTCTAGTTTGGTCATAGCTTTTCTTCCAAGGAGCAAGTGTCTTTTAATTTCATGGCTGCAGCCACCATCTGCAGTGATTTTGGAGCCCCCCAAAATAAAGTCAGTCACCGATCCCACTGTTTCCCCATCTATTTGCCATGAAGTGATGGGACCAGGTGCCATGATCTTAGTTTTCTGAATGTTGAGCTTTAAGCCAGCTTTTTCACTCTACTCTTTCAGTTTCAGCCAGAGGCTCTTTACTTCTTCGCTTTCTGCCATAAGGGTGGTGTCATCTGCATATCTTGAGGTTATTGATATTTCTCCTGGGAATCTTGATTACAGCTTGTGTTTCATCCAGCCCAGCATTTCTCATGGTATACTCTGCATATAAGTTAAACAAGCAGGGTGACAATATATAGCTTTGACGTACTCCTTTCCCAACTTGGAACCAGTCTGTTGTTCCATGTCCAGTTCTAACTGTTGCTTCTTGGCCTGCATACAGATTTCTCAGGAGGCAGGTCAGGTGGTCTGACTGTGTGGATCACAACAAACTGTGGAAAATTCCTAAAGAGATGGGAATACCAGACCACCTGATCTTTCCCAGCATATACATATATAAGAACTATGAATTATATATATGTGAAATGTATGTGTGTCTTTATCACATAGTACCAGCTTGCACTCAAAGTAGTTTTACCGGTTTACCTTCTCATCTGCAGCATATGAGCATTCCCATTGCTCTATAATTCCTTCAACACTTGAAATGATCAAGCTTTTGTGTTTTTGCAAATCTAATGTGTACTAGTATATTCACCGTATGATTTTATTTTGCTTTCCACTAATTAGTAGTACATTTGAGCACCATTTCAAAAATGTACTAGCTCTTTAGGTTTTCCTTTCTGTGAACTGACTCTTCCTTTATTTTATTTTTCTGTAGGGTTCTTTACATTTGCTAATTGATTTGTAGGTCCTTCTATACATTCCAGGTACTCGTCACATTTTTGGTTATATGTGTTGCAAATATCTTTTCCCCGTCTGTGACTTCTTTTTTTTACTTTGTTTATTTAATCTTTGAAGGTATATAAATGTTTAAATTTTAATGTAGTCAAATCTATCCATCTTTTCCCATCCTGTTTGTGTTTTTATGTGAATTGTTTAAGAAATCCTTTTATACTCTGAGGTCATAAAGATATTCTCCTATATTTTCTTCTAAACATGTTAAGTTTTTTGTTTGCATATTGTCCCATATTGATTCTAAAATCAATTTTTGTACAGAGTGAGAGGAAGCAGTCCAATTTTAACTTTTCTAGGTAGATAACAATTTTCCCAACACAGTTGATAGAATTATCCATTTTCTACTGGTTTGGAATGCTCCCTCTACCATGTTAGTGTCCATATAATTGGGGATCTGTTTCTAGTCTCTCTTTTCTGATCCATTGTTCCATTATCTAAACTTGGGTTGAGTACTACATTTTTTTCACTTATGAAATTTTTAAAATTTCATTAGAGTATTTAATTATTTAAAAAATTGACACACTGATATAGGACAAAATAAAAAGTCTCCATCCCACATCTATCCCCATCCCACTTCTGAATAGATAGACACAGGCTTTTTATGTACATTCAAGCAAATATAAATATATATTCCTCCTTCCATCTCTTTACACAAATGGTAATGTAGCAAATACACAAGATTTTTCACCTGACGCTAGGCTCTGGAGACCTTTCCATGTCAGTACATTGAGAGTTTCCTCACTCTTTTGTACAGTTTTATGATTTCCCTTGTGCAGAAATAACGTGTGTGCCAAAGTTTTTAAAAGTCATTCACCTAGTGATAGACATTGGGATTGCTTCCAATCTTCTATTACAAATAACTCTGCATATGTCATTTCCTTTATGTTTAAATCTATTTTTAGAGTAGATTCTTAGAAATGGAATTGCTGGGTCAGAGAATGTGATGGTTAATTTTATGGGTCAGTTTGACTAGGCTGAGGGCTGCCCAGATATTTGGTAAAACATTATTTCTGGGTGGTTTGTGAGAACCTTTCCGGAACACTGGAGGTTAGCATTGGATTCAGTGGACTGAGTAAAGAAGATGGCCCTCAGGTGATCATGTGCAGGTGGGCAAAGCCCAATCCACTGAGGACCCAATAGAATAAAATGGTGAAAGAAGGGCAAATTCCCTCTCTCTCTTCTTGAGCTGAGGTGTTCATGTTTTCCTATTCCTGGTTCTTGGGCCTTTGGACACTGACACTTCAGCCAGTAGCCCCCTGGTTCATAGACCTTCAGCCTGAAACTAAGAGTTACACCATCAGCTCCTCTGGTTCTCAAGCCTTTGGACTCAAACCGAATTATACCACTGGCTTTCCTGGTTCTCCAGCTTGCAGACGGCCAAGACTATGGCACTTCTTGGCTTCCATAACCACACAAGTCAATTGCTATAATAAATCTCCATATATATATATACGTAATATATATATATATATATAATTCCCTTGTAGCTCAGTCAGTAAAGAATCTGCCTGTAATGCAGGAGACCTGGGTTCAATGCCTAGGTGAGAAAGATCCCCTGGAGAAGGAAATGGCAACTCACTCCAGTGTTCTTGCCAGGAGAATCCCATGGACAGAGGAGCCTGGCAGGCTACAGTCCATGGGGTCACAAGAGTTGGACATGACTTAATGACTAAACCACCATACACACACACACACACACACATATAGAGAGAGAGAGACTTATGTGTGCTGTCATGCGTGCTTAGTCACCCAGTCCTGTCTGACTGTTTGCAACCCCATGGACTGCAGCACACCAGGCTTCCCTGTCCATCACCAACTTCCGGAGCTTACTCAAACTCATGTCCATCAAGTCGGTGATGCCATCCAACCCTCTCAATCCTCTGTCGTTCTTCTCCTGCCTTCGATCTTTCCCAGCATCGGGATCTTTTCCAACGAGTCAGTTCTTTGCATCTGCTGGCCAAAGGATTGGAGTTTCAGCTTCAGCATCAGTCCTTCCAATGAATATTCAGGATCAATTTCCTTTAGGATTGACTGGTTTGATCTCCTTGAAGTTCAAGGGACTCTCAAGAGTCTAGTGATATATATAAGATATAGAAACTGAACAACAACATATTGTCTTGGTTCTGCTTCTCTGGAGAACTCTAATACAGAAAACATTCGCATTTGTAATTTGTATAGGTTTTCACCAGATTGCCTTCCACAAGGACTGTACTAATTCACACCTACAAGCATGGCTTCCTCTGCCTTGTCAACAGAGCAGGTTTTCAGATTCCAGTATATTTATCATTCTGACAGGTTAAAAGAAAATGATACCTTGGTGTAGTTTTAATCTGCCTTTCTATTATATGCGTGAAGCAGAACCTTTTTCTGTGACTCATTTGTTCATAGCCTTTGCCTATTTTTCTACTGAGCATTTAGTACTTCCTCACAGATTTCTAGGACCACCTTAGTAGCTGGGGAAATGAACCCTTTGATAAAATAGGAGCATCAAATAATACTTCCCATTTAGCTATCTTTTGACTCTGTTTGCCTTTTGGCATAAAGATTTCCTTAATGCAGCTTAATTTTTCTATCTTTTCTCTAATGTTATCTCTATTTTGAGTCACTATTTGAAACATCTTCTCTATTTCAAGATTGTAAAAGGATTCGCTCATGTTTACTTCTAGCATATTTGTGGCATTATTTTACTCTTAAATCTTTGATCCACTTAGAATTTATTCTGGTATGTGATGCAAAGCATGGGATATATGAACCAAACTTTTCTCTTTTCCCACATGGCCAACCAGTGACCCTAACTACACATATTGAATAGTTAATCATCTCCTCCACTGATTTAGAGGCCAGTTTTTTTATGTACCAAGCTCCCATATGTGTATTCACTTCTAATTCTGGACTTTCTATTATTTGATTAGCCTGTCTTGCTATTCATCTATCCATTCCCCACTATTTCAATTATTGAGACTTTCAATATAATATCTGGTAGAGTTAGTCACTTGATATTACTCCCCTTTTCAGAGTTTCCCTGAATATTTAGCTTCTTTATTTTTCACATGGACTTTAGAATTAGCTTATCTGGGTTAAAAAAAAAAAAAACTGTTAGTATTTTATTGGGATGGCATTAAATTTAGAAGTTAACTTAGAGAGGATTGACATCTTTATGATGATAAGTCTTCTTAGCCAAAAGTGTGGTCTTTGCACTTACTCACAAGTTTTCTTTGTTTCCTTGAAAGTGTCTCAACATTTTTTTTGCATCCGTCTTGCTCCTACATGTTAACTTCATTGCAAAGTAGTTGATTTTGTTGTCTTTGTTGTTGTTACTGTCATTGTTCTTGTTAATGACATCTTTTCATTCAGTATATCTTCCCAGTGGTTATATTTATACAAGAAAGTAATTGATTACTTATTAACTTTACAGAACCATCTTACTAAATCCTCTTACTCTTGGGAATAGCTTTTCAGTAGGTTCTTTAGGTTTTCCAGGACTACAATCATCTGCAAATAGTGATAGCTTGATGTCTCTTTTCCAGCTTTTACAACTCTCATTTTTTAAAAAATTTTGTCCCATTGCCTCATCTAGTGGTATTGAGGTCTTGGGAAAGCCCAGCAAATAATACCTTTCCTTGCCCAAATTCTGAACCAATTGAAAATAACACAGAAAGAGGCCAAAATACACTTTATTGCTGATAAAATTGAGATATGAGAAAATGTGGCTTCTGTCTGACTTACCACTCATTTATAAGCAGCGCTGGCCTGGCAGCATCACCAGCTATATGTCATGGGCTCTGATGTGCAGCATTATCAGAATTAATTTTCTAAACATTCTACCATTTTAGGGTTTTTTCTCTTTGACCCAAGGCTTTCATTATTGTTGTTTCGTTTTGTTTTAATTTCCAGGTAGAGGGACCCTTTGCTGATTTTACAATTAAGTTTCTAACTTAGACTTATTGTAACCAGAGAATATTGTTCAAACTATTTTTTACTTTTTGTAATTTTTTAAGGGTTTCTTTGGGACTTAATATTAATTTTAATGAATACTCAATAAGCAACTGAATAAAATTGGTAAATTATTTATATTATAGTTTGCATTTAAAAATAATATTTAGTCTTCTTCATCCTTAATTATTCCTTATTCACTTGCCTCATCATGTACTAAGATTGCTACATTAAATCTCTCATTACTGGTATATTCAAAGCTATTTCTCCTCATGTCTCCTGTTGCTTCAGTTTCATGAATGTTGATGCTATTTTATTTTGTGCATAGATAGATCTTCATAACTGTTATGGACAATGCTTCCAGGTGTTCACATGCATGTGTAGTTCCTCCCACTGGATACCCAGGGTTGGTGGTCTTCGTGACCAATAGAACCAACAGAATACGACAGAAATGATGATACACATCACTTCTCAGAATAGGCTATGAATGATCTCATCACTTTCATCTTGTTCCCTTTCTCTCTCTCTCTCTCTCTCCCCCTCCCCTCCCCACCCCTACCTCCTCTCTCCACCCACCACTCATCACCCTGTATTTGCTATGGGGAAACCAACTGCATGTTTGAACAGGCCCATGTGATGAGGAACTGAAGCTTCCTGCCAGCAGTCAGGTGAATGAGCATGGACGTGAATCTGCCAGTACCTTCAGCTGCCTGCAGTCCTGGACCAATGGTTTGACTGCAGCTTCTTCAGAGACTCTCCACTCTCCACTCTCCAGCTAAGCTGCTCCAGATTTCCTGATCTTCGGAAATTCTATATGGTAATAAGTGCTCTTTGTTTTAAACTTCTTGAGCTTCAGGGTAATTTGATATATACCCATAGATAACTAATAAATGTATTCTTTGTACATTGCAAACTTTGCATGATCGTGTGCTTATACAATATTTGACTCATTTAATGCTTTTTGGCCTGGAGTCGTTCTTGTCTGATTATGTCTACGTTTTCTGTGCCTGATGTATTTTTGCCGAAACTTTTATTTTTAGCCTTCCTGAATTGCTTTGCTTTAGGCATATCTCTTTTACACTGTATAGATTTTTTTCCTTTGTGATCCAGTCTGAAAATCTTTTTCTTTAATTTTCTAAATATTATTTATTTATTTACTTGGTTGAGGCTGGTCTTAGTTGAATCACATGGGATCTTCAATCTTCATTGCAGCATGATGAAGCTTTTTTGTTTCCGCATGTGAAGTTTTAGTTGTGAAATGTGGGATCTAGTTCCCTGACCAGGGATCAAACCTGGGCCCCCTGCATTGGGAGTGAGAAATCTTAGCCACTGAACCGCCAGGAAAGTTCCCCCAAAATCTTTTTCTTTTAATAAGTGATTTTGGTCTGTTAACATTAGTTGACATGAGCGATACTTTTAGTCTTGGTTTCTGCACATTTTTCCATATTGAAGTTATTCTAAAGTTCTTTACTATGTGATCTCTTTGCTTTATTTTCTGTGTGTAAAGTTATTCTGATAGCTAGAAAAAAGATTTATTTTTGTATTTGTGATTACACTCACCAGTTCAGTTCCATTCATTCCAGTTGCTCAATCGCGTCCGACTCTTTGCGACCCAACGGATTGCAGCATGCCAGGCTTCCCTGTGCATCACCAACTACCAGAGCTTGCTCAAACTCATGTCCATCGAATCAGTGATGCCATCCAACCATATCATCCTCTGTCATCCCCTTCTCCCCCCACCTTCAATCTTTCCCAGCATTGGGGCCTTTTCAAATGAGTCAGTTCTTCGCATCAGCTGGCCAAAGTATTGGAGTTTCAGCTACAGCCCGAGTCCTTCCAATGACTATTTAGGACTGATTTCCTTTAGAATTGACAGGTTGGATCTCCTTGCTGTCCAAGAGACTCTCAACACCACAGTTCAAAAGCATCAATTTTTCGGCACTCAGCTTGCTTTATGGTCCACCTCTCACATCCATCCATGTCTACTGGAAAAACCATAGCCTTGACTAGACAGACCTTTGTCAGCAAAGTAATGTCTCTGTTTAATATGCTGTCTAGGTTGGTCATAGCTTTTCTTCCAAGGAGCAAGTGTCTTTTAATTTCATGTCTGCGATCACCATCTGCAGTGATTTTGGAGCCCCCAAAAGTAAAGTCAACCACTGTTTCCATTGTTTCCCCATCTACTTGCCATGAAGTTATGGAACCAGATGCCATGATCTTAGTTTTCTGAATGTTGAGATTTAAGCCAGCTTTTTCACTCTCCTCTTTCACTTTCGGCCAGAGGCTCTTTAGTTCTTCTTCGCTTTCTGCCATAAGAGTGGTAGCATCTGCATATTTGGGGTTATTAATATTTCTCCCTGCAATTTTGATTCCAGCTTGTGCTTCATCTAGCCCAGCATTTCGCAAGATGTACTCTGCATATAAGTTAAATAAGCAGGGTGACAGTATACAACCTTGACATACTCCTTTCCCAGTTTGTTCCATGTCCAGTTCTAACTGTTGCTTCTTGACCTGCATACAGATTTCTCAGGAGGCAGGTAAAGTGAAAGTCGCTTAGGCATGGAATTCTCCAGGCCAGAATACGGAGTGGATAGCCTTTCCCTTCTCCAGGGGATTTTCCCAACCCAGGAATCAAACTGGGGTCTCCTGCATTGCAGGTGGATTCTTTACCAACTGAGCTATCAGGGAAGCCCTGGAGGCAGGTAAGGTGGTCTGGTATTCCCATCTCTTTCAGAATCTGAACTGGTGAAACTGAACCAGAAACTGAATCTGGTTTGTTGTGATCCACACAGTCAAAGGTTTAGTGTAGTCAATGAAGCACAAGTAGATGTTTTTCTGGAATTCTCTTGCTCTTTCTGTGATCCAACTGATGTTGGCATTTTGATCTCTGGTTCCTTTGCCTTTTCTAAATCCAGCTTGAACATATGGAAGTTCTCAGTTCATGTACTGTTGAAGACTAGCTTGGAGAATTTTCAGCATTATTTTGCTAGCATGTGAGATGAGTGCCAACGAAATTAAGCCAATGAAACTCAATGAAGCTAAATCATGCCGTGCAGGGTCACCCAAGACGGACAGGTCATGGTGGAGAGGTCTGACAGAATGTAGTCCACTGGAGAAGGGAATTGCAAACCACCTCAGTATTCTTGCCTTGAGAACCCCATGAACAGTATGAAAAGGCAAAAGATAGGACACTGAAAGATGAACTCCCCAGGTCGGTAGGTGCCCAACATGCTACTGGAGATGAGTGGAGAAATAACTCCAGACAGAATGAAAGGATGGAGTCAAAGCAAAAACAATACCCAGTTGTGGATGTGACTGGTAATAGAAGCAAGGTCCAATGCTGTAAAGAGCAATATTGCATAGGAACCTGGAATGTTAGGTCCATGAATCAAGGCAAATTGGAAGTGGTCAAACGAGATGGCAAGAGTAAAAGTCGATATTCTAGGAATCAGCGAACTAAAATGAACTGGAATGGGTGAATTTAACTCAGATGACCTTTATATCTACTACTGTGGGCAGGAATCCCTTAGAAGAAATGGAGTAGCCATCATGGTCAACAAAAGAGTCTGAGATGCAGTACTTGGATGCAGTCTCAAAAATGACAGAATGATCTCTGTTCATTTCCAAGGCAAACCATTCAATATCACAGTAATCCAAGTCTATGCCCTGAAGAAGTTGAAGTTGAAGGGTTCTATGAAGACCTACAAGATCTTTTAGAACTAACACTGAAAAAAGATGTCCTTTTCATTATAGAGGACAGGAATGCAAAAGTAGGAAGTCAAGAAACACCTGGAGTAATGGGCAAATTTGACCTTGGAGTACAGAATGAAGCAGGGCAAAGGCTAATAATAGAGTTTTGCCAAGAGAACACACTCATAGCAAACACCTTCTTCCAACAACACAAGAGAAGACTCTACACATGGACATCACCAGATGGTCAACACCAAAATCAGATTGATTATATTCTTTGCAGTCAAAGATGGAAAAGCTCTGTACATTCAGCAAAAACAAGACTGGGAGCTGACTGTGGCTCAGATCATGAACTCCTTATTGCCAAATTCAGACTTAAATTGAAAAAAATGGGGAAAACCACCAGACCATTCAGGTATGACCTAAATTGAATCCCTTATGATATACAGTGGAAGTGAGAAATATATTTAAGGGACTAGATCTGATAGACAGAGTGCCTGATGAACTATGGACGGAGGTTCATGACATTGTACAGGAGACAGGGAGCAAGACCATCCCCAAGAAAAAGAAATGCAAAAAAGCAAAACAGCTGTCTGAGGAGGCATTACAAATAGCTGTGAAAAGAAGAGAAGTGAAAAGCAAAGGAGAAAAGGAAAGATATACCCATGTGAATGCAGAGTTCCAAAGAATAGCAAGGAGAGATAACAAAGCCTTCCTCAGCGATCAGTGCAAAGAAATAGAGGAAAACAATAGAACGGGAAAGACTAGAGATCTCTCCAAGAAAATTAGAGATACCAAGGGAACATTTCATGCAAAGATGGGCACAATAAAGGACATAAATGGTATGGACCTAACAGAAGCAGAAGATATTAAGAAGAGGTGGCAAGAATACACAGAAGAACTATACAAAAAAGATCTTCATGACCCAGATAATCACGGTGGTGTGATCACTCACCTAGAGCCAGACATCCTGGAATGTGAAGTCAAGTGGGCCTTGGGAAGCATCACTACAAACAAAGCTAGTGGAGGTGATGGAATTCCAGTTGAGCTATTTCCAATCCTAAAAGATGATGCTGTGAAAGTGCTGCACTCAATATGCCAGCAAATTTGGAGAACTCAGCAGTGGCCACAGGACTGGAAAAGGTCAGTTTTCATTCCAATCCCAAAGAAAGGCAATGCCAAAGAATGCTCAAACTACCACACAATTGAGCTCATCTCAAATGCTAGTAAAGTAATGCTCAAAACTCTCCAAGCCAGGTTTCAGCAATACATGAACCATGAACTTCCAGATGTTCAAGCTGGTTTTAGAAAAGGCAGAGGAACCAGAGATCAAATTACCAACATCCATTGGATCATCCAAAAAGCAAGAGAGTTCCAGAAGAACATCTATTTCTGCTTTATTGACTATGCCAAAGCCTTTGACTGTGTGGATCACAATAAACTGTGGAAAATTCTGAAAGAGATGGGAATACCTGACCACCTGACCTGCCTCTTGAGAAGCCTGTATGCAGGTCAGGAAGCAACAGTTAGAATCAGACATGGAACAACAGACTGGTTCCAAATAGGAAAAGGAGTACATCAAGGCTGTATATTTTCACCCTGTTTATTTAACTTATGTGCAGAGTACATCATGAGAAATGCCAGGATGGATGAAGCACAAGCTGGAATCAAGATTGCCAGGAGCAATATCAGTAACCTCAGATATGCAGATGACACCATCCTTATGGCAGAAAGTGAAGAAGAACTAAAGAGCCTCTGGCTGAAAGTGAAAGAGGAGAGTGGAAAAGTTGGCTTAAAGCTCAACATTCAGAAAACTAAGATCATGGCATCTGGTCCCATCACTTCATGGCAAATAGATGGGGAAACAGTGGAAACAGTGACTGACTTTATTTTGGGGCTCCAAAATCACTGCAGATGGTGATTACAGCCATGAAATTAAAAGATGCTTACTCCTTGGAAGAAAAGTTATGACCAACCTAGACAGCATATTAAAAAGCAGAGACATTACTTGTCAACAAAGGTCCATCTAGTCAAGGCTATGGTTTCCCCAGTAGTCATGTATGGATGTGAGAGTTGGACTATAAAGCAAACTGAGTGCCGAAAAATTGATGCTTTTGAACTGTGGTGTTGCAGAAGACTCTTGAGAGTCCCTTGGACTGCAAGGAGATCCAACCAGTCCATCCTAAAGGAGATAAGTCCTAGGTGTTCATTGGAAGGATTGATGTTGAGGCTGAAACTCCAATACTTTGGCCACCTGATGTGAAGAGTTGACTCTTTTGAAAAGACCCCAATGCTAGGAAAGATTGAGGGCAGGAGGAGAAGGGGACGACAGAGGATGAGATGGTTGGATGACATCACCAACCTAATGGACATGAGTTTGGGTAAACTCCAGGAGTTGGTGATGGACTGGAAGGCCTGGCGTGCTGCAGTTCATGGTGTCGGAAAGAGTCGGATATGACTGAGCGACTGAACTGAACTGAACTGAACTGGAGTGCAGCTGTGCAGTAGTTTGAACATTCTTTGTCACTGTGTTTCTTTTCCAGTCCTGTGGCCACTGCTGAGTTTTCCAAATTTTCTGGCATATTGAGTGTAGCACTTTAACGGCATCATCTTTTAGGATTGAAATAGCTCAGCTGGAATTCCGTCACCTCCACTAGCTTTGTTCATAGTGATGTTTCCTAAGGCCCACTTGACTTCGCACTCCAGGATGTCTGGCTCTAGGTGAGTGATCACACCATCGTGGTTATCTGGGTCATGAAGATCTTTTTAGTATAGTTCTTCTGAGTATTCTTGCCACCTCTTCTTATGTAACTTCTTTGCTTCTTTATACAGCATCTACTAGCTGTTTCCTATGAACAATGGTAAAAAGTTGTGCGTTGCTCACTCCCCTCTTCCCTCCTCTTTTCTACTTCTCAATTTTTGTTAATACTATTATCATTTTCTGTGCGGTTAAATATGCATAATCTTCAATTGTTTGATTTTTCAGCTTCAGAATATTTGCTTTTTCACTGTCATTTATAAAAGCAAAGACAAACAGCAAATACTTTGCTTCCAACCTTTTTACTCCTATACTCTACACAGTTCACAAACAGTAAAGTTGTGTCATTTCTATAATTTTAAAACGCAGTGTATTTTGTTCTTTGGCTTAATCTTCACAGTTTTCAGTTTTATAGTTTTTGACTGTAACTTTCCTAATTTACCGTTAGTTGGTCACCCTGAAATCATGCACATTTAAATTATTTGTCTGTAGCCTTTAAAATTAAAGAACTATTAATCAAAGGTTAGTTGGGATGTATAAAACAATTTGGGGGCCTCATTTTCTTTCTTTGAAGGTGTTATTTTCTTTCCCGTGGATATTATTCCACTGCCTGATAACATTAAAAGTTAACTTGAATAAGTCTGAATCTATTCAGATCTTTTTTCCTCTTATACACGACCCAAACTTACCTGGGTTTCCAAAATACTCTTTATCTTTATAAATAGAATAAACTTACTAAGCTATGCCCTGGTTTTCTCATTCTGGATAAATATATAGAATCAAATTGACTTTATCTTATGAAAAATTTTCCTTGAGTTAAACTTTTAAATATTTATTAGGTACAATTATTTTGGTTGCTTGCTTTGTTGTTGTTGTTCAGTCCCTAAGTGTCAGATTCTTTGTGACCCCATGGACTGCAGCATGCCAAGCTTACCTGTCTTTCACTATCTCCTGGAATTTGCTCAAATTCAAGTCCATTGTGTTGATGATGTCATCCTATCATTTCATCCTTTATTACTCTCTTCCCCTCTTGCCCTCAATGTTTCTCAGCATCAGGGTCTTTTACAATGAATCGGCTTGTCACTTCAGGTGGCCAAATTGTTGGAGCCTCAGCATCAGTCCTTCCAGTGAATATTCAGGACTGATTTCCTTCAGGATTGACTGGTTTGATCTCCTTGCTGTCCAAGGGACTCTCAAGAGCCTTCTCCAGCACCACAATTTGAAAGCATCAGCTTTCTTTATGGTCCAACTCTCACATCCATACATGACTACTGAAAAAACCATAGCTTTGACTATATGGACTCTGGCAGCAAAGTGATGTCTCTGCTTTTTAATATGCTCTCTATGTTTGTTATATGTTTTTTTTCCTTCCAAGGAACAAATGTCTTGTAATTTCATGGCTGCAGTCACCATCTGCAATGAATTTTGGAGCCCAAGAAAATAAAATCTGTCACTGCTTCCACATTTTTCCCTTTTATTTGCCATGAAGTGATGGGACCAGATGCCATGATCTTAGTTTTTTTAATGTTGAGTTTCAAGCTACCTTTTTCACTCTCTTCTTTTACCCTCATCAAGAGGTTCTTCTGCTCTGGGTGCTCCAAAAGTACATAAGTTGTATCTTCATTATCTATTTTCTATATTTATCATTTTCACTAAATCCTTTTTTAAAAATATATCTCTGTTTCATTTTGTACTTTTTCTCTTCTTTATTCCCTAGGTCACTTACTGTATTTTTTTCAGCTTTCATTCTCCTTTGTGCTTTTTCTAAGCTGTCTTCATTTCTGAATGACTTTTTTTCCCTTCTATTCCTTTCTTTAATTTTTCCAGTTCATGTGTTATTTTCACCTATGACTTTGTACTTTCTTCCCTGGGTTCTTTCATCTTTGTTTTGTTGTTGTATTTCATAGAAATAATTGCTTTATCAAGATTTTAAAATTCATGATAAAATGTTTGCTCCCAATTTTCATCTGCTCTGCAGTAACTTTCTCTAGAGAGAAGTCTGTGTCATTTAATAAATTTTTCTGAGTTTTTTCTCTTCTTGTCCTATAAGATCATTTTAGTGATACTTTGTTAGACTTTTTTTCAGTCCTCCTTATAATAGCAGTTAAGATCCTTGTTAGAACTAGATGAGTTGGAGTCAGCTTTCTTGGACTTTCCATGAATAGAAAGATGCTTTGGTCAGGGGAAGAAAGTGGGTAGCAAGATAAAATCCCAGCATGGCTGGTTTTCACAAGAAACAGTCTCTTCTCTGCTGCCACAAAGCCAAATTGCTTCCACAGAGTTCATCCGTATGCTTCTTAGGTAGCTCTGGCTTCTTAGCTTTTCTCAACTAACTCAGGTCCAAGAAGGCTTTCCCACATCCCATTTTACTCCTGTCATTGTACCTGAAAGCAGGAGATAGTTTTTCCCTCTCTGGATATATCCCTTACTTTTCAGAAGAATATGTTTGCCTGGCTAGCTCATCAAAGGAATCTTCCTCTGAGCTGCTTTCTCTTCATTTCCTCCTATTTATTTTCTTCCTAATCTCAGCTTCTTTGGACTGTCCTTACACATATTTTGGAGTCTTGGGTAATACCTGTCCTCAAGTTTTGCCAAAAATAGTGTTTATTTTTTCACTCTTTTTGTTGATTTTGGATGGTTTCTAGGAGAAGAAGAAAAAATGCTGCTTTACACAGCCATATCTATTCCAGATGGACACAATGTCTTAATTACAAAGGTTTTAAAATAAGTTTTACTTTTTGCTAGGGAAAATTTAGCTGCCTTTTCATTTTCTTCAATTGTTTCTTAACTGTTTCTAAATCTCAACTTTCCATATATGTTTTAGAATGAACTTTTTCCACACATAGACACTTCCTTGGTGGTCCAGTGGTTAAGACTCCATACTTTCAGTACAGAAGGAACAGGTTCAATCCCTAGTTGGGGAACTAAGATCCCACATTCCATGTGGCACAGCCAAAAAATTTACACACACACGCACACATGACGTTGAGCTTTGGGGTTTAATTTCAATAAATGTATTATTAATTTAGAGAAAACTGATATTTTTATAGAATTGACTCTTCCTATCCATTAATATGATATGTCTTTTCATTTATTTATCTTAATACCTTAAAATAAAATTTGGGCAGCTTCAGGAAGTGGTTTGTTTGTTTTATATATTGTTCTTTCAAACTTATGTTTCTCAAATTGAAATATAATTGATACATGACATTATATTATTTTCAGGTACAGTGATTTGTTATTTGTATACATTGTGAAATGATCACAATATGACTAGTTAACATCAGTCATATACATAGTTACAAAAAAGAAGAACTAAAGAGCCTTTTGATGAAGGTGAAAGAGGAGACTGAAAAAGTTGGCTTAAAGCTCAACATTCAGAAAACTAAGATCATGGCATCTGGTCCCATCACTTCATGGCAAATAGATGGGGAAACAGTGGAAACAGTGGCTGACTTAATTTTGGGGGGCTCCAAGATCACTGCAGATGGTGAATGCAGCCATGAAATTAAAAGACGCTTACTCCTTGGAAGGGAAAGTTACAACCAACCTAGACAGCATATTAAAAAGCAGAGACATTACTTTGCTGACAAAGGTCCATCTAGTCAAGGCTATGACTTTTCCAGTGGTCATGTATGGATGTGAGAGTTGGACGGTAAAGAAAGCTGAGAGCCAAAGAATTGATGCTTTTGAACTGTGGTGTTGGAGAAGACTCTTGAGAGTTCCTTGGACTGCAAGGAGATCCAATCAGTCCATCCTAAGGGAGATCAGTCCTGGGTGTTCATTGGAAGGACTGATGTTGAAGCTGAAACTCCAATAATTTGGCCACCTGATGCAAAGTGCTGACTCATTTGAAAAGACCCTGATACTGGGAAAGATTGAGGGCAGGAGGAGAAGGGAAGGACAGAGGATGAGATGGTTGGATGGCATCACCGACTCAATGGACATGGGTTTGGGTGGACTCCAGGAGTTGGTGATGGACAGGGAGGCCTGGTGTACTGCAGTTCATGGGGTCGCAGAGAATCGGATGCGACTGAGCGACTGAACTGAACTGAACTGAATAACTTTTAAGATTTATTCTCTTAGCAACTTTCAAATATGTAATACAGTGCTACTGTTGCTGTTTAGTCTCCAAGTCGTGTCCAACTCTTTTGTGGCCCCTTGGACTGTAGCCCACCAGGCTCCTCTGTCCATGGGATTTCCCAGGCAAGAATACAGGAGTGGGTTGCCATTTCCTTCTCCAGAGGATCTTCCTGACTCAGAGATCAAACCGGCATCTTCTGCTTGGCAGGCAGATTCTTTACCACTGAGCCACCAGGTAAGCCCCCATGTAATATACTACTACTAACTATAGACACCATGGAGTACATTAAATCCCCATAACATTTATTTTAGAGCTAGAAGTTTGTGTCTTTGATCCCCTTCACCCACTGCACTCCTCCCCAACTTCCCACCTCTGGCAAACACCAGTCTGTTCTCTGCATCTCTGAGTTTGTTTTTGTTTTGTTTGGACTACACATATACAGTATTTGTCTTTATCTGACTTATTTCACTTAGCATAATGCCACCCATGCTGTCACAAATGGCAAGATTACTTTTTCTTTTAATGTATGTATACACACACACTGGAGACGGAAATGGCAACCCACTCCAGTGTTCTTGCCTAGAGAATCCTGCGGACAGAGGAGCCTGGTGGGCTGCTGTCCATGCGTCGCAGAGTCAGACATGACTGAAGCGACTTAGCATACATGCACGCAGGGGAGAAGGAAATGGCAACCCACTCCAGTGTTCTTGCCTGGAGAATCCCAGGGACGGAGGAGCCTGGTGGGCTGCCATCTATGGGGTCACACAGAGTCGGACACGACTGAAGTGACTTAGCAGCAGCAGCAGCATACACATACACACACACACTACCTTTTATTTATCCATTCATCCACTGACGGACCCTTGCGTTGTTTCCAAAACTCTCCATTTGTTTGTGTGTGTGTGTGTGTGTGTGTGTGTGTGTGTGTGTGTGTGTGTGCTCAGTCTCTCGGTTGTGTCCAACTCTTTGTGACCCCATGGGCTATAGCCCACCAGGCTCCTCTGTCCATGGGTTATTGCAACAAGAATACTGGAGTGGGTTGCCATTTCCTCCTCCAAGGGGATCTTTCCAACCCAGGGATTGAACCCGTGTCTCCTGCATCTCCTGCATTGGCAGGTGGGTTCTTTACCACTGAACCACCTGGGAAGCCATTTAGCTGGATTTTATTACCTCAAAATTAAATTTCACAGTTATCTACTAAAGTATCTCTTACATCTTTTGTTAGATTTATTCATAAGTATGTTGTTTTCTGTTCACATCATAAATGCAACCTTTTAAAAATTTCATCTTTTTAATACTTTGCTGTGGCATACAAGGACACAACTGATTCTTGTATGTTGGTGTTATTTTTATTCAGAAAATCTGTGGAGCCCTGTTCATTTTAATAGTTTGTGTGCAGATGCTTTAGATTCCTATATAGATCATTATATTCGATCATAATCACTCACAGTCTGGTTTATAGTTCTTTGTCTTGCCTTAATATTCTGGCTAGGATTTCTAGTACAATGTTGAATAGAACTTGCAGAGCAGTCATCCTTGCCTAATTCCTGGTAGAAGTGACTTATCTATTAAGAAATACCCCTTCCTAGATTTCTTAAAAAACTGGAAATAGAACTGCCATATGACCCAGCAATCCCACTCCTGGGCATACACACCGAGGAAACCAAATCTGAAAGAGACACGTGCACCCCAATGTTCATCACAGGACTGTTTATAATAGCCAGGACATGGAAGCAACCTAGATGTCCACCAGCAGACGAATGGATAAGAAAGCTGTGGTACATATATACCATGGAATATTACTCAGCCATTAAAAAGAATTCATTTGAATCAGTTCTAATGAGATGGATGAAACTGGAGCCCATTATACAGAGTGAAGTAAGCCAGAAAGATAAAGACCAATACAGTATACTAACACATATATATGGAATTTAGAAAGATGGTAACGATAACCCTATATGCAAAACAGAAAAAGAGACACAGATGTACAGAACAGACTTTTGGACTCTGTGGGATAAGGCGAGGGTGGGATGTTTTGAGAGAACAGCATCGAAACATGTATATTATCAAGGGTGAAACAGATCACCAGCCCAGGTTGGATGCATGAGACAAGTGCTCAGGGCTGGTGCACTGGGAAGACCCAGAGGGATCGGGTGGAGAGGGAGGTGGGAGGGGGGATCGGGATGGAGAATACATGTAAATCCATGGCTGATTCATGTCAATGTATGGCAAAAACCACTACAATATTGTAAAGTAATTAGCCTCCAACTAATAAAAATAAATGGAAAAAAAATTAGACTATGGCAATCAAAAAAAAAAATAATAATAATCCACCTTAATCAGGTGCAGGTGCAGACTACAGTGATAGTATGTAAACAAAAAGAAATTCACTCAAAGGGTGGAATTAAAGTGAAGCAAGAATGTATTCTAACAGGACTCACTGACTACAAGTTTTTACAGCATTATAACTGAGAGAAATTGTCTTAAGTTTCCATAGTTTCACCCATGTCACATCAAACTCTTATCTAGATTTTTTCCAGGGGTCAAATTGTGGTTTTGAATGTATCTAAAATAATTGCTTATTTATAAATAAATTAAAATTGATAAGGTTAAAAAAAATACCCTTTCCTATAATAGTTTAGTGAGATTCTTATCATAAATAGGTACAAAATTTTACCAAATGCTTTTTCTAAATCCATTAAGATAATTATTTTCACTTTTAATTTGCTAATATTTGAGATTGAGTTAGTAGATTTTAAAATGCTATACAATCTTTGCATTAATGAAGTTGACACAACTGACAACAATGTGTCATTAATAAATATTGATGGATTTGGCAATTTGGGAACCATTCATCAATCTTGTCTATCTTCACAACATCTTTTTAATACCTTTTATTTTCACTATTTCTGAGTCTGTATGTTTTAAAGTTATCTTGGGTAAACAGCACACAGCCAGAGTATGGCCAGAGAATCGTTTTCTTCATTTTTGCCTAACATAAAATCCTTACCTTTTAACTGGAGATTTTAGTTCATTTACTGTGGTTCCTGCTATATTTGGGTTTCTATCTACAACATTATTTTCTGCTTCCTGCTTTCCTTGTTTCTCCTCTGCTTCTTTTTGAATTTTCTCTTTCTTCTTTAGAATTAATCAAGGCTTTTCTTTAATTTGTTTTTTCTTTACTGATTAATAGGTTTTTTGCTTTTACTTTTTTATTACTCTTAAAATTTTAATATGCATACTTTTTAAAAGCTAAAATTATTTAAATTTTTTTATATTGAAGTATTTTCCCTCCCCTGCAGCTACAAAGACTTTAGACTGTTTCAACTTAAATCCCTCTTTCTCCCTTCCTAAATGATATTACTATATAGAATTTGTGTTCTACCTTGATTTTACCCCTAAATTGGTAATAATTTTAACTTTATACAATTATTATTTGACACGGTGTATAAATTTATAGTTACTTTTCTTTTTCCAGATTTTTTTTCCCAACACATTCCTTTCTTCTGGGTTCAATATCTTTCTTCCCAAATATTTCCTTTAGAAGGTGTTGCAGAAGATTTTTGGTGATAAACTCCCTCATATCTAGGATCTCCCCTTCTTTCTCCTCTAACAACTACTTGAACCTACTCCATGCCCCCTATATCCTACTTTATCTCTTTGGGGACACTTACATGTTTATTTCAAATTCTTGATCCTTCTGGTCCATTAACTGTCTCCCTCTGGTGCAATCAACTACATGTCAGGGTAAGGCCTGGCAGTGACTAAGGAGAAGGAGTGTTCAGGGGCCAATCCTGTAATGTGTTGCTATCACTTTCACGGATGTTTTCTATTCTGCAGTGGCAAAAGGATGGGCAGTGACATTGTGGACATCAGGGACATTGTGAGAGAGACTCAAGGATGCTGTGTAATCTTTTCCCCAGCCTGCCCCCATCCATGGCCCCTGCACTCCCCTGCTTCAGGATTCTACCCACCCCTCACACCTCCAGGACCTTACCACCTTCTCTTAATACATCCCCAGGGGGTTCTCATAGTTTTGATCATCTGAAAACAATCCATATCTCGATGAATCTGTGGCCTTTTCAAGGCTCAGTTTGGGGGAGGGATGCAGCATCTGGCCTTATTTTGTCATCTTGTCAGATACCAGGTGTGTCTGGGTTCGTGTGTTTGGTTTGTTCCCAGGATATCTACTCACACACCTTCCCCACTCAGTCGTGAGCTTCCTGAGAACAGAGATCATGTCTGACAAGTCCTTGAATTCTCACATCTGACATAGACTTTGACATATCGTAAGGAGATAGGGGAGGAAAGTATTTTGAAGAACCCCATGTCTGCCCCTTACTAACTCCAGGACTTCAGGAAGTTAGCTTACTTCTAGTTTACTTCTCTGTGCTTCAGAATTCCTGTCTGCAAAATGAGACTTAGATGAGGACATGTATATAAAATAGTTAACTTAATGTTTGACCCCTAGGAAGCACTCAACAAATGATAGCTATATTGTAATACAATACTCAGAGGTGTTTTTTAATTAAACAAAACATGCACCAAGTATCACCACATGAGGGGAGCACTGTGAGGCTTTGGTTTTATTTAGAATATATGTCAATATTTCTGCCCAAAATGATTCGCAATATTGTCAGAGACTGAGCTCATGACACAAGTAAGCAGTAATACACATGCAGATTCTAACAAAAGACTGAAGCTATTATCAGTGGGTCCTTGGGGTTGGGGAGATAAGAGTCCTGAGTTCTCATTCCATTTGGTCACTCTCTTGGTCATTCATTTGGTCATTTGGTCACTCTCTTTCTCTGTGATATGACTTTGTCCTGTCCTGCTTTGGGCCTCTTTTTCTCCCACTGGCAAAATGAGAAGCCAGATTTCAATCATGACGATCTGAGCTCACACAAATCCACTGAATTCATTTTTATCTCTTCTGCAGCTCCTTAAGGGATAAAGTACAGACCAAACCAGGATGAGTGATGAGTGAGTGTGTCCATTAAGTTCCCTGCAGGAAATAGATGATTCAACCAGAGGGTTAACTCTTGGGGATCGAATGAAGGTCTATTTACAGAGGTGTGGGCAGGTGTCAAGGAAATACGGTATGGCGAAGTCTCCAGGGACCAGACTTTACCATTTCTATTCCCTCAAAGGAGGTACCAGTGAGAGATACAGGCATGAGAGAGGGGTTGCTTGACAGGGAGGAAAGCAATGAATACCCTGGCCTTCTCTCCCCAGCCCTCAAATTTTTGCTGGAGTCTTCCACGGGTTGAATATAATAGGCACTCCTGAGATAAGGCAGTTCAAGTATTGTAGTTGGAAGCATCAAACTCCTGGGGCACAGAACAAAGGAGAGGATGGACTGGGAAGAGTCACAGAGAGGGTGGGGGAAAAAAAAAGAATAACTAGCTCAGTGAGTGAGCATCTATTGATTAAATGCCTGCTATGTTCCAGAAATTGTGCTGCACATACATTGGGTCCTTCATTCCCTTAATAACCCTGCAAGATGATATCCTTGCCCAGCCTACAGATAGGAAATGAAGGCCAAGGAGGAATATACCCACCCAAAGTTGCAGAGCAAGTGAACAGCACAGCTGGGGTTTGAACCCGGATCTGTGTTGCACGAGGGCCATGCTCTTTCCAGCACGTCAGAGCGTCATCGCAAAGCCTGACTGTGGGGTCTGCTGGGCTGAGACCAGAGCAGTGCCTGACTCTGGGGCCGGCTCTGAGCACTTGTCTCCCTGGAGAGGGATGTCCCCTGTGAAAGCCAGAACTTTCCCATCAACTGCACTGTCATTTGGGCCTGGATTCTTCTTAAAGAAAAAGTGGTCAGAGATGGCCTCATTTGATGGTCTGTTTTCCAACTGTTGCCTTTTTAATCAACCCAAACCTCAACTCTGGGGTCATAAGAGGATCAGATGTTTCTTGTATTTGCTTAGTGTCCTAATCAGGACTCAGTCAACTTTGCAATAGAGTCCCAACTCACAGAGCCTCGCACAAACCCACAACAAACTCCCAAAGAGGCCTGTAACCCACACAGGGCTTCACAACCTTCCGAAGTCCCCATCCAGGCTCCCAGGACCCACATCAACCCTGCATATGCTGCATGAAGTCAGGTATACCTCTCCAGGTATCTCACACACACACACACACGTGTGTGTGCTCACACTGGCACACACCCACTTACATTCTGACTCATAAACACACAAGGCAACGCCTCCCTTACACACATTTCCCTCAATTAATAAAACCCAGGAACAAGAGTCACAGACCCTGAAGCTAAATCTAGAAACTCCCCAGGAGGGGAGCACCTAGGTAGGCCTCACCCAACCCTGAGCCCTGAGGGCACATTTCTCTGCCTGGCCTTTGAGACGGGGAGGCTTATAAACTTAATGGTGACTTTAGTAGTCATGTATGGATGTGAGAGTTAAAGAAAGCTGAATGCCAAAGAATTGATGCTTTTGAACTGTGGTGTTGGAGAAGACTCTTGAGAGTCTCTTCACTGCAAGGAGATCCAACTAGTCCATCCTAAAGGAAATCAGGGCTGAATATTCATTCATCAGAAGGACTGATGCTAAAGCTGAAGCTCCAATACTTTGGCCACCTCATGCGAAGAACTGACTCATTGGAAAAGACCGTGATGCTGGGAAAGACTGAAGGCGGGAGGAGAAGGGGACAACAAAGGATGAGATGGTTGGATGGCATCACCAACTCAATGGATATGAGTTTGAGTAAGCTCTGGGAGTTGGTAATGGACAGGGAAGCCTGGTGTACTGCAGACCATGGGGTCACAAAGAGTCGGACAAGACTGAGTGACTGAACTGAAGTGACCAGATCAGGATTTGTGTAGGTGGGGCCCAATAGTTTTTTAAGATTCTCCCCTCCCACCCAGGGGGATGCACACTAGAGTTTCAGAACCGTTGTTCTTTATTATCTCCTTTATCCCTATTTTCCAAAAAGAAGAAACTTTAACTTAAAGAGATTAAGGGGACTTCCCTGCTGGCCCCATGGTAAAGAATCCACCTTCCAACACAGAGAACATGGGCTCAATCCCAGGCAGGAGAACTAAAAAGATCCCACATGCTTTAGGGCAACAAAGCCTGAGAGCAGCAACTAAAGAAAGCCCTTGGGCTGCAATGAAGACCTCAGTTCAGTTCAGTCGCTCAACTGTGTCTGACTCTTTGCAACCCCATGGACCACAGCACATTAGCCCTGCCTGTCCATCACCAACTCCCAGACTTTACTCAAACTCATGTCCATTGAGTCGGTGATGCCATCCAACCATCTCATCCTCTGTTGTCCCCTTCTTCTCTCACCTTCAATCTTCCCCAGTCCTTCCAATGAACACCCAGGACTGATCTCCTTTAGGATGGACTGGTTGGATCTCCTTGCAGTCCAAAGGACTCTCAAGAGTCTTCTCCAACACCACAGTTCAAAAGCATCAATTCTTTGGTGCTCAGCTTTCTTTATAGTCCAACTCTCACATCCATACATGACTACTGGAAAAACCATAGCCTTAACTAGATGGACCTTTGTTGGCAAAGTAATGTCTCTGTTTTTTAATATGCTGTCTAGGTTGGTCATAACTTTTCTTCCAAGGAGTAAGCATCTTTTAATTTCATGGCTGCAATTACCATCTGCAGTGATTTTGGAGCCCCCCAAAATAAAGTCTGCCACTGTTTCCACTGTTTCTCCATCTATTTCCCATGAAGTGATGGGACTGGATGCCATGGTCTTAGTTTTCTGAATGTTGAGCTTTAAGCCAACTTTTTCACTTTCCTCCTTCACTTTCATCAAGAAGCTCATTAGCTCTTCTTCACTTTCTACCATAAGGGTGGTGTCTTCTGCATATCTGAGGCTATTGATATTTCTCCCGGCAATCTTGATTCCAGCTTGTGCTTCATCCAGCCCAGCATTTCTCGTGATGTACTCTGCATATAAGTTAAATAAGCACGGTGACAATATACGGCCTTGACATACTGCTTTCCCAATTTGGAACCAGTCTGTTGTTCTATGTCCAGTTCTAACTGATGCTTCCTGACTTGCATACAGATTTCTCAAGAGGCAGGTCAGGTGGTCTGGTATTCCCACCTCTTTCAGAATTTTCCAGTTTATTGTGATCCACACAGTCAAAGGATTTAGCATAGTCAATAAAGCAGAAATAGATATTTTTCTGGAACTTTCTTGCTTTTTTGATGATCCAACGGATGTTGGCAATTTGATCTCTGCTTCCTCTGCCTTTTCTAAAACCAGCTTGAATATCTGGTAATTCGCGGTTCACGTATTGTTGAAGCCTGGCTTGGAGAATTTTGAGCATTACTTCACTAATGTGTGAGATGAGTGCAATTGTGCGGTAGTTTGAGCATTCTTTGGCATTGTCTTTCTTTGGGATTGGAATGAAAACTGACCTTTTTCAGTCCTGTTGCTACTTGCTGAGTTTTCCAAATTTGCTGGCATATTGAGTGCAGCACTTTCACAGCATCACCTTTCAGGATTTGAAATAGCTCAACTGGAATTCCATCACCTCCACTCACTTTGTTCATAGCAATGCTTCCTAAGGCCCACTTGACTTCACATTCCAGGATGTCTGGCTCTAGATGAAGACCTAATGCAGCCAAAAAAAGAGAACTGATGAAGGGTTACAAGTTAGGAAGTAACAGAACCAATACTCCAATACAGCTATAACTGACTCTTCCCTCTTCCTTTGGTAATGTTGAGTTCCTTGACTTGGAGGTTGGCAAGTGGGAGCTGATGACCCCTGCTTGTGATAAGTCTTCCTTCCTAAGTGGTGACCCGAGGCCTCAGCACCTGGCCTATAGCTTAGAATCTAAACTCTAAGCTTACCCAGGGAAGCACACTGTCAGTTAGTTGAAAAGTGATGAGGGCTGGGTGGGCAGGCCTGCAGGGTAAAGAAGTGGACCCACTGGGAGCCCCTGTCAACTGCCCTCAGCTCTACCTTCCCTGGTGCTCCTCTCCTGGTACATCTCCTGCTCCTATTCAAATGCCATGCCTGACGCTCATCCCCCAGTCCCCACACTGGAGCATGGCTGATCTGGCTCTTTTCTCTGTGCCCAGGGCCTGGCACCAAGTTGGTTCTCTGTGAAGCTGCATGGTCATATGAAAAGTGAAGAGAAAGTGTTAGGTGCTCAGTCATCTCTGACTCTTTGCGACCCTGTGGACTGTAGCCCACCAGGCTTCTCTGTCCATGGGATTCTCCAGGCAAGAATGCTGGAATGGGTAGCCATTCCCTTCTCCTGGGGATCTTCCCAACCCAGCGATCAAACCCAGGTCTCCCACATTGTGGGAAGATTCTTTACCATCTGAGCCAGTGGGGAAGCCCCAAGAAGGTCAAGTGAAGCAGTGACTAAATGACCCTCTTCTGGCTGAATGGCAACAGAAGACATCATGGAAGGCTTTACAGAGCTTAAGTGACATAAATATAAGGACAAGTGGGAGGCAGTGGAAAGGGCTCCTAGGGAAGGCTGCAGGGGGGGCGGCGGGGCAGGGTGGGGAAAGGCAGTGGGAGAATGCAGAGTATGTTGTTTCAGCTTCTCTCAAGTGCTTGCAAGATAAGAACTTCAAAGGTAGGTTTGGCAGTCATAGCGGAAAGCCTAGACTGCCAAAAGGTGGGGCAGGAGGGTGGGGTTGATTCTATAGGTGCTGGGGAGCCATGGAGAGTCTTAAAACATGAGAGTGGCGCTGAGATCGTATGGAGCCTCGGGCTGGAGAGGGATGGAGCACTATTTCCTATAACCTAAATCCTATTCAACACCAGGCACTGTGCCTGCTCCCTGCCCAGGACCACCCATTTTACAGCTGAGGCTCAGGATGTCCTGCTCAAGAGAGAGCAGCTAGGAAGCAGTGAAGCTGAATTTACGCCCAGCTCTGTCCCACCCTAGAGCCCAGGTTCTCACTCCTCCCCTACTGCCTTCATCACTATCTGACATGTCTCCACGGATGGGCTCTTGGACACCAGGCCCTTCCAGATCCTTGGGAAGCAGAGGTTTCCTGCCTTCTGCCTGGAGTGTGAAGTCAGCGCTGGAACCTCATGAACACTCCCAGGCTGTGAGGCTGGTAGGTAGAGGGTGGGGAGGATGGAAGGAGGTGGTGGAGATGCCCGGGAAAGGAAGGTGTGGGGCACGGAGGAGCAGAGCGAGGCCAGGAAGTGAAGCAAGTCCCCAGAGCCCTTGGCATGTCTTCCAGCGCAGGCACTCTACCACTCTACCGTCCTGACGCGGGGCTCTGAGCCCTGGGCTTTCTCAGCCACTCCGTACCTGGCAGCAGAGCCTGCTCGGGCAGGCCGGGCGTGCACCGTGGAGGAGCCGGGAGCAAGGAGGGGGAGAGCAAGGAAGGACCAGAGACCTCAGTGATTTCCTGGATTCCGCGAGGGAAAGAAACGTGAGAGAAAACGGGAGACAGACTGAGAGCCACGGAGACAGAGGACAAGAGAGGGACCCTCAGTGACTGCCGGGAGCGGCTCGGAGGTGCGCGCCGTCCTCCCTGCGCCCCACGCCGCCCGGCCGCGCGGCAAACTGGAAACAGCTGCGGAGGTTTTGGGTTTCCGCCCGGCCTCCCCCTGGCCCCTGGCTCGGGCCCACCCGAGCAGTTCCTCTTAATCTCGCTCGCTCTCTCGCTCGCTCTCAGCTGCGCGGTGAAAATCCTCGGCCCTGCCCGGGCAGGTCAGCGCTGGGCTGGCGGCCGCACCCGGGGCGGGAGGGCGCTGGCGGCGCGGTGTGCGGTGTGCGGCCGGCTCCTCCGCGCTCCTTCCTGCAGAGCCTCCATTCCCTCATCCCTCCGCCGGGGGCTGATCATGCCTCCCGGCCCCTGGATCAGAGGGCCGTGGTGGGTGTTTAATGGAAAGCGCCCCGGGCCTTCCCTGCACCTGGGAGGTGCTCGCAGAACCTTCACGGGTCCCTTTGTTGCTACGATGCGCCAACCCTAGGGGGCGTCTTTTCTAGCCGGCACAAAGATACCCTAAAGGCTCGCAGGGGCGATGCCTCCCCTTCTCCCTCACTCGCCACAGCCTGGGGTGGAGGTCTGTCCCCGGCCCTTTCCCCTGGAGCGCAGACCCAGCGGCCTTCCCCGAGAGGGCGGGACGCACCACTCCAGCCCATCAAGCACTTCTTGAGGCCCTACTGTGTGCCGGCTCTAGCCGGATCCCACTCAGTACCTGCCCTTTCTGCAGTGCTTAGTTGCTCAGTCGCGTCCGACTCTTTGAGCAACCCCGTGGACTGTAGCCTGCCAGGCTCCTCTGTCCTCAGGAGCTTAGAGATAATCTTGTTCAATTGGATCACAGGATTTTTCCACCTGAGTTTGGGGATCAGATAAGCCTCTTTGTTCATTCTGCGCTCAA
The DNA here is from genome assembly GCF_963930625.1 of Muntiacus reevesi. NCBI lineage: Eukaryota > Metazoa > Chordata > Mammalia > Artiodactyla > Cervidae > Muntiacus > Muntiacus reevesi. The sequence continues at coordinate 157,323,346 of NC_089249.1, forward strand.
AGTGAGAGGCATTCAGGTTAATCCATCATCCAGAGAGGGCAAGGGGCCTTCTCAAGGCCGCACAGCAGGTCTGTGACAGAGCTGGGCCTCTGGACCATGCCTCCTGCCCTCCAGTCAAAGCTTCATTCTGTTTTGTTTTGCTATGAGCACTGGGCTGTCTCCTTCACTCAGAGAGCCAAATTGGAACTGAAGTCCCTGCCCTAGCCAACAGCCAGGGCTGCCGCCAGCTCCAGAAGTCGCTGGCTTGGCGAGGCTTTCTGGAGTCCCTTTGCCCCCATCCTGGGTCCAGTTATGTGGTGGGAGCAGCATAGGTTGGCAGCGTGTGCAGAGAACAGAGCCCTGGCAGGGAGGCAGCACCACGGGGCTGACTGGGACCCCCATGGTCCTGCTGCAGACTGAGGTCAGCGTTAGTCTGGGAGGAAGGAGCTCTGAGGGCTTCGACAGCACTGACACTCTCTGACCCGGAGAAGGGCCTCTGGGCTCAGAGCGGGCCCCTCACCTCCAGCCCTCCCAGCCCCTGCATTGCTCCTGAGTGTACACACACAGCACAGAATCTCACAGCTGCCCACACAGGGTGACACGCACGTGCTCACATTCACCACACACACAATCACTGTACAGTTTCATGCTTGTGCATGTGTGGTCTCATAATCTCCCACTCAGCTACAATCAGTGTCACACACATCCTCTTGTTCACACACACACAACCTCACACTCTTACACACCTCTTCTGAGTACCCCTCTGCTTGTCTCACTTTCCGTGGGTGCCCATGGCCAGCACTGATAAGGGTGGCCCTGGAGACTTCTCCCCAGCCTCCACATGTGTTCAGCAGTGCCCACCCCCACCCCGGCCCGGCCTGGCTTTCTCCTCTTCGCAGGGGGTGCCCCTGGTGGAGAGGGCTGCCCCTGGTGCGGGAGCAGAGTGTGTAGCTGGGCAGCCCGGTCCCAGGCCAGATGCTGGCCTGCTGCTTCACGGCTCCAAAATAGGAGCTCACTGTTCCTCCACAGGTCAAAGGCTGGTGGTGTTCGGAGACGTCACCCATGCCACCCCTCCTCCTGACCTGCCCGGCAACCTACCAGCGCCGACCCAACAAAAGAGAGAAACCATCCTCACATCTCCCCCAGTGCTTGCCTCAGACTCACACCCACCAATCCTCACTTGTACCAGTGGGATGTTGCTCCCAAAACCCACTCTGACCATGTCACCCCCTGGGTCAAACGCCATCCATGGCTTCCCTTTTGTTGCTGGGGAAACCCAACTTCCACTCCTGGATTCTAAGTCCCACCATGCCTGACTCAGCCTCCCCCTTCCACCTCAGCTGAGGCAGTCACTGCCCCATTTCACACGTGTGCAAACACACACACAAACACACATGCACACATGTATGCACACAGGCATACATACACACATAGGCACACACACAGGCACACATGCACACACACTTTCAAAAGCAGATTTAGCACAAGATTGATGATGCCTAGGTCTCATGGCCCCTTGCTCACATTGTCCTCTGAGATGCTCTTCTCCGGGGAGCTGCAAGGGAAGAAGCAACCCTAATCACACACAAGAGGCGCTAGGTTCAGGTTTCCCACATGAACGCTGAGGATAACCCAGCGTGCGTGGCATGCCTGCCTTACAGACCTGTTGTGAGGATGCAGTGATGGCTTTCTGAAAACTGTAAAGTGCAATGCACGTGGGGGGAGCTGCTGGTAAGAACTTGTCCCTTAGACAGTCTCTCCCACAGGCCCTGAGCCAGGATGAAACCCAGGCTCTGCCATTCCCAGGCTGAGTGACTTCAGTCGGGCTTCTCCTCCTTTACACTCTTGGGATCTCAGTTTCCTAAGCTGTAGAGTAGCAGGATGAACCTAGATGAGCTGTATCTTCTCCCATTTCTCACCTTTGAGGGGTCCAGAGATCCACGTTGCAGGTAAGCAAGACACAGGAGCTTGAAGTATCTACTCACAAATTCAGTTATCCCTCTGTCCCCTTGCAAGGACACTGATCCATTCAGTCATAGACCACAACTGCCCACCCCCACGCCCTGTCCACGTGCACGCTGGGGCCCAGGCACTAAGGCTGCAGCAAATGAACACAGCGGGCACCACCCCTGCCCATAACAGCCTATGGTCTATCAGGCAAGAAGAGGAGCTGAAGAGGTAAATTACCAATCCATGGAGTGTCATGAAGAAGTGCAGAAAGTGATGGGAATTTGTAACAGGCAGACCTCTCCCATGTTGGGGTCAGGGAAGCCCTGTCTCAGCCTCCCCTTGACCCTGGAAGATATTATGCTCAAGAAGACCTGAAAGTGAACATAGATGACTTAGATCGAGGGAGAAACGGGGCAGGGGAAGAAATCCAGAAAATGCAGAGAAGGCTGTGTGGCTGGAGAGGGTGAGGATGGAGGAGTTGTGGGGGGCTGTAACTAGATTCCTAGCTCTGGGGGCGGGAAACTGAGGGAGACCCCACGTGCTGGACTCTCTTTCTCCATGAACAGGAAGTTAGGAGCAGTCCGCTAGGACTTCAGCCCACCAATGGGCCACTGAACCAGGGTTCCATGAAACCCTTTGCTTTCTACTCTCGCCCAGGCCTTGTTCTGGGCACTGAAGCTCATGTGGAAAGTTCTCTAGAGATTCTTCTCTGCTTGTTTGTTTTCTTTCTTGGGAGCAAGATTGGAGGTCTGGCCCCTTCAGAAATACAAGTGAGCAAAACGGTCTACCATGTATAGTTGTACCAGTCATTCACTGACCAAGACACGCTGCCAAGGGGATGAGTGGAGGCTGAAATTCAACCATTGCTCTGTTCTCCAAGCTGTGTGTGCTGCCATGAGGCTGTATCTTCTAGGGGAAAAAAAGAGCTCCCCTGTCCAATTTGCATGGCAATACTGTCCCCTCTCCATCAACTGAACGATGAGCACCCTGGGCTGTGCCTGCTCTAGGGCACCTTTTCTAATTCTCACAAGGTGTGTGGGCACCACCGACTTTGGGAACAAGTCAAGAAAGCTGAGATGTGCCTTATTTTCAAAGATCCTAAGAAATGAGAAGGTTGGGTGTCAAGGCAGCTCAGCAGCTCCCCCAGGAGTGAGGTTACTCCCCCAGGAGTAAGCACAGGCTGGAGGCTTTTCATAGAAAGAAAGCTCTCTGGTGCCCAGGATAAAGATCAAAGAAATATGAGTCTGAGAAATCCTCCAGTTTAGAGTCCCTCACTGTTAAAACTAGGGGGGACCACTAGGTCGTCTTATTACAACCCCCCATTTTTCATGTGAGACATCAGAGGACCGGAGGAGTCATGTAGTTTCTGTGGAGTCACACAGCGGTATTTAGGACAGTGCTAGACTTTCCAGCTTCCAGAGCTGAGTTTCTCCACGGCACCCCCTGCCTGGCCCATCCCAGGGAACCCTTATTTGAGCCCTTGGGGGCAGGAGTCAGGCCCATCTCTTCCAGGGCCCCTGGTACAGGCACACACACTCATTAACACACAAGCATGCACACACATGAACACACACACACACACACACACATTATTTTGGTGGCCTGGTGCTGCCTCCAGCACAGGACAAGGATCAGACTCCCTGCTCACCAGACTGTAAACCTTGGGGCCACTGAGTGAGTTCCAGAACCTTCTACACCACTCCCTAAGGAAGTTTCAATTTGATTTTGTTCTAATCTAAATATGTTCCTCTGCCTTATCTCACAGGAAATGGATTAGCACCTCTCCCAGGAGGCTGAGTGGCCCAGGGGACCTGCCGAGCTTCCCAAGGCAACTTTTCAAAGCATGTGGGTCCCCTGGGATGGAAAGGACGAGACAGCCTCAGGTTTTTCACAGGCCTCCAGCTCCCACCACCATCTCCCTCTCTCCCCAACCTGGACCCACACCAATTCTTAACCAAATAGGGATTAATTAGGAAGGGACGCATCCACTTAACTGGAGACCTACGGGTTTGCAGATGGGCCTCTTTCTTGTTCTTGCTGTCATTGGTGTTTTTAAGCAATGATTTTTCTCCATCTCAGCCATTTTTCTCCATTCTCGTTTTTTTTTTCATCTCTACATTTCAGCACATCTGGGAAGCTGGAAGAAAGAGGCCCACCCCCAGTCAGGGTCACCTAACTGAGAGCAGAAGAGATGCTGCCAACATATTGGCATGTAAGGAGGATTACCAAAATAGTACATATGTGACTTATTCTTTTTTTAACCTTTTTATTATAAAATAACAGGAAACCACACAAAGCAAACAGACAGCATAATGAATCACTGTAAGGTGAACATGCCTGTGAGATTAACAAAATCAAGAAGTAGAGCAGTGCCAGCCCCCACCCAGGAGCCCCTCTGGGTACCCCATCCAACTCACAGTCCTCTCCCTTCCCTAAAACTAACCATAATCTTAACTTTTATAATTATTGCTGTCTTGCCTTTCCTGATAATTTTATCACTCCAATGTACATCTCTAGACACTGCCATTTAGTTGTGCCCATTTTCTATATTTGGTACATCTTTTTTGTACCAAAAAAGGGAGACCTTTTTTTAGGTCTCCCCTACTCCCCAGCTTTCTACCTCCATCTCTTACTTTTCCTGACAGTTTATCTATCAGCTGAAGAACCCCAGCTCTGTGACCTGCAGAGAATCCACACTCTGGACTTTGCTGATTGAATATTCACGGCACCATTCACCATGTATATTTGTTCTTTGCCCTTCCTTCAAATCGGTGGCTAGATCCAGAGAGTAGATCAGGCTCCGGCTCAAACCCCTTTGACAAGATGACAGAAGGGGCTGTCCTGTTTCACCAGAAATACATAAAGTCTGGCTGTGTTTCTTTCTGGGATGGTAGCGCCCATTGATGCTCAGTGCCGAGATCCATTCATTTGTTGGACATTACAAAATGGTGGGTGATACCAGACTCTTTTTTATTATAAATTCATTAGTTGGAACACTATTATTATGACCTATAAATAATTTCCATCCTTAAAGTCATGACTTTGGGTCCTTGGGGGTTAAGCATCTCAGCGTTAGGGAGAGGCAATGATGCAACATGTTTAATCTTGACATCTCTTTAGTAGCTTAGGATACAAATCATGGAAGCACCTCAAAGGTGAAGTTCACTCCAATTACTCACCCAGAACAGGAAGCCCCTCTGCAGCCTTCCTATTAGTTGGCTGTTTAGCACCTGCTCACATACCTCATGAATTAGGAAGCTCACTACTTTCCAAGTCAAACCATCCCATCCTTGGAAAAATCTGACTCTAAGAGTGTCTTTTTAGAATGGCCTCTCTATTCTCTCCCCCTGGGGCCCTGCAGGGTAGGTCTGCTCCCTCTATCAGGGAAGGGTCCTTCAAAGACTCCTCCTCCAGGAAGTCTTCCCAGCTGCTCCTCTCCCTCTTCCTCCTCTTCTGGCTATAATTTCACATAAAATCCAAAGCTCTGATGCTGTGATTGATGTTTGCTCAAAAGCCCAGGGCAGGCTTATCCATAATTTTCAAAAGGCAGATACTCACTTGGAGGCAATCAGGCCCAAGTGTCAAACACTAATACTTTATCTCCCAGTCTGGTCTAACCACAGCCATGCCAACCATAGCAAAAAAAATCTCATGGGTGGGTCTTTCATTGTTTCACCTTTTCTACATCCACACCAAGAAGCCACATTTCACAAACACCCAGGATGTAAGACAGCAGAGATGGATAAAGCACCCAGATGACTTCTTCTCCTGGTGCTTGGCACAATCAGACCACACAAATAATAATTAATCATAATTCAATGAATACAGCAATTAATGAATGAGGAATCACTGAATGAATCAATCAATGAGCGGACGAGAACATGAGGATTATGACTAGTTTACCTGTTATAATGAATTGAAGTAAAGTGAGGGGAAGTGAAGTGGTCAAACTACACTGGCTAGAAAGAAACCATCAGCTATTTCTATGACTTCCTAGAGCCCATTTAGTAGCTTGAAAATGTGCCTAATGAACTTTGCAGAGTGGTTTCAAGGGCCTTCCTTCTTTTTAGATATCTCCAAGGGTTCTGGAGGCTGCACTCAACTACCTGACAGTGACAGGGGCTTGGCCAGGCTGACGGGGTGGGACCAGGGAGTGCCTTCTTGGAGGAGAGCATAAGGCGAGACTGCAGGGCAGCCACCAGCTCCTGCTCTGGCCAGTCTCAGAGTCTATCTTTATGGTACTCCCAGCCTGTCCCTCCTCAGAATGCAGAAGTGAGCCCCACGTGCCCGCACCAGGCGGCCGTGCTCTAAGATACACCAGACACCAGGAAAGCGAAAGTGCTGCAGGGATCCCTTCTTTCATCCCAAGGGGAGGTGTGACGATGTACATCAGTGGGTCTCCCAGTTAACAGCAGAGGGATTATTTCTTAGGCTGGGCAGGGTCAAGAGTGAATATGAAGGATTCTGCCTCTGCACATCCATGCCTGGTCAGAATTTTGTCAATAAAAACGTAAAGGGCAGACTGGAGACACGAAGGGAAGCCCAGAGTTACAGAGAGGAGAGCAGGGATATGGGATGCAGAATCAAAGGCACAGAGCAAGGACTAGGGTGTGGTGTGGCCCAGGCTCAGCACCAGCCATACAAGGTCAGAGCAGGGTCGCACCCCCACCCCCACCCCCAGAGAGGACAGTCACCTGGAGGCAGGCTAACACAGAGCTTAAAATCAGGGGCTTTGAAGTCGGACAAACATAGGTTCAAATTCAAGCTTCATGGCTTTGAATGAGCTACTTAACTTCTCTGAACTTCAGCTTTCTCTAAAATGGGTCCAGTGATGACTAATGGATGATCAAGTGAGACAATGTTTATAAAGGACTGAGCATAATACTGGTGCACAGCAAGCTTTCAGTAGGTGATACTCATCATGATTAATATACTCCAGTATGTTATCAATAATACTAATATATTGTTAATAAATAACAATATATACTATATTATAATGCTAATAATTATCTGAGTAAGCAATGTGTTGGGTCTAACTAAAAAGAGCTAATGCGAGCTCAGATTAAATTAATACAGGTCAAGGGTACAAAAGAAGGGAGGGACTGGACCAGATTTCCTTTGAGCTGGTTGGTTAGACCCCAGTCGGTGGACCATGTCCAGTCCTGGCCTGCTCCTTGGCAGAACAGAGGCAGCTAAGACGGATGCAGAGGAGGCAGCTGGGATGTGAGAGGCTGGAATCCCCTCCCATGGGGAGCAGAGGCTGCTCAGTCAGCAAGAGAGGAAGCTTCAGCCATCCTCATCATCACACAATCCCCAGGGCTGGCCCAGAGCAGATGAGAGTGAGACAGTGGGTGAGATCCCAGAGGGCAGAGCTGGGGCTGGAGACAGAGAGGAAGCTATGAGAAGGCAAGTTTCAGCTCTGTATGAGGAAGAACTTTCCTTCAGGCCAATGAGACCCCCTCCCCAGAGACCAGCTCTGTAGGGAAAGAGCTCCCAAGACCAAAGCTACATCAAAAGAGGCTAAGACAAGCCATGCCTTTCCAAGAGGGGTTCTCCCCCAGAGAGGGGTCGGCCTCCATCAATACCTAGCCAGACCCGACAGTCTCTGAGTCATGATACGTTGGCCCTCATTGCAGTCTTGAGGGTATAGACGTCACACAGCCAACCGTCCATTCATTAATTTATCCATTTATTCACTCCTGTATGTCTGTGGTCAATGCCAAGGACATAGCAAGCATGAGCTCAGCCTTTCTGGGGCTTACATCCCACACAGCAGTGATTCTCAAACTCTATACACTTTACTCAAGCATGGACAATTTGAATAGCCACCTGCAAAAAATGTAGCTGGACCCTTATTTCACATCATGCATAAAAATTAACTCAAATAGGATACAAAAAGGTATAAATGTAAACTAATACAAAAAAGTCTAAATATAAAATGCAAAACTATAAAACTCTTAGAAGGAAACATAGGGCAACTCTTCCTGATCTTGGATTTGGCAATGGTTTCTCAGATATGAAACCAAACACACGAGCAATAAACAATTAAAAAATAAATAAATAAGATAGACTTCATCAAAATTTAAAACTTTTGTGCTTCAAAGGATACCATCAAAAGTGAAAAGACAACCCACAGAATAAGAGAAAATATTTGAAAATCATATAACTGATAAGGCACTTGTATCTAGAACACATAAAGACACTTGAAACTCAAAGTAAATAAGTAAATAACTCAATTTAAAATCAATGAAGGATCTGAAAAGACATTTCTCTAAACAACATATACAAACGGCCAACGAGCACTTAGAAAGACATTCAACATCATTAGTCTTCAGGGAAATGCAGATCAAAACCATAATGAGATACCACCTACTCCTTTCCCAATACCAGGCCCATCATCAAAAAGTCAGATACTAACAAGTGTTGGAAAGGCTGTGGAGAAATCAGAACCCTTATCTGCTGCAGGTAGAAATATAAAACAGTGTAGCCACTATAGAAAGCAGTATGGCATTTCTTCACAAAGTTAAACATAGAATTATCATTTGACCCAATAAATCCACTCCTAAGTATAGATCCAAGAAAAATAAAAAACATATGTCATCACAAAATCTTGTACATGAATGTTCATAGCAGTATTACATCAAATTTACATCAGTAGGGGAGTAAATAAACAAACTATGGTATACCTATTCAATAGAATATTATTTAGCCATGAAAAGTAATGACGTACTTTTTACATACAAACAACATAGATGTTCCTTAAACGCTTTATGCAAAGTGAAAGAAGCCAGAATCAAAGGACAACATATTCTGTGACTCCATATATATGCAATATCCAGAATAAGCAATCTGTAGGGATAGAAAGTGCTGCTTCCCTGGTGGCTCAGTGGTAAAGAATCTGCCTGCAATGCAGGAGACCTGGGTTCAATTCCTGGGTCAGGATAATCCTCTGGAGAAGGGCATGGCAACCCACTCCAGTATTCTCCTGGAGAATCCCATGGACAGAGGAGCCTGGTGGGCTACAGTTCATGGGGTCACAAAGAGATAGACACAACTGAAGTGCTTTCACACCCACATACACAGAGATAGGAAGTAGATTTATGGTTTTTAGGACTGGGGGGTTGGGCGAGGTAATGAAATGTTCTGAAATTGATTGTGGTGATGGTTACATCACTCTGTGAATATACTAAAAACCACTAGATGGTATCCTGTAAATGAATGAATTATTTGATGCATGAATTGTATTTCAGTAAAGCTGTTAGCAAAAAGGGATCACCCAAGGTATATTCTGAAACATAGCTGCCAGGACTCCAGCCCCATAGGTTTGGATTTAAAGCTGCCTGGGGTGGAGTATGGGCATCAGTGGTTTTAAAGTCCCCTAGGTGGTTCCAATATGTAGCCAACGCTGACAATCACTGGTCCAGGAGAACCAATACCTCCCACTTACTGAAAGTCCACAAGCCGCCTTACCTTCACTACTTCACACCGTTTTTACAACTCTAGCCCACAGAATATGACAGGTGCAACAGTTTTTTATCCGTAACTCTGAAGTCCAAGAAGTTCTGAAAAAGGAAAGCTTTTCCATAAATTGGCAGAAATTCATTTGGTGTCAAAAAACTCAAGCTGAACCTACATGATGCTATTTATGGTCTTTATTATTCCCACTGAACACAAATATTCACACAATCCACTCCAGAAATCATCACCTGTTTGTTTATAAGCAGCTCTGCTTACCCTGCTGGGGGTGTTTAATAAAGTATAATATACACAACATCACTTTCTAAAAATCTGAAAAAGTCTGAACTGCAAACCAGATGTGGACCCAAGGAGGTCAGATAAGGGATGGTGGACCTCCATTTTTTCCACTTTACAGGCTGTTGTTGCTCAGTGACTCATTTGTGTCCAACTCTTTACAGCCCCATGGACTGCAGCACACCAGGCTTCGCTGTCCTTCACCACCTAGGAAACTAAGTCTGAAAAGGGCAAAACAACCTGCATGAATCCCAGAGAGAGGACTCCTACCTGAATCCTTCCTTGCAGCCAGGAAAACCCTCAGCGCCTTGCCCGCATCCTTCCCTGCTCTCCTTTTTGGCCCACGGACACATGAGGACTCCTGTTCGCCCAGACGTGTGGGCGCCTGCTGCTCCAGGCCCATCTTGAGCCAGCTGCTGGCAAGGCCTCGCCCACCACACGAGGGGCCAGCCCCGCCCAAGCAGGAGCTGGAGCCGGAGCCTGCTTTGTAATTTGCTCTGCCAGCCCGCCCTCCCAGCTGCAAACGGAAAATCCGAGAAGGTGGTCTGCTTCTCTGGCAGATGTCAGCCTCAGCCAGCCGGGGACAGGGTAGCTGCTAGGTTGGAAACACATTTTAGTGGAATTAGCAGAAAGGAAGAATGTTAATTCTGCAACACTGAGACTCTGCCGGCAAGAAAAAAAAAACAGAGAAGATGACAGGCTGAGGGCTGCTCTTTTTGCCTCTCTCCTGATGATGGCATTTGTTAATGGAACTAATGACAATAAGAGAAGCTACTATGTAGTAAGTCCCTGCTCTGGGCCAGGGGCCAGACTCAGTACTTGTCAGACACTGACACACCCCAGGGTGGCAAGGATTACTGTCCCATTTTTCAGAACCAAAAGCAAGGTTCCAAGAGATGGTGTGAATTGCCCTAGGTCACACAGCAAAGACACAGTTGAGCAGGACTGGACCCAGCTCCTTCTGATTCTGAAGATGAGCTCTTTCTCTCCACCCCACACACAGAAGGTCTTTTTAGCCAAAAGTCTGTAAAGAAGTCAAACCATTTCTTTCCTCAAGTCTGAGTTATTCGGGGAAAGTGGGAGGGCAGGTTCAATTCCCTTTGCTGCTTTCTCTCCCCTTTTGGATTGGGAATGCCCCCAAGGACACGTATTCCTCTGCAGCTTTTCTCTCCAGAAGCTTCAGAGATGAGTTAATTAGCCCATTTCACAGATAAGAAGACTGAGGCCCGCAGAGAGAAAGACCAGGCCACAACCCAGGTCTTCCTCCTCCCCATGTGATCTTCTGTGTGGTTCTCAGCTAGAAGCCAGCTTCCTGCAACTCCACAGTGGAGAGAAGCCACCTCTGGGAGAATCACAATCCTGTTCCTTCAGTGGACAGAGAGACAACCTAAGACCACAGGAGTCACAGAAGGGCACTGCTATACATGGAATCATTCATTCATTTTTTCACAAACCCAGGACACACCCTTCTCTGAGCTCCGGCTGGGCACTAGAGACACAGCAGAGGATCAAACAGTCCCTGACTCCTAGCAGCTCAGAATCTAGGTGAACAAGCTGCACACCCACTATTCTAATAGGACAGTGCAAGCTACAATAGGTCCTCTAAGACCCAGAGGACACATAGAAGGATCACCCCCACCACCACCCCCAGACTGCCAGCAGGAGTCAGGGAAGGCTTCACAAGAGAAAGAAGCACTTAAGTTGAGTGGAAGGATGAGCTGACTTTGGTCAGGTGGGCAAGCTGGGGAAAGGCTGCCCAGACCCAGGGCACAGCATATGTTGCAGCCCAGACGTGGGAGAGGTGATGTGGACTGCTAGGCAGACTGTGGTGTCCAGAGCAGTGAGTGAAACCCCGGGCCCAACTGTCCCTAGAGAGTCATGGCCACAGGGACCCTCAGGAAGGGCAGGTTTTGAGAATGACTGTTACTTCTTAAGATGTTACCAGCATCTTAAGTCAATGGCCCCACCAAGGAGAAGACCCTTCTCTGAGCCCTGAAGTGCAGGCAGCCCCAGTGGCTTCGGACCAGCCAGTGACGACTTCTTTTGGTCATTAATTGCAGCATGTGCTAATGTTTGATAAATTGCCCAACAGTTGCATTAGCTAATAACTCCCCGAACAAAACCAGAGAGTTCATCTGTTTTTATAAGACGCCCAAGAGCATCCTGGGAACAGGCACGGTGGTCGTGAATAAAAGAGAAACATTCATTTATGGTAATTGGTTTCAGCTCCTCACTTGGCTGCTTGTCCTGACCTAAATGTATCCAGTTGTTCCCTCTGCCTCACTCTGGTTTGGGGGTCACTCCTAATGGTTTAATTCAACAAAAAATGTCTGCCATTTCCTGTAACCTCTGTCTTTTTTCACCCTCCCTCCCAAACGGTTTTCTTGCAAGCAGCATCTCCGCTAGTCCCTCCCGGAGCTGTTTCCTTCTCAGGGAACAAAGTCAAGATTGTTGACAGAGAAAAAAGGTCTTAACTCCAGGCCAAGAAAAGAAGGTGGGGGAGGGGATACATGAAGGTAATAATCATTTGTTTGTCTTCCACCCGGACTTCACAAAGCAGGTTTTGTCCGAGGCCGGTGGTCAGGGACTCTGACACAGTACATGGCCCTGGTGACCAGGGGCAATTTATGGGAGGGAATGAACACAAGTCCTCATTCATGGAGCCACCGCGGAGGAAGTGACTGAGGGGGCACATTCGCGCGGGCAGCCGGGCCCTCCCCTGTGCCTCCCGCGGGTCTGAGGCTGTGGAGGGCTAGGGAGAGGCTCGCGGGGTGCTGTGAGTTTTGGCCAAACTTCAAAACCCTTAGGGTAGCCCTGCCTTCCTCTGGACAGCTTATTTCCACACCCCCGGTTATGAGCACAGATCATCGGCCCGCAGGGCAGTGCCCAGAGAGGGTATGGGAGTGCCGGTCCCTCCGGGCAGCTGGATTCTCCATCCCTCAGGTGGATGAAGGAGGCTCTGCTGGCCTTTGGGACGCACGGCTGAGCGGGGCGGGAGGCTGGGGGCGGGCAGGGGCCCCGGGGAGGATCTGGAATACATTGTGCCGTCAGCGGGGACAGCTTGTAAACTTTGTTGGGATGCATCTGGTAGAAAGGCGTTGTATAAATATTAGATCATTATCGGCGTATTGTGTTTCCCGCCTGGGTGGAGGAGGGGCTGGCGGGCCCCAGATGCCTTTCGTCAAGGAGACAAGGATGACTTCAAGGAGCCCTCGGAAGGTTGCCGCCTGCCCACGGGCGGTGCCCGGGGTCAGGGCTCAAATCCTGGGGAGGGCAGAGTGACTGCCAGCCCAGCCAGGAGGGACTCCGAGCATCAGACTGGAGGGGAACAGGACTGATCAAGTGTATGGAACAGAGAAGGCCAGTAGGTACAGGCCAACAGGAGACACTTTGTCTCGCTGTGACCCTCCCAGTCTCCATCTGAATGGCCATTCGGGGATGCGATTCTATGACATCTGTGAATACCTGCTTGGGGCCACCTTGTGCTAGGCACAGGGGACACAGAGGTGGACACATCCCCACAGTGGGGAACTTAGCAAACTCGGAGCCTTTCCAGGCAGGAATGCGGGGAGGGGGCATCATTGCTTGTAGAGCTTCTTCCCTCTTACCTGGTGCCTTGAGCATCATCTTCCCAGGGCCTGTACACCCTGACCTGAGGGAGTATGAGCCAGCCCTTGACAAGCAGCAGTCTGTGGGGAACTGAAGAGTGCCAGCCACAACATCAATCACGGTCACTTCATTAATGATCAATCACTTCATCGATGATGAAGATGCTGTCACCTTCAGTATCAGCATCAGCAGGCAAAACCTGCCCCTCCTGAGGGTCCTTGTGGCCATGACTCCATGGACGACTGAGTGAGGAGATAGTCCCAAGACTTTGGTTCCATCTTGGGCCCAGGGTTTCACTCGATGCTCTGGGTACCACAGTCTGCCTAGGGGTCCCCATCACCTCTCCCACCTCTGGGTTGCTGCGTATGCTGTGCCCTAGGCCTGGGCAGCCTTTCCCCAGCTTGCCCACCACCAAAGTCAACTCCTCCTTCAATCTCAGCTCAAACGGACCACCAGCCCAGGTGGGATGCATGAGTCAGGTGCTCTTGCCTGGTGCACTGGGAGGACCCTGAGGAGTCGGGTGGGGAGGGAGGTGGGAGGGGGGATCGGGATGGGGAATACGTGTAACTATATGGCTGATTCATGTCAATGTATGACAAAACCCACTGAAATGTTGTAAAGTGATTGGCCTCCAACTAATAAAATAATATTTAAAAAAAAAAAAAAAAAAAAAAAAATCTCAGCTCAAGTGCTTCCTTCCCAGTGACACCTTCCCTGACTCCTGCTTGCAGCCTGCAGGAGAGGCAGGCTCCTCCTATGTTTCTTCTGGGTCTTAGAGGACCTACTGCAACTTGCACTGTACTGGGTTTAGAATGGTGAGTGTGCAGGTTGTTCACCTAGATTCTGAGCCACCAGGAGTCAGGGACTGTTTGATCATCTGCTGTGTCTCTAATGCCCAGCTGGAGCTCAGAGAATGATGTATCCAAGGCTTTTGAACAAATGAATGAGGGAATTAATAAATGAACAAAGGCCATCATCGTCATCTTTGTGCAAAAGCACATCCTCAATATTAAACCAAACACTTCATATGCACAGCACATCTATGAGGCTGACTGCCAGTGCCCATTTCACAGCTGAGAAAACAAGGCTCAAGCTCATTCAGCTAATAAGGCATTCCAACCCAAGTTCATTTGTCTCCCACACAATGTCAAGAAGCTTTCTGTCAACTGGAATCACGAAGTGCAAGGGACCCTGGGGGCCGGCTCTGTTCGTGGCTCAAGGAGGACTTCTAGAAGAGACCCCTTTGAGCTGAGACCTGCGGGATGAGTAGGAAATGGACAAGGAGGCCTGCTGAAGACATTGTTCCTTCTCTGTCCAAGAAGACTTGCTGACTCCGCACCCTCCTCTACTCCCGTGTCTGAGCACTCGGGAACTCCCAGCCAGCCGTCCTGCGCTGCCTCCCACAGCCCCTGCCTTAGAGTCTGGCCTCCTCTCCCATGTGATCACATCCAGTCCCCTCAGCAACTGTGTAAGGTGTCGTGATAATGTACTGACAGGAAACTAAAGCACAGAGGGGTGTCGTTTACCCCAAGGCTCACAGCCAGCAAGTGGCAAGACTGAAACTTAGGTTCATAATGGTGACATCAGACCCATTCATACTCGAGTGCGCTCCAAGGACAGAGCTAGACACCAAGACACCAGATTCAAACGCTGTCTCAGCTGTGACCTCAAGCAGTCCCTTCTCCCAAGACCCCTGCCTGTCCTCTAGAGACGAGGAGAACCCCTGAAGGGGAATCAGACTGTGTGGTATCTGAGGCGCCTGTGAATTGATGTCATCTTGTCCCTGCTCAGCCCTGCAAAGCTGAAGTGCCAGACATCAGCATCTCCATTTTGCAGGTGGGGAAACTGAGGCCCTGAGGATAACATGACCAGAGAACTAGAACATGCCCAGATAAGGAGGCTCAGGCGTGGCAAGGACGGGACGTTGAGCAGTGAGAGCCAGTGAGGGTGCTGAGTTTAGTGTGATGCAGTGCAGAAGGGCCAGGGGTAGAGTGTCTGCCTCGGATCTGGACAAGGCACGTCTGTGGCTGAGGGTGGAGTGCAGCCCCTGTGGACAAATGGCTAGACTCTGAGGGTCACAGGGAGTTCAGCAGCATCTAGTCTAATCACAGACGATTTCCCTGCCAGGTGTTGTCTGGCTCTGTCTTGAATACCTCCTGTGACAGAAAGCTCACCTCCTATCAATACAGCTCATTTGATGGTTGGAATGTTCCAATTTTAGCTCATTCAAAGGAAGCATTTTCTATGAAGAAGCAACAAGGAACATCTATGAGAATAGTCTGGGAGTCATGGGAAGGCTCTGGAAGCTGTGAACCTCATCAGAGAGAGCTTAGACTTGTCAACACCCAGCGACTATTGTGAAATCAGCACTCCCCCAGGGTTCCCTCCCCTTTCACAGTGAGAGCAGACACATATACAACACTCGACCACTTTACATTTGTCCATGTACACCCTCCTAACCAGCTTGCCAGGTGGCCAGGCAGGGATTATCAGGCAGCCAAAGTGGAGGCACAGTAGGGCTGTCTCTGCCCAGGTTGCTCAGTCAGCAAGAGGCCGTGCCAGGACCGACCTCCGATCTCCCTTCCCCAGAGCTTGCTGCCGCAGTGCTGACGAGCCACCCACGTAGGGTGCCGGCGACCAAGAGCACTCTGGGCCACTTCCAAACTTGGAATGGGGCACCCTCAAGTCCCTCAGCATTCCAGGCTGTGCTATTTTTAGGCCGATCAGCTGTTCCACCCCTGCTCCCCTACCCCAGGCCCCCCAAGCAGATTTCCCAAACAATCAAATCCATGTGTCGCCAGTTCCGGCCCTGGCGCTTTGTGAGGTGAACGCTGGATGCCCTGATGCCACCAAAGGACGCAGGCCCCGCCCAGACTTGAGCGGTCCTGCCTCCCTGATGGGCTGGACCCACAATTGCCTGCCTCGTTTTCTCATGGGGCCAGACTCTAGATGCCTCAGAGCCCTTTCACGCCTCCCAGGAAGCACTAGAAATTAGCCTACTGGACAGAGAAGCCGACTGAGAACCCGAGAGAGGTACAGGCACGCCTGATGTCCTGGCCCAGGTTCTCCCAGGCCTCACAAGGCCCTTATGATTGCTTCCTGGCTGATCTGAGCTGGGACAAACTGGTTCTGCTCTTCCTGCCTCCCCCAGGAAGTGGCTGGGTGCTAAGAAAGTAACATAGCCCCACAGACCCAGGATCAAATCCCTGCTTGACCACTTCTAGCTCTAAGACCGCAAGCCAGGGCTTCCACCCCACGCAGTCCATCCCCTCCTCTCTATATTGTAGATAATAATAGGATTTCATTGGTAGTTGTCATAACCACCAATAATAGTTGGTTGTGAGGTTTCAACAACAACATGTGTATAAAAGGCTTTGCACAGGACACACCAAGGACATGGCATGCTGGATATTTTTAGTTATCATTACTTCTTAATGATATAAAGAGAGGGGCAGATGTCTTGTTTAGTTACCACAAAAAGGGAGGGAGGCAGCAAGTCTGTTCCTGGAGTTTTGCAGGCAGAGGGGCATCAACATGATCACGGTCGCCCTCAGCACTGTTCCTTGTCTTGTCCTTGTCTGGTGCCCCCATCCCTGGCAGTGCAGTCCTTAGGAACTCAGGCTGTGCCCATTCCCCTGGTCCCAGCTGCCCAGATCACTCCTGTAGGCATAGGAGACCCCATCCAGCGGCACTCACTACTCATTGGACCCTGTTCACTGAGGGCAAGAACCATGGGCCCCACTTAATCCCACAGCCCCACAGGAGCAGGTACACAGCTGGCCCTCATAAACATGAAGATCTGAGTCCCAGGACCACAGCAACCCCACAAGCAAATGGAAACTCAAAAAGGAGAGGGCTCCTGCAAGGTCACACAGAGAATCATCAATCCAAGACCCAAGAATGAGACTCCCTGAGGAGAGCCTTCCACACGTGATGAGCAGAATCTACAACAAATGCAAAAATAAAAAATACTGGAGGCTCTTCCCTGGTCCAAAAAAGTCATAGGGCCAATCAGGGAGAAAGACTTTCTGGGCAGGCCCTGCACACAGTTCGTGAGACAGCATCCACACAGATAGAGCTCACTGCCCACAGCCAGCGCACACACAGTGTCAATGTGTCAGGACTCAGGTACCGTCCCCGCCATGGGGACCAGCCACCTCCTCTGCCAGAGGCCCCTAATTCTTCCAGTGTGGCTGAGAGCTTGGGAGAGATTCTTACGGAGGGAGCGGGGAGGAGTGAGACCACATCTGGTGACAGCCCACCCAACAAGCACACTTTCCCTGCAGGAACCCACCCTGGGTGCAGAGAGGCTGGTTGAGGGGTGGGGGGCAGGGGCGGGGCTCACAGGTACCAGTGACATCTTGCAGGCACTGAGGGGATGCTTGACTCAGAGAGGCACTGGGGACTGCTGCAGCAGGCCAGAACCAGGAAAGAATGGGCCAGCCCAGTCAGCCAGGTCTGGTGACTCTAGACCAGGCCTCCCTGTCTGGTTAAGGACTCACTGTGACAAAATGGACAGACACTGCCCAGGACAAAACAAGGATATCACCTGGAGGAGATGGCAGTTGCACCAGGCCATAAAGAGCACGGCCTTTCTCCTATTGTACATGGCACACAGTAGGGACACAAAGGATGAATAGATGGGTGGATGGGCGGTAAATGAGGGAGTGGATGGATGCCTAAGTGGATAAGTGAGTGGAAGCATCCTTTCACTCACAATAGATGGATGGATGGATGGATGCTGATTAGTCAGGTGGGTGAGCAGATGTGAGAACAAAATATTGCTTCATTAAATCTATTCTTACAGTTCTCCCAAGGATAAGGATGGAAGTGACATTGCCCTAGATTATTAATATAAACACCTGAGGTTGAGATGGAAAGCGACTTATTCAAGGTGACACAGTAAATTAGTGGCAAATCCAGGACCAGAATTGAAGGCCTGACTCCTATCCAGTACTCTTTCCACTCCATCATGCCCACCTATTCTCTTCTCCAATTTCCCTTCCGCCTCCACATAAGTGTTTGTGTTAAGAAGAAAGAAAAGGAAGAGAGGAGGGGGAGGGAGAATGACAGGGAGACAGGGAGCCATCATGATTTTGTGGTAAAGATTCTGAGTTATGGCCTGTGATCTTGATCAAATCATTTCCTTTTCCTTGGCCTTTTTCTCTGATAAAATGGGCTGTGAAAATATCCCTAGGTCACAGGTAGGAAAAGTGATGTGGAAGTAGGAAAAGCCCCTACAAATGGGAGGAGGTGGGGGGAGTCAGTTTTTTCACACTTCTGCACAGATTGAGCATTGCCTTCCAGCTTCCAGCCAAAAATGAAGAATAGGCCTTCAGCCAGGTCAGAAGAACAATCCCCATTGACTCCCAGATGCCCATATCAGCCTGAGCTGGGAGGTTGAGGGAAGGGGGATGGAGTTTGAGATGAATAAGAATAAACATGCAGGGTTCTGGGCTCTGAGGCAGCAAGGAGAGTAGGCAGAGCTAAGCAGATGCCCCCAGCTCTAGCTGCCCAGGTCAGCAAGTGGGGAAGAAGCCAGAAGAGTCGACAGCAGCAAGAAAGCTTCCCCCACCTCCTCCCAGGTTCTAGGTGACTTCTACAGTCATTCACTCATTTATTCACTCATTCACTCATTTCCTGAGGGAAGGAAAGGGAATGTCTAGGGACTGAGTAGGTGTCATGGGCAGGTGTAGCGCTAGATGTCTGACAAATGTTTTTCCACCACGTAGCAGTGCCCTGGAAATGGTGATGATGGGTACCGCCGTTGCTAAGGAGATCCTCTGGCCTCCGAGCCCAGAATCTCAGCTTCCAGTTGCCTTTTTAGAGACTGCCCCATCCTTTCCTGTCTCGCTGGGCCTCAGTTTCTTCACCTGTGAAATGAAGAGAAAAATGTTTCTTCTGCCTGCGTTGGGCGGTTATCACCAAGAGGCAGTGCCAGCCCAGCCACTGCCCCCCAGACGAAGCTTCATTACCCAGGCAGAGCAGGAGGCACCTGGGCAAGCACCTCACTGAGAGGCCTTACCTTCCCCGGGGTGAGTGGAGTCAGAGCAAGAATTCCCTGGCCTGTGAGGGTCCAGAGGGCAAGCTTGTCCCCTGGAGGACAAAAAAGCTCATGCTATTCTGTGTTACCAAGTACAGCGATGCTTGCCCCAGAGTTTAAGTGGACCCCACCCTCCGCTCCTATTGCCCTCCTCGTAATGACAAGGTGATCTGAGAGTGAACACTGGAGCCAAGTGCTTGGGTTAGAATTCAGGCTTTGCCCCTTCTTAGCTGGGTGACCCCAAACATTTTGCCTAATCTCCCTGTGCCTCAATTTCTTAACATGTAAAATGGGAATAATGACAATGTCTGCCTCATATTGCCATCACAAGGATTCAATGACATTACACATATGAAGGGCCTGGAGCAGCACTCTGCACAAAGAACACACCATGTGAGTACTCGCTACAAATAAAAATATTCCCATCTGAGTCTTCCCCTTGGTTAAGTCCTCCAGGAAGCTTTTCTGACCCCACAGGCTGTTTATACTCCTTCTCTTAGCCCCCACAGTCTGTTGTGCTTCGCCCTCTAATAAGGCCTTTATCCTCCTGTAGTTAGGCTTGTTCTTGGTCCCATTTTTCAGAAAAGAAAACTGAGGCCCATAGAGGTTAAGTGATTTGTCTCCCTGCCCTGATCCTCCATCTTTGGCTCAGACATCTCCAATAACAAGAAACTCCCTCCCACCCAGCCTGAGGAGGTGGTACCATCTGAACTGAGTTTTGCAGGATAGGAGTTAACCAGGAGAAGGTTGAGAGTGAGAAAAAATGCAGAGATTCTGAGTGACAAAGCCGTGGAGGTGAGAAACACCCTCATGTGGGAGAAACTTCTAGCAGTTGCTAGTGCTGGAACACAAAGTGGGGCAGAGGGCTCGCCAGGGACCAGGGTGCCCAGGTGGGCTCCACCCCATCACAGGGGCCTTGAATCCCAGGCCAGGAGGCTCAGATGTGATGCTACAGCAGCGGGGAAGCCTTTAGGCCATTTTTAGCAGACATGGAAATGACCAGATTTCCATTTGGGGCCCTCAGTGAGCTATAAACACTGTGCAAAGCTAGCTATTATGGCTAATAATGGTTTATCGCCCTGCGCCATAATTGCCGTTTTCACGTCCATCTCCCACTAGATCACGAAGCCAACGAGTGTAGGACTTGTGTGTCTTGTGTTCACCCTTGTGTCCCTAGGCTTAGCATAGAGCAGACGCCTGGACGATGTTCTATTGAATTAATTAATTAAAATGAAGGACATGGTACCAACTACTGTGAACTATTTTGCAGAAGAAAAACTTCGGGGTCAGGCAGCCTTCAATCCTAACTCTGATGCCAGCTCTTACTGCAGAATGGCCTTGGCAAGCTGAGTTACGTCTCTGAGTCTCAGCCTTCTCCTCCTCCTCAGAATGAGGTTCCATAATTCCTTCCTCCCCAGTTGTGGTGGCGTTCCGAACACAATGGCCAGCACACACAAAGATCCTCAATAGTAACAGCCAAAAGAAAAGCATGAAGATCCTTGGACACACTACACCCAGAGTCGCTGCTTGGTACAGATGTCAGCAAGCAGGAGGGACAGTGTCACTGGGCAGGGTTTCAAATCTGAGGATCTCGACTTGAATCCTGGCCCTGCTCTCTCCCAGCTGTGCCACCTTAGGGAAGTCAGTTAGCCTCTCTGGTCTCCTCATCTGTTCCACCTAAGTATTAACAATAATACCAATCTCAAGGACTTGCCGCACGCACTAAAGGAGATAACAGATGTGAAAGTGTTCAGTGTATACAAATGCGGGCGATGATTATTATTATCATGACAGCTCATAAAATCCTGGTGGAACTTCCTGTTATAAACAAGGTCTCCCTCACCCCGCCCTGCAGATCAGGGGCTGGCTCAGTGCTTTGTTCTGGGCATAGCTGGAGGGGCTAGCTGGACTGGGGCAGAGGCCAGGGCGGGCTCCCCGCTCCCACCATCTGCACTGCAGGGTTGGCCCATCTGTCCAGCAGTGGGCACACATGTGGCCTCTTCTGAGGGTGTAGGGTCATGGGGGTCAAGCAGGAGAAAATTGGGGGCAGATGAAGGGAAGGTTCCAGCTTATTTTTAGAAAAGGGGGACCGAGAGGAAGACAGGAAGGCCCTTGTTCCTTGGCGTTTCCACAATGTGGATGGCAGGCGGGAGGGCGGGCAGGCAGGGTCGGAGACAAAGATGCGCCTGCTCCTGGGACGGCTGCTACGGGGCTGCAGGACCTGAGAGGACTGACTGTCAGCAGGGCCTCCTCACTCACAGCCCCGCCCATGGAAACTTGTAATGGGGAGCCCAGGACCCTGAAGGAGACCACAGAGTCCAGAGGGGCTGGGCCAGTCGGGCCCACCTGGGCTTTAAGAAAGATCCTCCAACTGCTGTGTCCAGGGCAGCTTGTGGGGGGCGTCTGGGGGCAGGGAGGCCAGTGGGCCAGCACAGGGCCTGGCACACAGCGAGCCCACAAGAGGTGTGCGTCCTCTCCTTCTGGTCCTCCCTGAGGTTCTCAGGTCCCGGCACTTCTCCAGGTGAACCTACCCTGTGTCTCAAGAGGCAGCACATGGAGTGAACAAGACGCTGATGCTGCAGCCAGTGAGCCGGCTTGTGCAGTCTAGCTCTTCCACTTCCTGGCTGTGTGACCAACGGCCAGCTGCTTTACCGCCTAACCTCTCTGCGCCTCCGGTATTTTTTGTTGATAAAATGGACATAACCATAGTTCATACTCGACAGGTTTGTTATAAAACTAAAGTGCAGAGTCAGCTTGCACTAGGGGTCACTTGCTGTCACTGACAGCCTACAGGAGGGCGTGCAAGGCTAGGGAGACCTGATCCAAGGAGGAGTGAGCTGGGCATGCACAGGGTTCTCCAGCAGGAACCCTCGATGGAGGTGAGGCAATTGGGGTCTGGTAGGCTCTGCGTCAGCAAACAGGTTGGGCTGGGCCAGGGGAAGCAGGGGGCCTACCCCGGGCACTGGGCCCACCCAAGGCTGGATGTCAGCAGACCCCACTGTGGCTCCCATGGGTGTTTTTGGACAGAGCTCAAAAATGACAGGAATTTTCCAAATCGCCTGTTTTTCCACTCTCAGAGCTCCCAGCTCCCTCGCCCTCAGAACTAACTCTGAATAGAACTTTGAAACATGTCAAGAACAAGAAGGTGAGGGACCCCAGAGAAGACTGTGAATCCCAGGTCTGAGTGGAGCCACGCCTGCCAGAGTTGCCTGTGGGAAAGTATGAGAGAGAACACACATGTGGGGCTATGCATCCTCATACCTGGATCCAAGAGCTGGTGTGCACATCTAGTGGCCAGGAGCGTTGACACGTGCATGTGTCTCCATGCACGTGATCGCACACTCAGGTCAGCATGCACATGCCTCCATCTACCACGGATGGGTTCCATGGGAACAGCCGCCCAGCTACAACATGCATGAGAGACAGCATGGGTTAGGCATTAACCAGCCTGACACACAGTAGGTGCTCATCACCTGTACTTCCCACATACACTCCCCTGTGGGTGTCAACTTGGAGCACACTTGCCCATGTTTCTGCTTTGACTGTGTCTGACTGAGGTACCATGGCAGTCGCTGGACCTGGGGCAGGACAGGGAAGGGAACTAAGACTGCCCTGTGTGAGTCCACCTGGTCCCAGGCAGGAGGTTGGGGCCCAAGGCATAAGATTCCCACAATGTCAGAGGGACTAGGAGAGGGGTAGGGGTCTGTTTAAGGGCATCAGGATCACCGGCTCAGCCGCTGCAGAGGTATCCTCAGATGGAAAGCAAACTCAGCATTCCAAGAGTTTGGAGAGCCCTTGAAGACCACCCACAGCAGCCCAAGGGGCAGAGACCTGCCTGTATGGCCCCACAAGTTCAGGGCTGGGGCTGGAGCAAGGCATCTCGAGGAAGAGCACAGGCTTAGAAATCTGACAGCCTGGGTTCAAATCACAGCTCTCCCTTTGTATAGATGGGTGACCTTGGGCAAATCACTTCACCACTCCTAGGCTGTTTCCTCAGCTGGAAATGAGCACTCTAAACCTCTAGGGTCAGTGCTGGGTGTGTTGGTCAGGTACCCAACTCTGACTCCAGTGCTCTGGATGGGTCCAAAGAGAACCACCCTCCCCACCAGGGGGCAGCTGAAAGCTAAGGAATCGGATCCCAGGTGCCCCTCAAGAGACTTTCTTCCCTAAATCACCCTGGGCGGGATCCAGAGCCCTATCTTGGGAGGCTGGGGACCAAGTTTCTAGCCCCTGTCTGTCAATGACTGCCTGGCCTTAAGCAAGTTCTGTGGGCCTCAGTTTCCCTACCTCTGCCAGGAGGGGTAGCTAGGGGGATCTGTCAAGGGCCACCCCACTCTACAGACCCCTTGCTCCACAGGAGATGGTAATTGGGAGCAGCTGCCACTGGAGCGAGCGTGGGAGCACTGGGGAGGGGGTCGCCTAGCTTCCCCAGCCGCCGGACACTGCCCCGTGGTTTATGTCAAATTGTCAGCCCCAATCCTTTCCTCCTGGGCAGGGCCGCCTTCAGTGGGCCTCCGGAGAGGTGGCCTGTCCAGCCGCTGTGTTTACAGTGCTCAGACGCCGCCGGGAACCTGATCTGGGTAGATCAGGGTGGGCCGCCCCATGGGGCCCAAGCCGTGTCCACACTCATTTCCCAGAGACTGAACATGGCCGGCCCGCCCGCCTTGCCGAGTCCAGCTGTCAGGCCACCCGCCCAAGGAGGGCCCAGCTTCTTGCAGGCAGGCGCCATGGAAGGCTGCAGAATGACCCAGAGCAGGGCTGAGGGGAGGTGGGGTGCAGAGAAAGAGAAGACAGGGTGTCCTCCCTCCAAACAGGTTCATGCTGTGGCCTCCAAACAAGTCTGCTTTCCTCCCCCTCTGCCCAGGTGTGTCCACCCTACCGACCTGTGATGGACATCTGACTCCTCACAGCACTTAGTCAGTCTGATCAGAGTCCACTGTGGTTCACAGGCCAAATCCAGGCACCACCTGTGAAAGAACATTGACTTTAACATTTTTTTTCTCAAGATCCTTTTGGATGTGGACCACTTTTAAAGTCTTTATTGAGTTAGCTACAATACTGCTTTTTTTTTTTTTTTTCCAATGGTTTGGTTTTTCACCTGCACATCATGTGGGATATTAACTCCCTGACCAGGGATCGAACCTGCACCCCCTGCATTGGAAGGCGAGGTCTTAACCACTGGACTGCCAGGGAAGTCCCCTGTCTTTTACATTTTTAAACAGTTGGGGAAAAAAATATCAGAAGAAGAATATTTTAAGACACATGAGAATTATATGAAATTCAAATTTGCATCCATAAATGAAGTTTTACTGGAACACAGCCACATTGTTCATTTATATATGCCCGTCGTTGTGTTCTCGCTGCGAGGGCGGAGTTAAACAGCTGTGATGGAGACTGTGGGGCCCGCAGAGCTGAGATTATTTACTATATGGTCTTCTACACAAAACGTTTGCCCACTTCTGATCTACATCATTCATGAGCAGCAAGTATAACCCTCAGGTCTCAATCTTGGGAACCAGCATGGGAGTAACGGGGCACGAAATGTTACTTTCTTTATTTCCTATAACTTAATTTCTTACCCCACGGTTCTGGGGTCATTCCGCATTTTGGGGATCTTACATGGTATCAAAGTGTGGGGTAAGGACAGGGCACTGGCCCACACTGATTGCATCTGAGACCCCTGACGTGACCCTGATGTCTGGTCACCCTCTGCCCCCTCCATGGCAGTGTGTCCTGGCTGCACCCCACAGCCCTTCGTCTTGAGGCTCTTATCACCTCCCAGCAAAGTCACTTAGGACATACAGGCCAGGCTGCACTTCTCCTCGACTTCTCTTTATCTTTCTTCAAGACGCTCAGTTGATCCCTTTACTTCTGTAAACTCTCTCAGTTCCACAAGCTCAGAGACTTGGAGAACAAAGACCAGGAGGGTTTGCAAGCTTTTGGTGTTCTGCCTTTCACATACGCTCCCTGGGACAATGAGCACTGGGAGGAGAAGGAGATCCAGGGAAGAGCAGAGAGACACAGACAGGAACTCCCATGCAGACAGGCATGCATTCACTCACGGCTCTGTCTCACTACCCAAACGTGCGCCCACTCATTCCTCCACTCACTCAGGCTGTCAGTCATCATTTGTGGAACAGCTGATGCCCACCAGACCCTATCGGAAGGTAGAGGTGAGCACAGCCCTCACACTGTCCATACCCCAGGACAATGGCCAATGGCCAGTGTTTAGCTACCTCTGCAGAAGGAAAATAGTCCTTACTTGTAGCATTTGCTACTTATTGTGATGTAAATACTCCAACCTGGCCAATTTTGAGTTGCTCACATGATGCCTCTGACTATGAAGCTGGGAAGAGATGCATGCCATCAACTTTCAAGAGCCAGTTCCAGCATCCACTGCTGCCTGGAGGTTCATACACATTAATAGACATCACGCACAAAGTGATCGGTGTGGAATGAGAAACACTAAATGGCATGGGAGCACAGAGGAAAAGCACCAATCCTGACTCAGAGGGTCAATCCCAGAGGGCTTCTTAGAGGAGGTGACTTTTAGATTTGGACACTGAAACGAGAAACCTCTCTGGATAGGATCTGGCTTGAGTCCCCAAGATGGTTCTGCTCTGATAGATTGTGTTATTGCTCCTGATTATTCACTCCCCTTCCCTGTAAGAGGCTTCTATGTCCCCACCCACTGCCAAGCAGCTTCCAGCACCTCCTGCAGGAAGAGTTTACACTGCACTCAGCCGTTGTCCTGAGATATGATGAAGAGCTAGTGTGTGGCTCAGCCCTTTCTCATTTTGCTCTCTGTCCTGAGTATGTCACAGCTCCTTTGCAAGGATCCTGGGATAAAGAGGATGCATGGAGCAGAGCCACAGTCAACCCACAGCCACCACAGACAAAATATAATGTAGGCGAAAAGTAAACTTGTTATTGTAGAGCCCCTATTTGGGGCCTGCTATGGTGTGTCTGTTACCACAACATAACCGAGAAAAAACTGACTAATGTTCAGTCCATCCCCATTCAGAACTGGCTCATACCCCAGCATCCCGCCTTGAGCCCCCAGGGACTCACAGAGCCACCAGGCCTCCCCCACTTCTGAGTAAAGGTATGCCCAACTCAGGCTACTAAGGCAAGCGGAGGGCCCTCAAAATGTCCAACATTCTCTACAATTCTAGCATCATCCCATGGTTCTGGGAAAAAGCAAAGGGACCCACTTCTCAATAGCATCTCCCATTCAGTTCTCCCATCTCACAGCAGTGCTTTGAAAGAATCTCTCTTGACATCAGGGAAAAAACAACAACAACAATAAAAACTCTCCATTTCAACCCAAAGTCACTCCAGACATCGTTCTCTCTTTGAGGAACAGACCAAATTTGAGAAAGCCTTTGTGCAAAAGAAGAGTCAGGGTGAGGTGGACAGGAAGCAGAGTCTGCTGGGCAATGCTAAGAGTCTGCTCAGACCACCCTTGCCCCCAGGGGGCTCCCAGGCTGGTGGACTGACAGACATGTGAACAAACATATGCAGTCAAGTATGGTGGTGCTCACCTGTTTAACAAAGCGCTGTGGAATCACAAGAGGAGGCAGCCGCTGACTCTAACCAGAAGGCCATAAATCCTTCTGGAACAAGTGAAGAAACAAAGGGATGGATGAATGGTAGATAGGTAGATAAAATATGATTAAATCTAGGAATTCCCTGGCAGTCCAATGGTTAGGACTCAGCACTTTCTATGTGGTGGCCCAGGTTAGTTCCCTGGTTAGGGAACTAAGATCTCACAAGCCACACGGTGCAGCCAAAAAAATAAATGAATAAAAAAATAAAAATCTATCTGGAAGTATCAAGGGAACTTTTACAAAGGACAAAAGAACCGGACCTAAAAAATGTGAGAATCACCAGATAAGGTACATGGACAGAAGAGATGGTGTTCCAGACAGGAGAACAGCATGTGAAGATAGGGAGGGATAAGATTCATGGAATCTAGGAAAGGAGGGAGGCAGAAAGAGGAAAGGAGAAAAGCAGAGTCACAGTGTGCACCACCAAAAGAAGTGATCCAGGACCCAGACAGACTGAGTTCTCATCCCAATGAACCACTTTCTGACTGTGTGACCTTGGGCAACTTGCTTAACCTCTCTGAGCTTATGCCATTACTATCAAATCCAACCCCACTATGCGGACATGACCCTCCCTCACAAGGTAACCGGAGCATCTTAGGAGAGAACGTTGAGCAAAGCTCCCAGCCCACTGGAATCTTCCTATTAATGAGGACTCCCTCCTGTTTCCCTTCCACCAGGGCTGCTTCTCCCAAAGTCCA
The DNA here is from genome assembly GCF_963930625.1 of Muntiacus reevesi. NCBI lineage: Eukaryota > Metazoa > Chordata > Mammalia > Artiodactyla > Cervidae > Muntiacus > Muntiacus reevesi. Next base: position 157,350,987 of record NC_089249.1, read on the forward strand.
GGCCCTGCACTTCTGGGGCTGCCTCCTGGCTGAGACACCACCTCCCTCCTCTTCTAGGACTTCCCTTCACAAAGTTCTTGCCCCAAGGGTCCTCTCTGCCCTCCAGCTCCTCCAGCCACTCCCCTCCAGCCTCTGCACTCAGCCAACCCCTGCTCTCCACCCCATGCACTCCTGAGAACAACCCTGGCTCCAAACCTCTGAACACTGTTGCCTCAGGAACAAACATGTCCAGATGTGGGAGACTGGTGAAGTCTCATCAACCTCGGAGACTGATGAAGAGGGCAGCTCTGAGCAGAGTGAGGCTCCTGGATCTCATGCCCTTAGGGAGACACGGGCAGCCACGGAGAGAGCGAAGGCTAGGTGGAGAGGCCAGCTGGCCAGGGTATGCCCTTGGCTCCCGCCTTTGTTATCTCACCTGTCCTGGACTGCACTGTCCCTGTGCCGGTCCCAGTCTTGAGGCCAGTTTCCTGTCCCAACTCCCTCTAGCGCAGCTATCTATCCCCAAGGGGAGACAGAGGAAGCCAAACATAATTAACTAAATTTAGAAACAAATTCTTATCATAAATGTTGTGGGCACACAGGTCAGGGGCCAGGAAGGGAAATCTGGGATTGGGAAATGTCATTCAAGGCCTTTCACAATTTAACCTGGTGTTCAGTAGATAGTCAAAAAATGCTTTTGAGCAAAAGAATACTTATCCCTGCTCACCTCCCCTGCAGCTCACGCCCACGGTCTGGCCTCCAGGCCACAGCACCATCCCATTTTCTACCTGTGACTCACTCTGCCTCTTACAGTTGAACCTTCCCTTGTGCTGTTCCTTCTACTGGGAGCACAGCCCACCTCCAGTCTCCCTCCTCCCCACCCTTCTTGCCAAAGTCTGCCTCATCCCTCATAATTGGGCTCAGATGCCCCTTCTTCCAGGAAGACTTACCAGGAAGGTTCCTTTGTACTCCCATGGGACAGACATACCCTAGTCACAGCACATGGTGCTTTTGGGTGGTCTCCATGCATTTCCACCACAGCTCTACCACTGGACTGTGAGCTCTTCCAAGGGCAGAGATGGGGTCCCCAGCACTCAGTAAGAAGGAGCCCAGTCCAGAGGAGAGACTCAAATGCTATTTGATCAGTAAATACATATGTTTTTACATCCTATGATCCTCAGGAGCTGAGAACACCAGGAAGACACAGGAGGCAAGTCAGGAATTGCAGTTAACCTCCAGGCCACCAGGGGGTCAGTACCAAAGTTAAGCAGGAATCATGCAGAACACTCCTTCTCCCCTCGGTGGTCTGAGCAAATTACTGCAGCTTCCTGTGGACCTGACTGATCTCGAGCAAGTCATGGGAGAATCTGAGCTGGATTTGGGAGTACAGAATCCTGGCAAGTTACAGCCAGAAAGATTTTACATCTTAAGGAGCTTGAGCACCATGCCTGCTCTTATTTAATAGGTGGAAAAATTGAGGTCCAGAGACAAGCTGTAGGCTGCCAAAGGAAAGAGCTGGAAGCAGAACCCAGATGCCCTGAGGAAGATGGAAAATATTTTGAGAATGAGAGGGTCCAAATTGATGGACTGCATTGCTGCTTGATTGGTTCCCCACATTCTGTCTTATCTCTTCACCCAGACTCCATGTGCTCTTACTTGTCAGATACTTGCTAATTAATCCATTCTAAGTCTTCATTGCATGCTCTGGATGGTGGCCTCGGATCTTGCTGTCCATGACTGGCTGTGTTGTCTCTCCCTTCCTATGCTGGCAGCGTCCTCAACTGCAAACTAGAAGGTGGGCTATTTCAAGAGTGGCAAACAGGCTTCCTCTCAGTGCCAACATTGATGACCTGGTAGTGACTGCTTGAAAAGAACTATAAGGGCGGGAGACCTGTAACTGATAAGTGAAGCTTGTCACAGGCCAGGAGGCAACCTGGGAGACAGCAGTCTGACCTCGACCCAGGCTCCTACAGCCCCTGACTCCTTTCTCATTCTAGCCATCTAAGTTTCCTGTTTTTCCTGCCTCTTCTGTGAACACTGATAGCAGAACAAAGCTCTGTGCTGTGTACAGAGTATCATTAGATAATCAAACAAGATCCTTGCCCTCAAGAAGCTCACAGTTTGGTGAAAGCCACTTGCCCAAATTCACAGGCAAACAATTGGAGAAGTCTGAGCTACAGTCTTAGGGACAAAGGGGGCTTCAGAGGTCAGGGGTGTGACACTTCAACACCTCAGGGATCCTTGACCAGGTCGTTATCCCCCTGCCCCACCACTCACAGGCATTCCCGTCAGGGAGGCATCACGTTTCTTGTTGGCAAAAGCATCACCCAGTGGTTGGTGGTTAGGGCTTCAGGCCCTGCAGGCTGTACCACTTCCCAGTCATATAATTCCAGGCAACTTAACCTCTACAGCTCTCCATTTCTACCTGTATGTGAGGAGTAAAGTGAGTACAGGTAAATCACCCGGTACATAGTAGGTCCCCATGAAGGTGAGTTACGGGACAGCTCCAAGCCAAAGTCCACCGCCTCAGGTCACCTTGGCTTTGTGCTCTGGGAGACACAGACATATCTGTCCTCTGGCCCAAGGACAGCTCTCTAGGAAATTGGGGACAGCAACAGGGCCCCACCAGGTCTTCCCCTTTTGGGACCCCACACTGGCACCTCCACCTGCCCCTCCCATGAACATTTACTGGCCACGGTGCCCTCCTGGGAGGACAGTGCTCTGGGCCAGCCCCTTGGGGAGGGGCCAGACCCCAGAGAGTAGGGGATGTGCTCTGAGGGTACTTCCTGCCTCCCACCCCGGCTGCTACCCACACTCACAGAGGTCCCTTCCCTCCTCGCAGCCAATCTGCGCCTGCCCCATTCTGATCCGAATGTTTGTTCTCCCAACCTCCCTCAGAATCATTAAACATTCTGCAGTGGAAACGCAGCCGGTCACGTGGCAAGCACGGCCCGCCAACCTTGGCACTTCTCTGATCCCGTTTGTTTTTCTAACATAAAACTAATATGACATAATGTATAATCTAATTTGGAAATTACCATTTGCTTGGCTGGCCCACATTGCCAGCCAATACCAACAGCAAGAGAAATTATTTAAGAATGTTTCTTTTCCTTCGGAACACGGCTGATAATTTATTTTTCCGTCAGAAGATTACTTTTCTCTTTACGACATTTCCTGCCCCGGTGATTTGCGTTAGCGTTCAATAAAATGGTCTGTGCCGAACGTCGGGAGTGAGTCCACGCCAACCTTCCTTGAATGAAGGGAGGGTGTCGACTGTGGTCAATGGTGGCTCAGACCCACTGCCGGTCCAGGAGGCAGGCGCCTAGGGGGCTTTTAGTGGGGAGGATTGGGCAGAGCTCAGGAAGTCGACTGTCCTCTTGTCCTGTAAGTCAGACCTCGAGGCAGCCTGTCGGTCCAGGTACCCCAGAGCCCACTGGCTTCTGGGGGAATGAGTAACGCCTGTTTGGCATTCCGGGGCAAGAGGGCTTAGCACCAAGGTGAAATCTAAGTTGAGAGTGTGCTTTGCTGAAATTCAGGCTTCCAATCTGTCTACACCTGAATCTCCACCAGAATGAAGTGCCTCTTCTCTCAAAGCCACCACAAATCAGACACACACAGAGGCTCCTTATGCACCATCGCACCAGTGCACTGCAGCTCAGGCCAGTTCGTTCCTTCATCCTTTCTATCAATAAGGAATTTGAAGACATAGCTGGCTCCTAAGGTTAGAGCTGGTTTCAAACCCTGGCCCTGCCTCTTACTTAATACCTCTGTGACATTAAACAACTCTCTTCACCTCTGTGAGCCCCCATAAACCTCACCTATTAAATGGAGGTAATAATAGTGCTGACCTCGTCGAGTTATGAAAGATAACGTGATGAAGTATGAAAAGGGCCTCTCAGCCCAGTCCCTAGCACACAGTAAAAGTTCAGTAAGGTCACTGTCATTATCAAGCTCTGAACAACGGTGCTGTGATGAGAACCAGAGCTCCTGCACTCGAGGAGAGTTCTAGTTCCAGTGCGGGGCTCAGGCCTCGGATATCAGGCTTGTGCTGAGGGGCTACTGCCTTGCTCTAAGAACTAACTAACCCAACACATTGGGTTCAGTAGGCTAACCACCAGGTCCTTGCAGGCAATGAGCAGCCTCACCCCTCACAGTCTGACCTCTGGAGTAAAGGATCTCCATCCCAAATACTCTGCAATGAGGGACACTGGAGGGGTCTTCCTCCCGCTCAACCTCAGGCTGGGGGAAGGGACAGAAACAGCTCTCACCAATCTTCTCCCCCTCCACCCTCAACCACTCTCTCCAAGAAACCCAATCTCCAAGTTGGAGAGTTTATTTATCCAATCGAGTGGCAGGTCTGATTTCTTTCTGGGTGTTTGAGACTGAACTGATGGGCATTTGGTGAAGTATAAAGGGGCAAACAGTTCTCTGGGCTGTATCGACCACCTCTTCTGGCGTCGCTTGCCTAGGAAGGCTGGGCAGAGCAGAGGTGTTCTCTAAGTACTTGGCCCTGTCATTAATTCAACCAAGTTAAGTGGTTGTTTTGGTTTCACGGTTATCGAGGCAACTGGCTCTTCATAGAAGTGACTGAATGTTTAGACACAGCCTCTCCTGCTTGAGAGGTTGTTTGACAGAACGGAGTGGGTGTTTTGTTACGGCTTGGTGACCAGGGTGACCTGTGGCTTTTGCTTAGTTTGATCGGGCTGACTGCTTGTTTGGCTGTGGTGATTGGTGGTTTCACCAGGTTGACCAGTTGTTCCATCACAGTTAGACCCATTTGACTGGCTGTTTAAGTTGGGTGGGTGTTTTGGCATTCATTAACCAGGCGGGCTGGGTTTGATTGAACTGACTGAATGTTTGAGTGAATTAATACAAATATTTTGACATTGTTTGAAGCAGTCAATCGGCTGTTTACAACAGACTGGGTGTGTTGCTATCATCTGACCCAGCTGACCCGTTGTTCTGGCATTGTCTGACCTAATGGCTAGTTGTTGAGTTGGTTCGGTGTTTTGGCTTTGTTTAACTCTAAAGACAGGTTGTTTGTGAATTGTTTGATCAAGCTGATTGCTTGTTTGGCTAAGTTGAACAATTGCTTTTCTATTATTTGAACAAGTTGCGTCGTTATTCAAACTGAGGCAATGTGTTGTTAAGGTTTAACCCAGTTGTTTTGAAGATACCCATTTCCTGGGCCATGATGATGGCTTGTTTGGCATTGTTGGGGCCAGCGACTGATTTAACTGAGTTGACCAGGCATTTGGGCTCTTCTTGATCATTTCAGCTGTCGTTTGGCCAACTTGACTCTGTGGCTCACTGAAATAGGCATTCAGACAGGGTCTCCTAAGCTGACCAGGTTTTCACTGAGCTGCCCAACTGTTTGGTCTCAAACAGACGGGAGCAGCAGAGGCCAACATAGACCTGCATTTTCAGAGGAGCCACTCTGGAAGGCTCCCTCATGTGGCAGTGGGAAGGAAAGGGACTCGGGGGACCCCAAGTCTCGAGCTTGGGCTCAGACAGGTGAGAACAGAAAGGCTGGTGGCAACGCAGCTGCTGCGTGCGAGAGTGCTCAGGAGCTGTGCTCTCCCGAGCCAGGAGATGGATGCATTTGGCAGAACACTTCAAGAATGCAACCTCTGGGTTAAGTGGTTGAAATTAGGCCCAATGGGGCTGTTTTACTGAGAATTTACAGTCGCTCGTAGAACTCAGCCCCATCAAGTAAGAGTCCCTCCTGCCAAGATGGAGATTTGCTCCCAGACCACGGGGATTCACTGACAAAAGCACACATCTCCCTGCCTTTGATTAGCCCTAATCTGTGTACCTCCAAGTAGTGACCACACGAATACTAATGTCTGTTCTCCCAGTGGGTGGGGGCTTCTCCCTAAAATCCATGGATGACTGAGGGAGGACTTTTCTCCCCGGTGGCTTCCTGAAGGAGGCTTCAGCTGAACCGCCTACGCCATGTGTGATATGAGTGGCGCCAACAAAGCCTTGACCTTGCTGGCGGGTCACAGGCACGGAAATGCCCACATTATGTACTCAGCACACTGGACATCAGGGCTGGGTCGAGGGGGGTGCCTCTAGAAGAGAGCTGCACTGATCTCCTCATTTCACACAGGGTAAACTGAGTCCTAGAGAGAGACAGGGACTTTATGAGCTGGGCCATAGGACATGCCAAGTAATTAACCCTTCTTAGTGTAGACAGGTTGAAATTGGAAAGCCCCGATCAGGGAGTTTAGGGGAGATGTCCATTCTGGTGCGATAGTAAGCAGAGGAGGGAAAGGAAAGTCTGCAGCCAGGATGCAGCTGAAACGGGGGGCCCAGCTCTTGAACTCACTGTGTGACTTAATGCAGGTCCTTTCAGGAGAGGATGAGTGAATCATTGCTGAAGAAACATTCAGGGTTACAAGCTCTGGTCACTGAGTCTGAGCAGTACAGGGCCTCCCATCCCTGGCTGCATCAGTAGGAGTATTATCATCAGAACAAGGGAGTGATGGTCTCACTAGGCTCCACAAGGAGTTCAAGATCAAGGTTAAGGGGCAAATGATAAAGTGGGTCACAATCAAGAAGAAAAGGTTCTCAGAGCCGTGTCCTGGGAAAAACTGATGAAGGAAGAAGGATTGTCCTCCCCAGAGAAGAGAAGGCATGAAAGATGGGCTTACTGTCTGGAAAATGCAGAAGACTTTCAGAGGATAAGAGAGCAGATAAGCTAAATGAGTGTCAGAGAACAGAGATAAAAATAGTATGGCACCCAATAGGTACTTGACAAATATTACTGAATAAAATCCCAAGGGATAGAATACAGGAAAAAAAACTTCCTAAAAGACAGAGCCACCTCAGGAGAGAGGGAGAACTTGTCATTGGAGGCTTCTAGGCAGAATTCCTATGTTTAATGAACAGGGAGTCAGATGAGTCAGAAACAACAGACTTGTTACCTCCTTGCTCAGGAAGCCATACCTTCATGAATATAGCCTCAAGTGTGTTCTCTTGTTTGGCATTGTCAACTTATACTGAACTTGGGTACCACTGTGACCTCCAGGTTATTTTCATGCAAAGAACTCTGAAACAAACCCCATTACCCTACACTCAGGCTGTCACTTTTCAAACCGATGTTTTCAAACACTGAACCTTTGTAAATTCTCGTTCTGCCAACCAGTATCTCCACTGTCCTTTCCAGCTCCATGAAATTAACATTAACATCTAAGAGTATAGTAAGCAGCCCTGGATAAGGGCAGGGACGTGCAGGACCTCACTGGAGACCTTTCTTGGATATAGCCTTTTAAGCCCTGAATGACAAAGAGGTAGAGAACCACTGTGTAATGATCTGACAACTGCAAATTGCTGGGTTTGGAACACTGCTGTCCATTTGGCACTGAGTAGCTTGAGTCTCAAGCTTGGCTCTCAGAAGACACTGGAGGCAGACAGGAAGGGAAGTCAGAAAGACAGCCAGGGCATTGAGTCTCCCACTAGGGACCCCAAGAAAATATTGGTGGGGGCATGTGATCAGACTCCATGGTCCTCAGAAGCCCTGGCCAGACAAAGACATATTATGCTTCTGCACAGTGAGTTCAAGGGTTGCAGCCCACCTAGGCCTTGCATCCAGGCAGCGTGGGGATGCAGTGCTGGAACTCAGGGTACCAGCAGGGCCCTACACACTGCCCCCTCCTGCAGGAGGCTGCCTTTCCAAACAGCCAGGGCCTCACCACACACACACATCATGAAGGCTACCCAGGGTCTCAGAAGAGAGCTCCAAGGAGAAGGTTCAGCTCGCCAGGGACTCTGCTAAGAGGCATTGAGGTCAAAGGACCCATTACCATGCAAGAGGCGAAGGCTGAGTGCCTGGGCCCACCCCCTGCTAACACACTGGGAGACCCTGGTTGGGCCCCTGATCTCACCAGGCCTCCTCTTCACCACTCCTCAAAGAGGGAAAGTTAAGGCTAGGAGGGACCCCACAAATCTTGGGGCCCTAATACCTTTGATTCATAGGCAGGAAGACTGAGCCCAACAAGTCAATGGCAGATGTGGGCTCAGTCCTTGTCCCCAGCCCCGACTCACTCTTTCCACCACACAGCGCTGCCTCTCCAAGACTACACATAGTAGGTCATCACCTCTAAAACTAGAACCTTGCAGCCCAGAGATGCTTCATTAGTTCCCTCGGGCTGCCATAATAGAATACCATTAACTGAGGGGTCAGGGAGAAGAGCTTAAACTATAGAACTTTATTGTCTCACAGTTTGTGGAGGCTGCAAGTCCAAGGTCAAGATGTCACAAGATTGATTCTTCCAAAGGCTGTGAGTAAGAATGTGTTCCTCGCCTCTCTCCTGGCTTCTGGGGGTATGCTGGTAACCTTGGACATTCCTTGGCTTGTAGAAGCCAATCATCCATTTCCACCTTCGCCTTCACGTGACATTCAGTGAGTGTGTGTGTGTGTGTGTGTGTGTGTGTATGTCTATATCCAGGTTTCCCTCTTACAAGGATGTCAGTCATGTTGAATTAGGACCCACTCCAAAGACTTCATTTTCACTGAGTTACATCTATAGAGACCCTATCTCCAGGACTTCCCTGACAGTGCAGTGGTTAAGAATCGTGCTTTCACTGCAAGGGGCACAGGTTTGATCCCTGGTTGGGGATCTAAGATCCTGTATGCTGTGCAGTATGGCAAAAATAAATAAATATTTTAAAAATAAAATAATAGAATTTTTTTAAAGACCCTATCTCCACAAGAAGGTCTGACATGGGAAAAGGAGCCACTTTGAGGCAGGGAAGCAAGAGCCCCAAATTAAAACAGGTAGGCATCGCTAACGGGGCACAGGAGGTCATCCACACTGACCTTCATCAGGAAGATGGGGTCTGTCCCCCACAGAGCTCTGCCCCCCCCCCACACACATATCAAGGACTCCACCTCACCTCCTGGGTTCCAAAATGCCACTGTCCTGCTGCCAAGGGGAGAGACATACTGGGTTCCTCACTGACTCCCCAAACCAATCCACTCACTCATTCTTGTATCATTCACTGATACTTTCCTTCCTTCCTTCCTTCCTTCCTTCCCTCACATGTCTACACATCCATTCATTCGTCACACATTTGCCCAATTCATTCATCTTCAAATTAATTCAGATTATTTACTTGCCAATCCACGCATTCATTCATTCATTCATGCTATTCACTGATTTGAACGTTAAATCCATTTCATTTATAAACTCAGTACACATTTGTAACAAGCACCTACTATGTGCTAGGCACTGTCTAAGGCTCAGGGGACACAGGGTCGGGCACAGAAATAAAGCAGCTAAAGCCTCTGCCCTCTGAGCATCCATTCCAGAGGAGAAGGCCAGACAAACATTTCAAGCACTGTGAGTTCAATGAAGAAAAGTACTCCGGGTAAAGCAATTGAAGTTGACAAGGTTGAGGAGGCCCCTTCGGCTGGAAGAGACTCCTCTCAAGGAAAGCTTCTCTGAGAAGGTACCAGTCAGAAAAGCACTGTAGTTGCTCATGTAAAAACCTGGGAGAAGAACATACGAGGCAGTGGGAACAGCAGAAAAGGAGGCCCTGAGACGGATGCTGCATCCATTAGCATCCCCACAGGAAATCGGTAGCACACACAAAACAGGGCGATTCAGGGACTTCTCTGGTGGTTCAGTGACTAAGACTCCACGGTCCCAATGCAGGGGGCCTGGTCAGGGAACTAGATCCCACATGCTGCAACTAGAAGACCCCGAGTGTTGCAACTAAGGCCCTGCGTGACCAAGCAAATAAATATTCATAAAAGGGGCGGAGCAGGATTCAAGATTTTCTTTGCAGAGAAGTTACCATGAAAGGAGAGGATATAGGGAAACACAGGAGCAGAGCAGAGTTCAGAAGCCAGGGCCAGGAGCAGCAAAGATGTTACCACCCTACGAGGAAGAAGGGGCAGTGGTGCTGGAACTTAGAGGCAGGTCCCTGAGACAAGGGATGACCTCCAGGCAGGGATACAACCAGCCCAGGACACTTGCAGGGAGACAGCTGCAGGAATAAACCCCCAGGCCCCACTCTGCTCACTCTATCTGATCTCCTGGGGGGGGCCTCCCAGGGACCAAGCCAGCTGGAGACCAGACTGAAAGGGAAGCACTGATGGACTTGCACACAGGTCAGTGAGCCTCAGGTGCAGATAGCATCTGGAGGGGTGCCCAGAAGACCAGCCTAGTGGTCAGAGTCAGCCAGTGTGTCTGGGCTGAGGTAACGAACTGGGATTTACTCTGCCTGCAGTGGGAGGCCACTGGAGGGAATCATCAGGAGCATGGTGGGGGCTGGCTACTCTTTCTGGAGCTCAGCTGGCAATGGCATGGGAAGGTCATCCTTTCATTCAGGAGATGCCCGCACACAGTCACGCACTCACTCACTTACTCCTTCCGTCCTCCGCTCCCCTTCTCTCAGCCTTCACGGGATCAACAAACCCAGTCCTGCTCAGTCCCCTGTGCCAGGCCCAGACCATGCCCCACCTGTCCACTGAGGTAGATGCAGAGATGCACAGACCTGGCTTCACCCTCCAGACACCGCAATCAGACAGCAACAAGCAGGTCCCTGGTGACCTCTAACACCAGGTGGAGACTGGAAGGACCTGAAGGAATCCTGGGCTGGAGAGGGATGGAGGGTAAGGCTGACACAGCTGGGCTGCTTCCTGCTGGGAGGCATAGGCTCTAAGCCAAGACACAGGCTTTGGGCCACCCACTTGCCACGTGACCCTAGGCAAGGAGGGCAGCCTTTCTGAGCCTTCAGAATAAGGGTGCTAATTTGCTTCTTGCATCCCACAGGCCTGTGCCAGGAAACTCACCTCACTCTCTCCCCTACACCTCTGCCCCCATCAGCTGGCCAAGTACAGAGGACTCCAGTTCCTTGTGGGGGCTCCTCTGCGCCCCCCATTCTTGAAGTCTCTTGTCAGTTTGGGCTTATACCAGATTGCCACAGACTGGGGAGCTGAAACAACAGAAATGTATCTCTTACAATTCTGGAGATTGGGAAGTCCAAGATAAGGGTGCCTGCCTGACCAGATCCTGCAAGTACCCTCTTCCTGGCTTGCAGGGAGGACCTTCTCCCTGTGTCCTCACCTGGTTGGGATGGGGTGGGGAAACCAGCTCTCTGGTGTCTTAGAAGGGCACTAATCCCAACATGAGGGCTCCACCCTCACGACCTCATCACATCCCAAAGGCCCCACCTTTAATACCATCCCCCTGGGCATTAGGGTTTCAACACGTGATCTGGGGGGACACAGACATGCAGTCCATAACAGGTGGGGAGGTGACAGTTGTAGGAAATGTTCTGCCTGATTCTTCTCCAGAAAGTCTATGCAGCCCCTCTCCCTCCCTAGAATTCTGATAGTGCTGAGGGACAAACTAGGCCAATACCCTCCCTACCTGGGGCTGAAACTCCTACTTTAAAATGCAGGGCAGGTGATGGATAACCTCTAAAGGCCACACCAGCTCTGCTCCTCCTGGTTTGGCATCCACGGGAGTTTGTGATGGACAGGGAGGCCTGGCGTGCTGCGATTCATAGGGTCGCAAAGAGTCGGACATGACTGAGCGACTGAACTGGACTGAACTGAACTGAATCATTCCCTGAGCACTGACTCTATGCCTGGCCTGGGTGGCAGACATATGGAGACACCCCAGGCTGATGAGGTGAGAAGTCAATAGAGAACACAAGGATGAGATGCTGTTAAGAGCAAAAGAGACATACTGATAGACTTCTTAGGGGTCAGAGGAGGGACATTTGGGCAGGGCCTTGAAGGATAAGTAGAAGTTTGGCGACATCAGAGAAAAACTAACAATTTTTCTATAGCTCTTTATTTATTAACTTCCATGTCTCATTTGGCCTTCTAGACTCATAACAAGCAGGGGATTTAGAACATGCAAATGTTTAGCTCTGGAAGTCTCTTTAGACATTATTCTCATTTTCTGGTTGAGATGATGGGAGCCCAGAGACAGAAAGGGACTTTCCCAGGGTCATACAGCAGGGGTTCAGTGAGCAGATCCTGAAATCTGAGTCTCTGGCATTGTTCCAGCCATGAAAGCTCATTCACGCCCTTTTCCTTTTCCGCTGACATCTGGCCTGACCAACTGTCCCATCCCTCCCAGCCAGACCCAGGACAAGTTTCATAGGGAGGGAACTGATTGGGGTGGGGGTGGGGAGTAGTTGGAAGAGTTTAACCCCACAATGTTTTCATACTTGAGATCTGAAAACACGATTTCCCCAGCAAAGAAGCTTAGCGTTAAGCGGAAAATCGGCTTGGAAGGATGTGATATCATTTATAACAGTACATTAAATGCAAGCTGAGAACCTGATATATTTTAGGAACATTCAGCACACTCTAGACTAATAAACATTTTACAATATTATTGCACATGTTCATTTCACTTTGTACAAATAATCATTCCCTTCACATCTAATAAGTCTGTTTGACACATAAGTGGTCTTGGGCAAACACCTCGGAGGGTCTTGTTTTTCTGTGCATTGATCATTCATTTGTGTAGCCCGTTGGGACAGTGACTAATGATTTTGAGGGTTTAAACGTCCTCACACATCATCTTTGTCTCCCTGCCTGTGATTGTATAAATGTAAAATAATTTCACTTTGGCCCTAGAATGTATTGTTTTTCACGTATGAAAAATGCCCACCCCTTCCCTGCCTGGCATGGTATCAATCAGTTTAAAACAATATTTGGAGGAGCCGTGGTCTGCAGGTCCTCCAACAAGCTCTTGTGTCCCTGGGTGACGGGCCCAAGAACTCCACTTACTGGGGAATTTCCAAACAAACCTGCCGCCTCCACTGTGTCAGCCCAGAAGCCTCCTCTCTCAGTGAGGTAAGCATCAGTCCTGTTCCTCTGAGGCCAAAGAAATAAAATTTGCTACTGATAGCCTTCTCCTTTCTCTTTCTTTCTCTCCTTTCTTCTCAACAGCATTCACAGAGGTCTCTGGTGCTGCTGTGCTAGGAGCTGAGGGAACAGGGATGAACCCAACATGGTTCTGACCTCCAAGAACTTAGAATCAGGACAGGGCCACCACTAACTCTAATAACTCCTGTGTTGAAAATGGAAAAAGTGTGTCCCCTCCAGGTGGGTTCAGCCACTTGACCCTATCACTTGGAGTTGGTGCCTTGGTGTGAATTAGAAAGGAAAAAAAAGCACTCCTTCCTCTGGGCAGAGGCAGCTCCCTGGTGTTCTTGTGCAGTGTGCAACCTAAACAACTGTACATAGAGGGCTGAGGTGGGGTGCAAGCCAGTGGGTAACAGACACCCAGAAACAGTGATATGAACACGTGTCCCATAAAAAGACAAGCTATTGGAAGTGGACGCCCAGAGAGAGGACCACTGGCAGGCCAGGAGACTTCATGGAGGAAATTACCCTTAAGTTTGGCCTTGAAGAAAAAGCATGAAGTGAGAGGCAGAGAAAGGGATCAACAGCCCCCACCCCTTGAACAGGGGCAAGAACCTGTCCACACAGGCATGATACCAAAGAAGCTGACCATTTTCAGAAACTGAGCATAAGGAGACAAAATAAATTGAGGAGGGCAAGGCAATAAATGGGTATTTACCAAGTGAATAAGTGGCTGGATGAAGGGATGAATGGACAGACAGACAGATGGATGGATGGATGGGTGGAGAGGAGACAGATTATTAAGAAGTCTGGGATTTCTGTACTGACCTACTAGGAAATTTATGTTTTATTCCACAAGCAGTGTGACTGAGGAGCTCCGAAATGCCCTTGAGGAGCAGATGACACATGCAGAGCTGTATTTTAAACAAGCATTCTGACCAAGATGAACCGGGGAAAATAACTGGGTACTGAAGAGGATCTGCCCGGTGCTCAACTAGAAAACTACAATTTGGAGTCATCTTGAAAGGAAAAGGAAAGGAAGAAAAGCAATGTTTATTGAGTGTCAGCAGCCCCATGGGTTAAGGATATAACCCCAACAAGTCATGGAAAAATGAGACTAAGAAAAGAGATCTGTCCAAGGTTACTTGTCTGCAAAGAGTCAAGAGTTGGCCCCATCTGCCTGTCTCTCCAGTTTATGCCTCATGCACATCTGGCTGGTGGGATGGCCTGAAACTGAGCCTCCTCAGCCCTCTTGCCTGAGGACCCCAGCCTTTGTGAGAGCACTCACTCACATCTGGTTTCAGTTGCCAAGTACTGGCCACTCTAGCTCTGTGGGGCCTCCATCTGCATCTCCTCCTTGTCAGCTGCCCACTTTTTCCAGAAGAACCTGGAACAGATTCACAGGTTCAAAGATCTGGACTGGTTGTAGCTCTGACCTCTCTCCTACCCTCTTCCACCTCTGCTACTGCACACAGCGGACCTTTGCACATGCTCTTCCTTCCGCGTGACTTTCATGCTTTCTCTGACTAGCTAAGGCTGTCTTGTCCTTGAAGGTCAGTTTTGGTGTCCTCTCCTCCAGGAAGACTTCTCTGAATCCCATGGCTCGGGACTCAGAAGGCCTCCTCTGTGCTCCTACAGCTCCTGTGTGTTCTCAAGATGGCACTCAGATGTTTACTGCTTTATGGTCTATTTGCATCATCTCTGTCTATCCTCTTGTGGGCTGTTGGGAGAGCAGGGAATATATCGGATTTATCTCTGGATCCTTAGCTCTCAGCACAGGACCTGGTCTAGAGTAGAATCAGAGCATTCTGGAAAGATAGATGAGTGGTTGGATGGATGGACAAATGGTAAGTAGTTACATGGATGGATGGATGGACAAACAGCATCTCTCCTTTAAGGAAAATAAACTTTGGAACTCGATCGCCCCACATCCAGGAAGAATCTTCTGACCTAGGAAAAAAAAATCAATTTTAAAAAACTGAGGCTCTTGATGACCCAGACAATAAATTATAGGTGCATAGACCTGAAAATCTTGACTCGTTCAATTTCACTGAGGTAAAGGCCAGATGAGGTACATTATTATACAGGCTGGGCTTTAGGAGAACTCCAGTTGGCAGTAATCAGGTCACAGAGAGTCTTGCACACAGATTTAAGAGGTTTGACCTTTATCATGAGCCTGACAAAGAGTGGGTAGAGAGTTCTCTGGCATCAAAAGAAACCATCAACATCTTGAGTCCTCTAAGTGAAAAGGAGATGGAAGAGTCAGGGGTATTGACCTTAGGTATTCCTCCCTGTCTATTGTGAAAAGGCTGATCAGAAAAACAAAAGGTTCCCGAGAACTTAGGTCCCCATTCCGGGACAGAGGTGAGTATTGTCTGGTGACTGGGGCTGGCATCCAGGCCTCCCAAGAAATTACCCCAAATCCCCTCTTACATTCTCCGCCAGCTCTCAACAGTTCTCTGCCCCCTCTAACTCCATTTGGACACGCTGTGTCCACAAGGACTGGGAAACTTACGGTCTTAGAGATAGACCCCAAGTTCTTCCTCCCACCTGCTCCAGTCTCCAAGTATGTAGAGCTAGATGCCCACTGGCAGTTACCACTTAACAGAGGACCAATCGTGTAAGCCCTTTCTAAGCATTCATAGAATATCTCTAGGTCAATCAGGATTTGATCAGAGAAGTGGAACCACCAGATGATATGTAGAATGATGGGTTTATTATAGGGATTTGATCTTATACAACTGTGAGAATGATGAGGTATTCTTCTGGCTTCTGTGTCTGGTCTTATAAGTCCCTAGGCCAGGCAGTGAGGAAGAGAAGATAATGTACAGAAGGAAGGACAAACTGGAACCACAAGACTTCTCACTTTGATGACTGGATGTTCTCCAGGAGAATCTAGTCCCCTTTGTTATGGAGCTGCATACACACTGGGCCCAGAACTCAGGGAAGGTGAAGGAAGAGATGCAGTAAGAGCTCGGGGCACTGGCTGGGGCCGCAAGTCAACGGGTGAGTCAGCAGAGACATGACAAAGAACATGACCTCAGGCCCATCCCTGATTTCCCAGTATGAAAGGAACATGGTTGCTGCTTCCCTGCCACATTCCAGATCTCAAGCAAAAGACTTCTGCAAGCAACCCTTGCTAACCCAGAACTATGGAGGGAAAGGCATTCTGGGAAACAGGGTTCCAGTTTAGCTAAGCTGACATGATAAAAACCACCAAACCTGCCGGGTGCCTGGCAGGGAACCAGTCAGTAGAGATCCAGCAGAGAGAAACCAGGGTCCCTTTCATCACAGAGTTTAATCTTGTGACAAAGACAAAAAAATTCTTAAATGCTGCAGTCTGATCAATGTGATGGTAAGGCAGTTATTGATGGTCTACCATGGAGAAGCATTAGTTAGGATTATCTTCCTACCCAAAATAATGGTGGCTGAAACAGATTAATGTTTCTCTCTGACTTACAGAACAGGCTGCAGTGATGACTCCTGTATTGTCAGGGACCCAGGTTCCTTCCTTCCACCACATATGACTTGTTCTCTCTGTCACTTCATAATCTGAGATGCCTGATGGCAGGTGCTACAGCTACTAGGTCATAATCCCAAGCATCAGAGAGGAGGAAGGGTAGGCGATGCACATTGTCCACCCCTTTTCAGGACACTTCTTGGTAACTTCCACATGTAACTGCAGTTAACTGAACAGAACTTGATCACACAACCCAGTCTCTACAAGGGAGACTGGAAAATGTAGTCTATGCTAGCTGGCCATGTGCTCAACTAAAACTTGGAGGTTCTATTCATTGGAAATAGGGAAAGAAAGGCTGCTGTGGGTCAACCAGTAATCTCTACCTCAGGTGATATACAACACTGGCCAATATCTCAGATTCTAGAATCAGACAACCCTGAGTTCCATTCCTAGATCCGCACTTTCTAGCTGTGTAATACTGAACAAAGCAATTGCCTTCTCTATGCACCTGAGATCCTTATGACCACAAGTCAATATCCTAAGCACTTTTTATGGATTGTTATTCTTAATCCTTACAACAAAACAATAAGTAAGAATATTATCCCCACTTTACAGATGTGGAAACTGAGGCTCAGTGAACTAACTAGTCCGAGTTTCTGTTCATTTGTAAACCCGTATCTAGTGGATGCCTGCTCAGTCTCAGGTTCTGTGCTGGACTCTGCTGATACAGGGAGAAATCAGAATAGTTCCATCTCCTTCAGGGTTGCCAGCTGGGGAGAGGTGGAGCCTGGCCTGCTCATTCCACTCCTCTGGAATGCTCCCATGGCACATGTGCAAGGTTTGGGGACCAGCTATTGGGAAACAACAGCAAAATATTTCTTTGTTTTTCCTATTCCCAGAGTACCCAGTCTGTACCCATAATTGTTCCAGAGCATCTTTCAGGACTAAACTCAGGCACAAACTGCTCACAAAGCGGCTGGCTGGAGTGAGAAGAAGCCAATCAATTCAGCAGTCATCCAACAGCAGTTCCTGGTCAGACTTAAAACAGCATACTGAAAACAGCATTGGTGACCACGAGCCCTCAGACTCCTGGACACAGTAGCCTGGACTCCTGGTCACAAAGCACTCTGACATCCACCCCTGCATAAGATCCCCCTTTTGAGGGTGAGAAAACTGAAGTCACTTGACCAGGAGGAGACGGGGAATATTCTAGAAAGCAGAAACTGAAATATAGGAGTGCCCAGTCTATGTGAGAAATGGCCCAAAGCTCAAGTAGTGGGCATTGGCTATAGCAAGGAGGTGTGCATGGAGGCCATTAAAGAGTTGTTTTTTTCCCAGTCAGCAGCAGAGAGCCAATCTCAGGGGTGGTTAATACCCACTGGGCACCCTGAGGACTGCACATTAGGGGGGCTTTGGAAAAAACAACCAAAATGTTTGAGCCCCACTTCTTTGATAGAACCTCAGCGGACTGACTTGCGCCCTCCCAGTCATGGGCCTCGGTGTAACCATCTGTGGCCAGAGGGCCCCTCTATGACGATGAGAAGTTGGGTGAGAGACGCCACTCCCCCAGACCTCCGCGTGCCCTTCTGCGGAGTACTACCTCCCCCTGGGTCCCATCACAGGCGCACAAAGGCCGCCCCACCACACTCTGCACAAACAACACCTGCCCCCCAGCCTGCTGCCAGCGCTCTGCCAGGAGGTACCAGGAGCTGAAAGGAGGGAGCCAGAGACAGACCTGGCTTTCCAATCCTGGCCTGGAGTGCTCACCTGCAGAAAGGGTTAACAGCAAAGCCCTTTCAGGGTATCTGTGACAAATAAATGAGACCATCTCTAAAAAGTGCCAAGCCGAGTGCCAGGCACACAAAATGCCCTCTGTAAATGGGGGTTCCGTCCTCTTCCCCTTGCTCTGCCCAGGAGAAAAGTCTCAGATGGGCAGTATTCAGCAGCAGAGAGTACAGGGCTGCAGATCAGCCACCTCTGATCCCAGATGCAGTCCCAGGATGGTTGAAGCCAGAGAAAAGGGAGCTCTTCCAAGCCCACAGAGTGTGATGCAGACCCAGCCAGGCAGACCACTGAGGTCCTCTGACACACACTCAGGACCCCTGCCCTGACCATGATGCTGGGACAGGGTGGGGGTGAGGAGCTGAGCACTTGGAGCTGGGACCTACAAAGTGCAGGCAGGATCTCATTCTGCCCCTATGAACATTCAAAAAAGCCACCCAGTCACATTCCCATCAAGTCTCTACCTCCTGTTGCTTTGAGGAGCAACTGTGTTATTTGTAATTTCTGACATTTGCCCCCCTCCCCAAGTCCCCACCCTTTCCTGTTTGGCCTGTGAATTGCAAAGGGCTATAAACAGGCCAGAGTGGGCTCCTTGCCCCTGAGGCGGGTCTGTCAGCCAGCCAAGGGAAAGGTAGGACCCAGGGGACCCCCGCCCCCACCCTCCCCACGCAGCCCAGCTGAGGAGCTTGTAAAGATAGGATTTGTTTGTTTTTTTGGATCTGGCTCAGGATCTGGCTGAGGCCGGGCCCTTTGGGGAAAAGCAACTTTTAAATAAATGCTTCAAGATTGTGCAAACATTTCAGTAGTATTGGAGGCCTGGCGTTCTGGGTCATGGAAGGAAAAAAATACCCGTCAATCACTCTAGAGATGAAAACCTGATAGCAGAGCCCTTGGTGAGGACTGGAGCTTGGGTTGCAAATCTCAGTTGTGGCTGGCTGGGACCAACTACACTTAAGCCCTCTCTCCAAAAACCATTTGCATGTTAATCAGGAGAGCAGCATGTCTGACAGGCACAGATAACTCAAGCAGCTCACAATACAATGTGTGTGAGGCATGCAGAAAGGATGGAATGGGAGGCACTCGGAACTGGACATGAGCCGTGGCTCTGACCCTGGTTAGCTCTATAGTCTTGGGTAAGTTATTTAACTTGACTGAGCCTCGGTTTTCTCGTTGGTAAAATGGGGTTATAACAGCAGTCTCATCAAGATGCTGTGAGAATTAAATAAAATACAGATTGTGACATAAAACCTGACCCAAAGCAAGAGCCCAGGGCTAAATCATGACAATATCATGAGCTGCCATTTATCAAGCGTTTTCTATGAGTGGAGACTTGCAGACATTCTCAGTCATCCTCAAAGCACACCCTGCTTAGCCATTCACAGCCTATCCTCTGCACCCATTTCCACTTAGTTCCCTCTTGATCAAGAGTAGGGCTCAACCCCTGATCTAGGAACTCAGGGTCCTGAAACGAAGAAGCTCTGAGCTGAGAGACCAGAAGCTGGGCCAGAGAAGTGTGTACACAGCCTGGAACAGACACACAGAAAGAGAGATGGTCCTACCCAGAGATTCCAGTGGCTTCTGTGGAGAGGAGAGATATAATCCAGGTTTTGAATGATGAATAAAATGTCCATAGGCAGGCACCAGGGAAAAGCTTTCCAGATGGAGAGACCAGCTCAAGCAAAGGCTTCAAAGCAAGCCCTGTATGCAGAAAGGTGGGATGTACAGAAATATTTGGAAAACAATAATGGCAAAGTCAAGTTGAAGTCAAAGCTTGAAGAATCCTGTAACAAGAGGGTCCAGCTCAGTTCCTGGGGCCAGGACAGGTCTCCTCCTGCTCCCTGGGTCTCCTCCCAACAGGTGTGTAACTCAGGCAGTTGCCCCATCTCTGTGTGTCTATATATCCCTCTCGTCCCTTCCCTAGCTGCCTCCAAGGGGTCCCTCCTAGAGGTAAGAAACTTTTGAGAAAGTTAAAGTACTCCACCAATACTGCATGCCATTGTTTTACATGTACACAGACACATGCATATGTGCAAATGTGCACACGTTCAGGGATCAGAGAGACTTGGCTTCAGACCCCAGCTATTCTGTTTGCTGCTGCAGGGCCCTGAGCAAAGCAGGTACCTATTGCATACAAAGTGCCCGGCATGTAGTAGACACACAAAATACAGTTATCATCATCCAATACATCAACACACTCAAGCTGTCTTTAAGAAGCAACTACCACCCAACAGGGGCTTCCCTGGTAGCTCAGCTGGTAAGGAATCAGCCTGCAATGCAGGAGACCCTGGTTCAATTCCTGAGTCGGGAAGATCCCCTGGAGAAGGAATTGGCTAACTACTCCAGTATTCTTGGGCTTCCCTGGTGGCTCAGATGCTAAAGACTCCACCTGCAATGAGGGAGACCTGGGTTCGATCCCTGGGTTGGGAAGATCCCCTGAAGAAGGGAATGATACCCACTCCACTATTCTTGCCTGGAGAATCTCATGGACAGAGGAGCCTGGCAGGCTACAGTTCATGGGGTCGTAAAGAGTTGGACACAACTGAGCCACTTTCACTTTCTTTTCACTTTTCACTACCCAATATGGGTCAATTCATGAGACCGTGAGGCCCAGGGATCAGGCCCCTAGCCCATCATCATACATATGGGGAAATGCAGGCTCAGGAAGGAAGAGATCACGACCAGCTTGGAAGCAGAGGGCAGAGGGAGCTCTTGGAGAGAAGCCTTCCTGGAATGCCCAGCCATTGTGCTAATCCTTGCTTGGAGAGTGAGCAGGACTGCGAAAGTGGGTCCAGATGGGAAGGACATCTTGATCAGAGGGACAGCATGAGCAAGTGCCCAGATGTCACTGATGAACGTGGACGAAGACAAGTCACCTGGTCTGTCAGGGTCTGTGCTGGAGTGCGGCAGATAGGGAGCTGGAAGGTGGAGGCACGTCTTCAAGATCAGGCAGGGGAGGACCTATGGGGCGTGTCTGGGAAGCTCTTGACATAGTAGGGAGCCCTGCAGGGCAGCAGCATTGGGTCAGCATTTTAGGAAGAGTCCTACAGGGCAACAGGCCAGGCTGTGGGCTTAACCCAGGGGCAGGTAAACTGAGGGCCATGTCAGGAGGGACAGGGAGAAGTGGGTGGATGTGAGAGGCACCGAGGAGGCTCTTCAAAGAGCATTCACTTTCTAGAGGAGAAAATGGAGATGAAGACATAGTGGACCCAGAAGAACTAGACAGCTTTGATGATTTTAAACCTGGCTGACCAAAGCACAAAGAGCCATCTTTAACTCAAAGGACTGTAGTTATGGGATTTTCAACAGAGGAGAGAACTCAGAACAGAGGGGCTTCCTGAGGCCCCACCCATCACACCTAGCTGCTGCCCCAACTACAAAGCTCTCCACCCTGGTCCCCTTCCCATAAGCCTGCCCACCCTCCTCTCCATCCCAGTGAGGAAAGCAAAGGCCTCAGGCCCAGCAAGGAGACCCACAGGACAAGATGGAGGAGAAAGCCCTGCTCCCTGGGTGGGAAGGGGCTCAGACAAATCACATGGCAGTTGCCCAGCTTTCTTCCAGCTTTATATCCTTTCCCCTTTCTTCCTGTCTCCTCTGGCTCCATGCCCAGGGCTGCCCGCAGCCTCTTACTAGGTGCTTTAGAGCCAGTCCCTAACCTCTCTGACCCTCAGCCTCCTCCTCTCTGAAGGGGAGGTAACAGTATTTAGCAAGCAAGGCTGCTGAAATTGTTGGCAGGTGCCATGCCCAGAGGAGCTGCTCAAAGGACATCAGATCCTTTCTCAATAAACAATTCCACTTTTTCCACGTGAGACTGCACTTTGCAACTTACAAATCCGTTTCCTTTGTGTCAGCACAACACTGTGAGATGAGCATTACGGGGCAAAAGACTGTCTCGCACCGATGGCCAGAAACCAATCAGGATTCGAACCCGGGCCCTCAAAGCACGCTCTCCCAGCTTCAGTCTGTTCTCCCACATCCCGCTGCTGTCTCCGCCTTCACTGGCTTCCGCCTGTGGGGGCCCCAGGCCCACCGCCCCCAACCCCCTCCCCTCTCCTCCCTCCTCCCTTCCTCTCCATCCCCCCCCGCCCCGTTTTCCCCTCCCCTTCCTCCTCGGCGCCGCCCCCTCCTCCTCCACGTCCTCGGAGCCCAAATACGCGACACCTGGAGCAATAGCAGCCGCCCCGCGGCCTGGGCCTCATTACAGGGCCGGCCCTTATCGCGGCGTGCATCACATTATTTCATTTCAAAGAATCCGCAGAGAAACCCGTCCCCCGGCCGACAACAGAAAGTAAAAACACAGCTGACTCCCATTAGGGCCCTCTCACAGGCTCCGCGTGAGGTAATGAAATATGGAAGCGGTGAGATATGTAATGCTTTATTAAGCGGTCTCAGCTACAACGGCGTGCATGCCAATTACGCCTGCAGGCTACCGCCCGCCCCCGGCCGCCGGACCACCCAGCGCGCGCCCGGCCCGCGCCCCGGCCGCGGATCGGAGAAGGAGGGAGGGAGGAGCGAGGGGAGGAAGGGGCAAGAGGTACGGAAGAAGGGGAGGACAGCGGGGGAAGGAGAGGGGAGGGTGGTGAGGAAGGAGTAGGAGGAAGACGAGGAATACAGAGGAAGGGGAGGGACAGTGGCCGGTGGGCAGCGCCATCTCTGGCTAATGGAAGGTTGCAAGGCCTCCTTTGGGCCCCTGAAAGAGCCAAGCCTATGTTTTCCACTGGGGACTCTAGGAATCTCAGAGTGACTTGAGACTTAGAAGACTTAGTCACTTAGGCTTGGTGACTTAGAAAGACTCAGGTTCCTAAGAAGACAGGAAAGGGAATGGCCAAAACTAAGGATCAGAGAGGTAAAGACACTTAAGAGGGTCACACAGATGCATCCTGGGCAAGATTGGTGGGAGGCTGACCTTCTGTTTCCTAAACTGGGTAGTTTCCATTTTACCAAACTGACATTTCTTTTCCCTCTAATGATGCCTAAATGGCAAAGTCCCGGCATCATTTTGTGGATGAGAAACTTTTTTTTTACATCTGACACTCTGACATCCCTGAAGTCCTCTGCCCTAATTGGCCCAGTATTTTCCAAGCTTTGCACAGTTTTCTGAGCCTGTCACTGCCATGACTAGACTGCTAGCCTCTCTGAGAATCAGTTTCCTTATCTGTATAACTGGGATAACAATCTCCATCTCCTTGGGTTATGGTACAGATGAAATGAGAACATGGAGAGAGAGGGTGTAGTCCTGTCTGCAATGACACCTGCAGGATTCAGTGCGGCAGTCAATTTGTCCTGTCAGTCATTCAGCAAATGGTTCCTGAGTACCCACCTGGTGCCAGGGAATGTGCATGCTGATGTCCTTGCCTGGAAAAGGCAGGCAAGGTAATCCGACCCCCTTCAGGAAGCTCTGGTAAAGGTTCAGCTGCAGAGAGGGAAGTAAAATTACTGGCTAATATGGAATTTGGGATTATCTGGGGATTTGCATTATCCATTCCAGGAATTCTCAGCCATTTTTCTCCCTCAGCACAAACAAAGCGATGACTGCCTGCTTCAGGAGAGTCCAGAGTGAGGCGCTGTAGCAGGTAACCCAGGCTGCACAGCTAGGATGTACTCAGGGCCCCAGGCCTGTTCCTGAGGCCCGAGCAAGCATTGCACAAGGCGGGGAGTTGCAGAGCGTTATTTTGGAGAGGTGACTTGGAATTCCTCTGGGTTTCTTAAAAGAAAAAGGAAAACTGTTTGTGAACTTTGATTCTTTCATTGGTTTTTAGCTGCAGATTCCAGGTGAGTCCAACATGTAGATTCCAAAGTAAGATCTGTTGGAGGGAGTTTGCGCTCAGTGCCCCCAATTGCCATTTGGCCTCACTCTCTGCTGAACCCCTCCCCCCATCTTCTCAGCTGCCTGCAGCTTCCTGCCTTCTACGTGGAGAGAAAATACTGACACACACTTAGGCAGTGGTTACCTCTGCCAGGCACTATCATGTTTTTTATATATATATATATATATATATAGTAGATAGTATATTAATAGATAATAATGAACTATTAATATATAGTCACTATTAATAGATAATAATGAACTATATTAATAGATAATAATGAATTGCTGCTGCTATGTCGCTTCAGTCATGTCCAACTCTATGGGACTGCATAGATGGCAGCCCACCAGGCTCCTCCATCCATGGGATTTTCCAGGCAAGAGTACTGGAGTGGGTTGCTATTTCCTTCTCCAATAATGAACTATTTGAAATACAAATAAAATAAAATAATGCTTATTTGATCTTTGGGTGTATGTATGTGTGCACTCAGTTGCTCAGTCATGCCCAACTCTTTGTGACCCCAGGGACTGTAGCCCGCCAGGCTTCTCTGTCCATTGGATTCTCCAGGCAAGAATACTGGAGTAGGAACCATTTCCCCCTCCAGGGGATCTTCCCAACCCAGAGACTGAACCTGCGTCTCTTGCACCTCCTGCATTGGCAGGCAGATTCTTCACCACTGTACCATCCCGGAAGCCACATTTAATCTTTACAGGAACTCTTTAAGGTCCATGCTTATCATTTTTTAGATGAGGAAACTGGACCCCAGAGAAGTGAACTGATTTGTTGAAGTCAATGGCTAGGAAATGGCAGGTAACCTAGACAGTTTGGTTCAAAAATCCACACTACTGAGAATCACCATACAATCTGGAATTCAGAGAGAAGGCAAGGATGAAGGCAACTTAAGGGATGAGATTAATAGCACTAATATGCCTACAAAAACCTATGAACTGCTATTAAATATTTATTTACTTCCCTCAGCACTCTTGTGAGATAGGTTTCATAGCCTCATTTTACAGCTGAGGAAGCTGAACCCCGAAGGTAAAGACCCTTGCCCAAGTTTATTCAGCAGGTCAGTGCAGAGCCGTAGTTAGAATCTAGATCTGACGGCCAAGTCAATGTTCCCTTACTCTTCCAAACCACCTCTGACACTGCCCCCCAGCAAACTTCTCACCACCTGTAAACAGCATTTTAAGAAAACCACGAAAGCAATAACAATGCCTAAACAGCAACACTCATATGTTACTGTGTAGATGAGAAACCTGTTCTCTTTTTCACACCTGACTTTTCTAACATCCGTTAAATCACACCCCCCCCCCCCAACTAACCCTGCATATCTACCCAAGAACACCTCATTCATTCGGTGGATGTGAATGGAGCTCCTACTCTGGCTGGGTGTTGAGGAAACAAAAATGAAACACTCATGTTCTCTGCCCTGGGAGAGCTCACTACCCAGCAGGGGAAAGTGGCAACTGAACCAATAATAAAAGAATAAAACCGTGATAGAGATGCTTCTTATGTTGAGGCAGAGAATCAGGCAGATCTTCCCAGAAGGGAAGGTCAAGGTAGGTCTCAACAGATGTAATGTTGGTGCAGAGTCTTCTGAAGTAAATTAAAGGAGTTACCTGGGAGGAGAAAGAACTGAGAAACCATCCTGTGAAAAGGATGGAGCACTGGCTATCCAGAACTTCTTCAAGGAGCTGCTCATAGCTTTTAGGGCCCACTAGGCAGGACAGGTGTTAACTAGAATGATGAGAGAACATCAGAGGTTTTATTTAGTTAAATTATTTAAACCAGTGGGAACGCAGGGTACTCATTACCCTTTAGTAATTGTTTTTCCTTTAAATCTTGTTCCCAATACAGTTTCTCCATGTTATTCATACCCTCTTAGAACAGAAAGGTCCAGACCTCTATTTTCATCCTACAGGTGACATTACCCTTATTTAATAGCTGAAGCCCTGAGAAGTCATTTACATCAGATGTACATTTACATCATTACACAACTTTGACTTAGCACTTAGAATGTACTGTACGAAGCACTTTATATACATTTATCTTGCTTGAGCCACAGAAATACTCTGAGATAGGTTCCTAAAGCTTTCTAACTTCTTTCATATTTCATGTCTTGGCACATGCTATTTCTTCTGCCTTGTAAGTATTCCTCTGTTTTTACCTGCACAATTTAGGCTTCAGATAAAGTAATAGGCTTTAGATAAAAGAACCAACAATACAGCGGTCCAAACAAGATATAAGTTCATGTCTCTCTCATGCAATGGTTTGGAGATAGGTGTGTGATCCAAGGTGAATGAGGCAGCTGTGCTTTAGGGACCCAGGTTCCTTCTATTTTATTGCTCTGCCATCCCTTCATGGCCCAACTCATCTATCTACACCACATCCTCATTCCAGCCATGGGAAGCTCCTTCACTAGGAAGGGTATATCTATTATCAAAAGGAAAAGGAGATAAACAGAACTGGGAAGACAAGCAACATACTCTATCATCCCTCCTTGTCCTTAACCATCCAGCTTGCACGTTGCCTCCTTAGCAAAACCTTCCTGGATCCCTTCCCAAGAAGAATCAATTGTCTCCTCCTCTCTGCTTCTACAGCCCCTTGTATGTTGTTGCTTTATATGCCCGAGTTTATGAGCCTGATCCCCTCATCTACTAGTAGTAACCACTGTAAGTTCTGAGCACTGTGTCCTAGAACTGTGCTAGCAAGTTTTATGTATTAAGTCATTTAATCTTCCTACAACCCTGGGGATTTCCTCCTCCATATAATGGGCATAACAATGATACCGACCTCATAGGGTTGCTGTGAGGATTAAAAGAACTGGTATCGAGATGGGCCCTAAGTACATGATACTACTATTGTGTAAGTACAAATTGATACATGTACCAATGTAGGGGATTGGTCCAGTTATAAATTATGCTCCCTGCCCCACACAGCTCACAGCTGTGAACATCAACCTCATGCCAGGTTGTCAAGGCACCTAGAGGGACATGGTCTGAGGGTTCTTGGTAAGATGAGAAGTGCTCTACAAATATAAAATGCCTAAGGCCTGGATGGCACTACTTTATCCCCCTCCTCTCCAGTGATAAAGCTGACTTACCTAAGGCCACATGGCTAGTTAGTGCCATAACTCAAACCAGACTTATTTTGGTTGGGGGGGAGGTGATTGGCTAGATAAGTGCCACAAATCTCTGACACTTGATAGACCGCGTGGAGGAACTCAGATACTTAGGCCATTGAAGACAATACGACTACCTAGTGGCAGCAATGAGTATTGCAGGCATAGTATCTCATTCACTCAAAAGAGGCAGAAGTATGCCAAGTTATCAATTTTGAATTAATATATTAGATATAATCAGGACATTTTCAAAACATTTGGTTTTCTCTTATCAATAAGCTATATCAGGTCATTTCCATTGTTCTTAACCACTAGCATTTCCTAAATTTGTTCTTCTTTACACTTTAGAATTTCTGAAATCAGAATGTGTATTATAATGGGTCAGCCTTCAAGAGGAGGAATAAGTAGTCAGGTAGTCATGCAGTGTTACTTCAGATGTGTAATTTACAATGAAAGAGGTGGTTATTAACTTAAATTTAGATCCCTAAATACTGCTTTAAATGTCCTCAAAAAGATTTCATGGTAATTTTTTTTTAAGTTACTGTTTATGCAAGAAATGGCCTGCCACCCACCAGTCAGTGCAGTTACCAGCAATAAAAATTGCCCAGTCTTCCCAAATAAATCAGAGCATTTTCTGAGTGGTGTGAGGTGGGGTCTGACAAATTGATCCATCAAGTCCTATAACGTAGACACTAAACACCTACCTGTCAAAAGCTTCCAGTTAACTCTCAAAAAAAGCTGTTTTACCTCCAGCAATATGCAGCACAGTTCATGGAGAGGGGAGGGGCACTGTGTATTCATCCAAAGCAGAAATTCATGTGAAACACCAGTGGTCTTCAATATGTCTTGAGATTATACTGTTAATCATTCTTTTAAAGATTTTTTTTAATATGGACCATTTTTAAGTCTTTATTGAATTTCTTACAATATTGCTTCAGTTTTATGTTTTGGCTTTTTGGCTATGAAGCACACGGGATCTTGGCTCCTCAGCCAGGGATCTAACCTGCAACCCCTGCTTTGGCAAAATCTTAACCACTGGACCACCAAAGAAGTCCCAATACTGTTAATCTTTAAAAAAAAAAAATTAAGTCTATTTACATGAGCAAAAAGGCAGCACCATCACCATGACATTCTGTGTAATTACTGACAACCTAAAGGGGATCTACAGTGTATCATATAGAAGTCCCAGTGTCCACTCAAATGTTGACTATGATCCTGAAAAACAAAAGCGAGCAGTTGTAGGAACAACTATGTGCTCTCAGTTATTTTTCCTAATTATGTACCTGCAATGTGGCAACTCTCCCCCCACCCTAAAGTGGACTTAAATCGATCTGGCCTCTTACATGAAGTAGTGTCTTAGTATCAGGAAGCTCCAGCTTCCCCTTGACACTAGGCCTCTCATTATAGAAGAGGCATGAAACATGTCCCCTGTTTTGACTCTTTTCTAGCATCTCCCACCATAACATGAGAATGATAATACTACCAGTAGGAGCAGTGTAGGTTTGTACAGTGCTTTAGAGTTTCTAAAGTCTTCAGGAGTATTTGCTCAGGTCATTCACGCCACTACTTCTGCAGGCAGTCCTTTTTTATCGGACTCGGAGCTGACCTGACCTGGCCAAGGTCACACAGCATGACTAAAGCCTTCTCCTCCCCTCTCCTGCCTCCTCCCTCTTCCACCACCCTGCCGACTTCCTTTCTCTCTCCCTTTGGCCTTTCTCTATCTATTTCCCTTATCTCTCCATGCATCTCTGTCTCCCTGTCTCTGTTCCTCTCCATCCCTGTCTTAGGAGTTTATTTTTCTATCTGCCCCTCTCTTTTTGCTTTTTCACCAGGTCTCTGTCTTATGCCTCAATCTCTTTATGTGTTTTTATTATTTCCCCTTAATTTTTACTTTCTTATACCTCTCTCTTCTCCCTCCTCCTTCTTCCTCCTCCTTCTCTTTTCTCTCCTTTCCTCCCTTCTCCCATCCTTCTCATGGTTTCTTAAAGCCTAAAGATGACAGGTTTCTCTCCTAACTGCCAGCATCTCTCTCCTCGAAGGAATGGAACATAGGGTAGCAATGAGAAGGCGACTTGGCCTTTGTCGCCCCCTAGAGTCTGTTCGTTTTGCCCAAACTTCCTGCCCCAGACAGACTCTTCACCTTCAGCCCTGACCAGTCGTCCCAGAACAGGGATTCCTGGGGAGAACCCAGCCAAAACCAGTCTCCACATATTTTGCCTGTGTATATCTGAAAAGACCAAGTTAAATGGAAAGTTCTGGGCATCTTGACAGAGAAAGTAAAACTAATGCCAAACTTGGACTTCCTAGACGTGGACTGGATCCTGGCTCTGCCAGTTAACCAGCTTTTTGCAGGCCACCACCTTGCCTTTCTGAACCTGCGTTCCTCACCCACACAGTGGGTTACCTTTTAAGGGCTATTGTCTGGGATTAATTAAGGCCATGATGGAGAAAACACCTGCCACATCACAGATGCTCAGTAAGAGTTGATTTAGACTCAGTCTTACAAAACGGAGTCTGTTCAAGAGTGAGCAAGTGGAGAAGGAAGGGATATTTAGTACAGGCGCTTCATGTTCTGTCATTTCAAAAAGTGGCCACAAGTTCCTCCCCAGCCTTCAGGAGATGGAGTCTGTTTCCTCACCCTCTGAACATGAGTTGGCCAAGTGATCTGCTTTGGCCAATGGCTGTTAGCAAATGTGATGCAAGCAGAGGCTTAGAAAGCAGTTACATACTGGGACTTGGCCTCTCTCAGTGCTCTGGGAAGCCTGGGACTGCCCCTCATGAAGAATCCCAGGCCATCAGCCAGCCAGCCAGCCACCCACCAGGCATGTAAGTAAGACCATCTTTACCATATGATCACAGATGTGTGAGTGTTTCAGTTGTTTATTGCTGCAAACAAGTTACCCCCAAAAAGCTTAAAACCACATTTATCATCTCAGTTCTTGAGGACCTTAGCTGGAATGGGAATCTGGGTGCTGGCAAGAGCAGGGGAAACCGAGTCAACATGGGCCACACTCTGCATGCTATGGAGCCCCTCAGTCCAGCCCCAACTCAACACACATGCAAGCCTGCTTCCCTCCCAGGGGACTGAGCATCAGAATTCAGAGGGTCCTCAGCCATCAGCCTCCCCAAGTCCTCATTAAATACATGGGAAGCTTGCCCAAAATCACACCACAAACCTGCAGCAGCAACAGGATCAAAGCCAGCGCTTCTGCTCCCTGCCGTGGGCTTGTTTCTTTGCAATACGTAAAGAGCACATCGCAATCCTGGTGACACTTCTGTTCAGAACTGAATAGATTTCTAAACTGTGCCCTTTTGGACTCCAAAATCAGCCCAGGGCAACAAGCAAGGACAGGAAGGAGAGAGAACTTATTACCCCAGTTACTGCTCCCAAGCACTCTGCCCTCCCGCCCCTTCTCCCTGCCCCTTTCAACCCAGGAGGCCTGTCTCCCTGTGTGACCAGACCTCACCGAGGTGCCTGGCCCAACATTACTTCCCAAGAGACACGTGTCAATTAGAGGAAATCCAAGTCAGAACCTAAATCTAGTCATAGAGTCAGCATCTCAGGACAGGAAGGAAAATCCTCCTGGATGTTCTCTCTCCAGGACAGGGGGCAATTCCAACACTTCTTGCATGCTTCCAGAGACCAGGAACTCACTACCTCCCAAACTGGTTGAAAAGCATTTTGGAGACAGATCTACCTACATTCAAGTCCCTGTGACAGACAACTGTGCAACCTTTGATAAGTCATTTGACCTCTAGTCCTCAAAGTTCTCCTCTGAAAAATGGGAATAAAGCCTCCGGGCAGGGTTGTTGTGATAATTAAGTGAGTTTATAAATATGTGCAAAATTCCCAGAGAGTAATCAACACAGCAACAGTTTGTTGTTTTTTTTTTACATAAGCAGAAAGCGAGAACAGGATGGAACACAGGAATTCCTGCCTATGACACTGCCTGCTTCCCTCCTAAGCACCCCCCATTCCCATGTCCCAGTTAGGGGTGCAAGGGATTAGGATTTCTTGAGGTTTCTCCCCAGACATAAGAAGCCAGAGTTCACCCATCAGCTCAGGGGTGGATGCAGGAAGGCACTGGGCAACACAGTGTCCAAGGGGGAGGAGAGCTCACTGATGGATGTGCTGAGCCTAGAATATGGAAGGATGAAAGAAGAAAATGAGAGGAGAAAGAGAGGAGGAGAGAAGAACACATATATACCTACACACACACACATTCAGAGGTGACGGAGAAACATATATATACATACACATACAGAGGTGATGGAGAGAGAAACACATATATACATATACACACACATTCAGAGGTGATGGAGAAACACATATATACATACACATACAGAGGTGATGGAGAGAGAAACACATATATACATATACACACACATTCAGAGGTGATGGAGAAACATATATACATACACATACAGAGGTGATGGAGAGAGAAACACATATATACATACACAGACACATTCAGAGGTGACAGAGAAACACATATATACATACACATACAGAGGTGATGGAGGGAGAAACACATCTATACATACACACCACACATTCAGAGGTGATGGAGAAACACATATATACATACACATACAGAGGTGATGGAGAAACATATATATACATGCACATACAGAGATGATGGAGAGAGAAACACATCTATACATACATACACACATTCAGAGGTGATGGAGAAACATATATATACATACACATACAGAGGTGATGGAGAAACACATATATACATACACATACACACATACAGAGGTGGTGCAGAGGTTTTAGCGAGGAGTCAGTCATGTGGGCATAGCTAAGACTCCACAGCCCAAGCATAAGTGAGGGGAATTAGGAAATACCTCCTCTGCTCTGCCTATTCTTCGCCAACATCCCAGTGTCTCTGCATCTCTGGGAGGGTGAAGGACGGGGCAAGCTGAAGTTGGCAAAGTTGCTGCTGTGAATTCAGAGAGGCGCTGGCGATTGGAGTGAAGTATCCGACACTGGGGGGCAGGGGAGCACCTCTCATCCTGCAAATCAACTGCCACAAAGCAAAACAAATTTGCCAGCAAATCACTGAGTGACAGAAGTGGAGAGGGTGCATTGGGCAGGAAACGGGAGCTCATTACACCTTCCCATTGTCGTTCTCCAACAATATACAAACTTCCACGAGAGCCTTTTGATTTAGCCACTGCCTCTGTGGTTTATTTTAGTGTCTTTATGAACAGTTTGGAGGCTTTCCCCAGGCTTTGAGTTCAGCATCTTGCATAGATCCTCCACCTCCACCCTCCACCCTTTCCCTGAGCCCCTAAGGGTAGTTCCAGCCATCACTTCTCAAAGAGAAAACAGTATTTGATTTACCAGTCCCAGGTCATGGCCCATGCCTCACTGCTTCTCCTAAACCCTACCCACACCTTGTAAAGAGTCTCAAAAAAAAAAACCATTCACCTCCTTACATAGAATAGGTAAATGCATAGACAAAAAGTAGAATGGGGGTTGCCAGGAGGAGGCATTAGTGTTTTAGGAGTTGTTGTTTAGTTCTGAAGATGGATGGTGGTGATAGTACAAAAATTAAGCACAACATTAAGTACAACAATGTGAATATACTTACTGTCACTGATGTGAAATGTATTAGTCACTCAGTTGTGTCCGACTCTTTGTGACCCCATGGACTGTAGCCCCCCAGGCTCCTCTGTCCATGGAATTCTTCAGGCAAGAATACTGAAATTGGTTGCCATTTCCTTCCCCAGGGGATCTTCCCAACCCAGGTCTTCTGCATTGCAGGCAGATTCTTTACCACCTGAATCAGCAGGGAAGCCTGATGTCACTGAACTGTACACTTAAAAATGCCTAAAACGGTGCTGATTCACACTGTTGTACAGCAGAAACTAACACAACATTATAAAGCAAATTAGTTCAGTTCAGTCGCTCAGTCGTGTCCAACTCTGCGACCCCATGGACTGCAGCACCCTAGGCTTCCCCGTCCATCACCAACTCTTGGAGCTTGCTCAAACTCATGTCCATTGAGTCGGTGATGCCATCCAACCATCTCATCCTCTGTCGTCCCCTTCTCCTCCTGCCCTCAATCTTTCCCAGCATCAGGGTCTTTTCAAATGAGTCAGTTCTTCGCATCGAGATGCCAAAGTATTGGAGCTTCAGCCTCAGCATCAGTCCTTCCAATGAACATGCAGGACTGATTTCCTTTAGGATTGACTGGCTTGATCTCCTTGCAGTCCAAGGGACTCCCAAGAGTCTTCTCCAACACCACAGTTCAAAAGCATCAATTCTTCAGCGCTCAGCTTTCTTTATGGTACAACTCTCACATCCATACATGACTACTGGAAAAAACCATAGCTTTGACTAGATGGACTTTGTCAGCAAAATGATGTCTCTGCTTTTTAATGTTGTCTAGGTTTGTCAAAGCTTTTCTTCGAAGGAGCAAGCGTCTTTTAATTTCGTGACTGCAGTCACCATCTGCAGATGGTGCAAATTATCTGATAGAGCAAATTATCCTCCAATTTAAAAAAAAATCTACAATAAACCATCATGGAAAACAATATTTTTAAAAAAGGAATGTACATATGTGTATAACCAAATCACTTAGATGTACAATAGGAATTAACAACATTGTAAATCAACAATCAGTTCAGTTCAATCTCTCAGTCATGTCCAACTCTTTGTGACCCCATGGACTATAGCACACCAGACCTCCCTGTCCATCACTAGCTCCCGGAGCTTACTCAAACTCATGTCCATCAAGTGGGTGATGCCATCCAACCATCTCATCCTCTGTCATCCCCTTCTTCTCCCACCTTCAATCTTTCCCAGCATCAGGGTCTTTCCAAGTGAGTCAGTTCTTCCCATCAGCTGGCCAAAGTACTGGAGCTTCAGCTTCAGCATCAGTCCTTCCAATGAATATTCAGGATTGATTTCCTTTAGGATGGACTGGTTGGGTCTCTTTGCAGTCCAAGGGACTCTCAAGAGTCTTCTCCAACACCACATTTCAAAAGCATCAATTCTTCAGTGCTCAGTTTCCTTTATAGGCCAACTCTCACATCCACACATGACTACTAGAAAAAACATAGCTTTGACTAGATGGACCTTTGTCAGCAAAGTAATGTCTCTGCCTTTTAATATGCTGTCTAGTTTGGTCATAACTTTTCTTCCAAGGAGCAAGCATCTTTTACTTTCATGGCTGCAGTCACCATCTGCAGTGATTTTGGAGCCCAGAAAAATAAAGTCAGCCACTGTTTCCATTGTTTCCCCATCTATTTGTCATGAAGTGATGGGAACCAGATGCTATGATCTTAGTTTTCTGAATGTTGAGCTTTAAGCCAACTTTTTCACTCTCCTCTTTCACTTTCATCCAGAGGCTCTTTAGCTCTTCTTCACCTTCTGCCATAAGGGTGGTATCATCTGCATATCTGAGGTTATTGATATTTCTCCCAGCAATCTTGATTCCAGCTTGTGCTTCATCCAGCTCAGCATTTCTCATGATGTACTCTGCATATAAGTTAAATAAGTAAGATGACAATACACAGCCTTGACATACTTCTTTCCCGATTTGGAACCAGTCTGTTGTTCCATGTCTGATTCTAACTGTTGCTTCTTGACCTGAATACAGATTTCTCAGGAGGCAGGTCAGGTGGTCTGGTATTCCCATCTCTTTCAAAATTTTCCACAGTTTGTTGTGAAGGAGTTTTTCCACAGATAAAGGCTTTGGCCTAGTCAATAAAACAGAAGTAGATGTTTTTCTGAAATTTTCTTGCCTTTTCAATGATCCAGTGGATGTTGGCAATTTGTTCTCTGGTTCCTCTGCCTTTTCTAATTCCAGCTTGAACATCTAGAAGTTCACAGTTCATGTACTATTGAAGCCTGGCTTGGAGAATTTTGAGCATTTCTTCGCTAGCATGTGAGATGAGTGCAATTGTGCAGTAGTTTGAATGTTCTTTGGCATTGCCTTTCTTTGGGATTGGAATGAAAACTGACTTCTTCCAGTCCTGTGGCCACTATTGAGTTTTCCAAATTTGCTGGCAT
Source organism: Muntiacus reevesi (assembly GCF_963930625.1). Taxonomy (NCBI): domain Eukaryota; kingdom Metazoa; phylum Chordata; class Mammalia; order Artiodactyla; family Cervidae; genus Muntiacus; species Muntiacus reevesi. The sequence goes on from NC_089249.1 coordinate 157,386,009, forward strand.
ACTGAGTGCAGCACTTTCACAGCATCATCTTTTAGGATTGGAAATCACTCAACTGAAATTCCATCACCTCCACTAACTTTGTTCATAGTGATGTTTCCTAAGGCCCACTTGACTTCACACTCCAGGATGTCTGGCTCTAGGTGAGTGATCACACCATCGTGACTATCTGGGTCATGAAGATCTTTTCTGTACAGTTCTTCTGTGTATTCTTGCCACCTCTTCTTCATATCTTCTGCTTCTGTTAGGTCCATACCATTTCTGTCCTTTATTGTGCCCATCTTTGCATGAAATGGTCCCTTGGTATCTTTGATTTTCTTGAAGAGATCTCTAGTCTTTCTAGATTTATTGCTTTCCTCTCTTGGCATTGATCACTGAGAAAGGCTTTCTTATCGCTCCTTGCTGTTCTTTGGAACTCTGCATTCAGATGGGTTTATCTTTCCTTTTCTCCTTTGCCTTTCACATCTATTTTCTCAGCTATTTGTAAGGCATCCTCGGACAACCATCTTGCCTTTTTTCATTTTTTTTCCCCTTGGGAATGGTCTAGCTCACTGTGTCCTGTACAATGTCACGAACCTCCATCCATAGTTCTTCAGGAACTCTATCAGATCTAATCCCTTGAATCCACTTGTCACTTCCACTGTATAATCATAAGGGATTTTATTTAGGGCATACCTGAATGGTCTAGTGGTTTTCCCTACTTTGGTTTAAATCTGAATTTGGCAATAAGGAGTTCATGATCTGAGCCACAGTCAGCTCCTGGACTTGTTTTTGCTGACTGTGTAGAGCTTCTCCATCTTTGGCTGCAAAGAATATAATCAACCTGATTTTGATATTGACCACCTGCTGATGTCCATGTGTAGAGTCTTCTCTTGTGTTGTGAGAAGAGGGTGTTTGCTATGACCAGTGCATTCTCTTGGCAAAACTCTGTTTGCCTTTGACCTGCTTCGTTTTGTACTCCAATCAACTATACTTCAGTTAAAAAAACTTTTAATTACCATCAAAATATGGCTAAGATGGCAAATTTTATGTTTTATATATATATATATATATATATATATGCACAATTTTTTAAAAAAGCAATCCTCACCTCCACTAACCACCCAGAGGGTGGCTGTGTTTCCTCCAGGGACCCTGTCTGATAGATACTTCCCCCTACCGAGTTTTCTTCCAAAGTTCTTGTTTCTTCCAAAGTTCTTGACCCTGGACTTATCCTCCTATGGAGGTTTCTGGAAGCTGACCCTCAAGGTTGTACAGGGGAGCCTGTGATGCTCTCACTGGATGCCACTGGAAACCATGAATAAAACTGAGGGTGCAGGCATCTGGGTCCCCCCCACGCCTGGCCAGAATGCTCACACATGATGCCATCTGCACGCTTGCTTCCAGACCAGTGTCTCTTGTTCCCTGATTGTTTCACATACTGGCTCGGGCTCCTCCCACAACTAGAGGCCAAGAGATGGAGCCTCACTCGATGGACATCTGTGTGACCTTAGGCAAGCCTGTCCCCTCTCTGGAGCTCAGTTTCCCCTTCTATACAATAAGGGTATAAGTCAGTGATATTCAGATTTTTCTTTTAACTCTCAGAATCCTTTCTTCAAGTAAAACCTTACAAAGAAGCCCAAAACAAAATAAAATCAGGGCTGCTTGGGCTGAGGAGCCATGAGAAGCCATCACTCCTTCTGAGTATCTCAGGAACCCTAGGGTTCCTTGACGCTCAGTTTGACAATCATTGTTCTAGCTGGTCTTCTGGTCCTGTTTATGGTGGGGACTGCTAAATGAATGAAAAGATAACTGGGAAGGATACCCACCCCCTTACCTCTCCCCCTTTGCCTCAGCTCTCTCCCCTCACCCTGAATAGAGGAAGCCCAGACCCAGGCCTGCAAACTGTGCAAGACTCACTCTATCAGAAACTTGGATAAGAAATCGCTGAGCCTTTGTGCCTGCCACCCCCTTGATGGGAAGCTTGCAGTCCCCTGGCCAGGCCAGCCTGTTGCCTCTGAACATATTCAGAGGGTCTGAGCTGGGGCCAAGAATAATATTGTGTCAGTGAGTCTATTATGAAAATAAAGGAATAAAAGAAGCCACCCTCAATAAGGGATGTGCAGGCTTCCCTCCAATCTACCACAGCCTGACAAAGGCTAAGATGGCCCTTCCAGGATGGGCATTCAGCCAAGAGCTTTAAATAATCATTAAAAACATGTTCATGATTTATCACTGGGGATTGGCTGGGCAGGGACCTCCTTGGAGTCTGGCCTCTCTCCTCCTCGGCTCAGGCATGTGGGGAGATGGGCTTGGCCCCCCTTCCTCCTGAGCTGTGGACCCCTGTGCTGTGGACCTCCCCCAGGAGAGGGAAAGCCCTATGTAAACCATACGTCTCCCTCACTCCTGGCCAGGAGAAAGCAAATCATGGTCTTATCTAATGCTTCCCGGGTGTCAGAGTGCATTACCTCATTTGACCCTCTCAACCACACAATGAGCTAAGTATCCTTATGAGTGTGCCCATGTCAAACTGAGAAAACTAGGGTGCAGAGGTGTAAGTTGCTTGCAGAACAGGGTGGAGGAGTGGGTGCTCATGTGCTTGGCCCCAGAATGCCTGCCTGATCCAGGACAACATGTGCCCTCCCTGAGGGGGCGGGACAGGACTTCCCCCTCCTTGGTGCCCCCAAAGAGGCCTCTGTGCAAAGAGACCCCCTTTAAGCCTCCTTCAACCCCCAACCCATCTCTCATTTATATCCTGTGTGCAGGAGACTTTGCAGTCCCCACTTAGCCCAGCTCTCCTTGCACAAAACCTCACCTTCAAACCCCTTCCTGGGTCTCTGCCGATGTGAGAAGCAGAGAAAACCCTCAAAGTGGAAGATGACCTTGGAAGAGTGGAGGATCAACCTAAAGGGCACTGAATCCAGTGTGCCCAATGCCATGGGGCTCTCCAGGGAGCTGGAGGTGACCACATGTGTCTGCTTAGCCATGAAGACCCCGCCCACGGAGGCAGGTCACAGAGGCCTGGGTGAGAGTCAGGACAAGAGAGGCCTGGTCCCACCTCTGCCCTGGGCTTGCTCATGCTCCTGACCTTGGCAAGTCACTCCCACTCCCTGGGTCTTGGTTTCATCTTCTGACACATGATTGTAAAACTCCTATTTTACCTCCCAAGGCTTATAGGGAAGTTGAAGTGGGAAATTAATTAAGCAGTGTCACCAGTGGACAACTCTGTTTACTCCTGTAGCTCCTTGCACAGCTGGACAGACAGTCCTGTCTCCCCCAGATACTGACCCTGGCCCTGTGGAGGATGGAGGGAGAGATGTGACTTGAGCAGGTGATGGCTGGTCTGCCATGGTCAGCAGCCTCAGCTCCATCCAGGGCTTATCCTACTTCTGTGCCTAAAAGCTATGCTCATTATCTAATGAGCTTCACTCCAGCTAAATCATTTTAATAACTCAATAAATCCTCAAAGCCAGTTGTGGTCTGTATGGCTATCAGTTAGTCATCACATATTCTCAGGTACATGATCCTGTGCTCGGCCCCCAGGGTTGGGTCAGCAGGCTCTGGCCCTCAGGGAGCTCCCAGTCCACTGAAACACACGCTTTAATTTTGAGATCACAACGCTAAGCAGCAAAATGCTGTGGACAAATACCTAGAACACCATCCTGACTCTACCCTTAGATAATCTTTCTGAATATTGCTAACCCCTTTTCATCATTTCCTATGCACAGGCCAGTTTCTGCCACCAGATCCAGAGACTCTGAAGGACACAGCGACTGAGTCTTCATCTTTGTCATCACATCCTGCAGCCGTTAAGCTGAGACTCCATGGGAGCAGTCACTAAGCACCGTCCAAATTCAGCTAAACACTTAACATGATACTGTGGACTGAACTGTGTCCCCATCAAATCTTATGTTAAAGCCCTAACCCCCAGTGTGACTATATTTGGAGATAGGACTTTTAAGGAGGTAACTCAGGTTAGATGAGGTCATAATAGCAGATTCCTAATCTGATAAAAACTGATGCACAAAGAAAGGCCATGTGAGGACACAACAAGAACAGAGTTATCTACAAACCAAGGAAGGAGGCCTCACCAGAAATCAACACTGCTAGCACCTTGATTTCAGACCTCCAGTCTCTGGAACAGAGAAAATACATTTCTGTTGTTTAAGCTACCCTCTATGTGGTATTTTGTTATTGCAGCCCAAGAAGACTGGTGGTGGTGGTTTAGTCACTAAGTCATGACCAATTATTGTGACCCTATGAACTATAGCCTTCCAGGCTCCTCTGTCCTTGGGATTTCCCAGGCAAGAGTCCTGGAATGGGTTGCCATTTCCTTCTCCAGGGGATCTTCTTGATCCATGGATCGAATCCATGTCTCCTGCAATGCAGGTAGATTCTTTACCATTGAGCCACCAATAAATGGATTACCCTCATTCATCTTCACAACAATCCCTTTTACAAATGTGGAATGTAAATTTCAGAGAAGGTAGATCAGTTACCAAGGCTACAGTTAGAAAGTGGCAGAATCAAGACTGATACTTTGGTCAGGCAAACACCAAAATTGCTGCTCTTAAGACTTTGCTATGCCATTTCCCTCAGTGTTCCAGCACCAGCAAAGGGCCTGGCCAGAGCATGAGCTTCATGAAAAAATGGATGGATGGATGATTGAATGAATGGATGAACAGTTGCCTATCATCCTGACATTTGGAAATGTCTCTTCTATCCCAGGCCACTTAAAGACATTCACCCAGTACCCACCCTGTAGTCTTGGGGAAGAGCCATAGCACCCAGCCCATTGGAGTCTTAGGAGGTAACATCCAAACTAAAAGGAAAAGTTAGAGAAAGCTGAATGGAGAATGAAGGGGAAGGTGCTCCAGACAGAGTGAAGGTGTGAGCAAAGGTTTGGAGGCAAGAGAGCAAGCAGAGTCACACTGAGGGGACAGAGATGGGAGGAGGAGGGAGGGAGGTTGTTTACAGAGAGGCTGGGGATGAAAGCAGGGGGCCTGAGAACCTTAGAATCAGAAACCCAGAGAATCAAACAACTTAGAGAGCTGGCCCAGGCTCCTGATCCCAAATCCAGGAGCCACTGACCAAAAAGCAGATGACAGCTGTCTGCAGCTCCAGAAAGATCTAGAGGCACATGGAACTAATTGGAACTATTAAAGGCCCTACAATCCCAGTGGACAGACAGATGTACAAGGATGGGATGCAGATGAAATAGCATTGCAGGGATGGCCATCATCTTCCAAGCATTCCTGTGGGCCAATTATTTTACATCCTTGAGAAATACGGGGTTTTGTGCCTATTTTACACATGAGGAAACTGGAAACTGAGGTTTGGAGGAACTAAGCCATTTGTGTCAAGGCACCTGGCTGGTAAGGTGGGAAGGCTGGGATATAGCCTCAGCCTGCCAGATCCCAAAGCTTGGGCCCTTGTGTACACACTGTGCACATCTGAGCTTGGAAACCCAATGGTCCACCATTGGTCAGAAGACAGGGCAACTGGAGACCTGGCCTCAGCACCATGCTCCTTGCACATGGTGCCCCAGTCGGTCTGCCCTGAGGGACTAAATGGCCACCGGATGGCTTCCCTGGTCTTTCTGCAACTCACATCCATTCCTCCATCATCTCCAGGTGCCTCTACCCTAGGAATCCTGCCAGGAAACACCACAGGATCATCCTCCAGTGAGGTGGCCAGGGCTTGTCACTGAAGGCAAGGCAAGTGGGAGAGGCTTGGAGACACACCTGGTGAAGTTCCTTCCTGGGCTGCCCTGGGAATCGCCATCATTCTGCCACCCAAGGACCCACCCCGGATCCCCACTGCCTCTCTCACTAAGTCTCACTGCGTTTCCCTCTGTGGCTTATGGCTTCCAATTTTCAGCATCAAGGGGCTCCAACTCCAGCTGAATGAGCCTCCCTCTGGCTCCTGTAGGTTAGGTTCCCTCTTCCCACCTCAATGCTTCCTCTGATTCCTCCTCTTATACCATTTTCCAAGGGAGAGCTCAACACCCATCTTCCAGGAAACTATCCTGATGGTTTAGGAACAACACAGACCAGAAACACCCTGGATGCTCACCATCTGGGCCCTTCCCTGGGTCCTTAAATTATTCCACCTTAATGGCCTCATAGTCCCATTCACCTATTTTTAGGTGAATTCACCCAATTTTCTCCCAACTTTCAGTGGGCACTTCCTTTGGGGAATCGTTCAGTGAAGCTAGCAGGAGTTCTGCCCCTGAACAACTGACAGAGTGGGGTCAGAGTTGTAGATGAAAAATGAAAAGGCAGCATGACCAAGAGCCATGTCCTTGAAGATGAGTGACATTTAGGAGAGTGAGAATCCAGTGGTTTGAGTGCATGGTGAAGCCAGTCAGACCCAAGTGTATGTCTCTTCTCTGGAATTTCCTGGGTGTGTGACCTCAGGCAGATAACCTTCCCTCTCAGGGTTTAGATTTCCTTATCTATCAAGATGGACAGTGTGAGAATTAAATAAGAGGCTGCTAGTGTACAGCATGGTGACTATATTTAATAGTACTGTATTGCATATTTGAAAAACAAACAACCCAATCAAAAAATGGGCAGAAGACCTAAATAGATATTTCTCCAAAAAGGACATCCCGATGGCCAACAGGCACATGGAAAGATACTCAACAGGACGTTTAGAGAAATGCAAATCAAAACTACAATGACATCACTTCATATTGGTCAGAATGACCATCATCAAAAAAATCTACAAACAATAAATTCTGGAGAGGGTGTGGAGAATAAGGAACCCTCTTACATTGTGGGTGAGAATGTCAATTAATACAGCCACTATGGAGAACAGAATGGAGTTTCCTCAAAAAAAAAAAAACTTAAAAATAGAACTACCATATGACTCAGCAATTCCACTCCTGTGCATATACCCAGAGAAAACCATAATTCAAAAAGATACATGCACCTCAGTGTTAATAGCAACACTGTTTACAATAGCCAGGACATGGAAGCAACCTAAATGTCCATCAACAGAGGGATGGATAAAGAAGATGTGGTACATATAAACAATGGAATATTATTCAGCCACAAAAAGGAATGAAATTGTGTCACTTGCAGAGATGTGGATGGACCTAGACACTCGTACAGTGCAAAGTACGTCAGAAAGAGAGAAACAATTACTGTATATTGATGTATATATGTGGAAACTAGAAAAATGATATAGATGATCTCATCTGAAAAGCAGAAATAGAGATACAAACATAGAGGACAAATATATAGATACCAAGGGGGGGAAAGGAGTGGGATGAATAGGGAGATTGGGATTGACATATATTCACTACTATGTATAAAATAGATAACTAATGAGAACCTACTGTATAGCACCTCTATTCAGTGCTCTGTGGTGACTTAAATGGGAAGGAAATCCGAAAAAGAGGGGATACATGTATACATATGGCTAGTTTCACTGTCACAGCAGAAAATGACACAGTAGTGTAAAGCAACTATAATAATAATAATACTGTATTGTATATTTGAAAGTGACTAAGAGAGATCTTAAAAGTTCTCATCAGAAGAAAAAGAAAATTTGTGACTGTGTGCTGATCAGTTGATGGTGATCACTTCTCAATATTTACATATACCAAATCATTATATTGTACATATGAAATTAATATAATGTTATATGTCAATTATATCTCAACAAGAAAGGGAAAAAAGTTAGCAGTGAAAGGAGTTATAACTAAATACACTGCAAACATTAAAAAAGGATATTATGACAAATTTTGTACATAAATATAAAACTGTGGATGAAAAAAGCAAATTACAATTTGCCAAAACTGACCCCAAAAAATAAAACATCTAGACTGTTCTATAGTCACAAAATATTTTAAATATGTAGTTTAAAAATTCTCTTTCACTAAAAGAGAATCCAGACCCAGGGTTTTTACTGAAGGAACAAATAATTTCAGTCTTACACAACTGTTTCAAAATAGAGAAAAAGAGGGAATATTCCCAATTTATCCTAAGAAGCTATCATAAACACAATATCGAAACCTGAAAAGTATGAGAAAGGATAATTATAGGCCAATTTAACACAGGGGCAAAAATTCTAAACAATATTAAAAAGTTGAATGCAGAAATATAAAAAAGATAACCCATAATGAGCAAGCTGGATTTATCTTCATCGTGCAAAGATGATCTAACATACAAAAATGTTTAATGAATTTTCCATATAAATAGATTGAAGGAGAAAAATGGTATGCTCATCTCAAATGCAGAAAAGATATTTGATGAAATTTAACATCCATACATAATTGAAAAGCGAAAAGCTTTTTAGCAAATTAGAAATAAAAAAGAACTTCCTTAACCTGAAAAAGATGTCGTGTCATTCTATCAAGACTGTGAACAGATCTATTCCCAAGTGCTAATTGGCTTAGTCTTTCTCAGGTAACTGATATACAATATTTAATTTTCCAGAACCCCTTGGAAGCAGTAACTTAATCCCAAGGAAGAGTCTAACAATAGGAATTTCTAGGACTACTGTCACAAGGCAGAGGAGATGTTTTTCACAAGCTTTGCAACACTCTTCAAATCTCTTTAATATGCACAGACTATTGCTTATGTATTTTCATTGATCCAATGAATACTTATTAGATATACAAAACACAACAAAATGTCAAACATATTGTACATTGATGCCTGATCTATGATCTTCAAATGACGATAAAATGTTTATCCTTGGACTTACCTGGTTGTCCAGTGGTTAGGACTCTGCACTTCCACTCTAGGGGGTACAGGCTCAATCCCTGATCAGCAAACGAAGATCCCGCATGCTGCATGACTCGGACAACAAAAAAACAAGCAAACAGTTTATCCCTGCATTATAAAAAAATCTAAAGGATGAATTCCCAGAATCTCTATGTGGCAGGATAACAAGTAAATTTTATTTTCTTATTAAAGCACCTCCCTCATTTAGTAAGCAAATATTTACTGAACACCACAGTTACTAGGTGTAAGACACTATGCTAGGTCCTAATATGAAGACAAAATAAAGGAGTGTGGACTGTATTGCCACACCAAGTTTGGATCAATACCCAGACTCTGCTAGCCATGAGCTGTGCAGCCTTGGGTAAGTTGCTTAACTTCTCTGCTCCTCATTTTGCCCATTTGTAAAATGAGGATTTTTTTTTTTAAGAGGATGCATGTGAACTGCCTGGCTATCAGTCAGTTCACTATTGTTATTACCTGAAAGGGGAAAGTGACATGTAACAAAAGAGAGAGGCAGTACTCAGACTAGGGGGTGAAAGGATATTAGAGACAGGGGAAGGATGAAGGAAGCCTTCCTGGAGGAGGAAGATTCAGAGCTGTGCCTTGAATGCTAAGTATTTCGACAGGCAAAGGAGCGGTGGGAGGCACTCCAGGTAGAGTGCACAGTATGAACAAAGGCCCGGAGATGAGACAGTATTTGAGTTAAGGGCACTAACTAGGCTGGTGGAACTGAACTGCAGGGTCCATTCCAGAGGTTTTTCTGTACTACGCATTGAATGTTGTGTGGTAGCCACTCCCCTCCCCTCAGTTTCGCCATCTGTAGAATGAGGCTGCTGGAGTCAGTCACCTCTGGGCCCCAGGCCCTCCAGGACATCTCATTCTGTAGTGTCCAATCTCCCGGACTCTTAAACACTTCCACATGTCAACCCTGACCTGGCTCTTATCTCTGCCTGCAGAACGCAGCCAGCCAGCCCTGCTTCCGGGCCTTGGACGGCCTCCCCTTGGTTGAGAAGCGGATAGCTATTCTAGGGCCGCCAGTCCTATGGCCCCCACTCCAACAGAAACACAACACCCAGGGTGGTGGGCCCTATGCAAACAGTCACCTCCCTCCCCTCCTCGGGCCTCGGCAGTGCCTGAGGACGACGTGGGTTTATTTGGGGTCTGCGGGATGTGGAGAATGTTATCATTCTCAGGGAACTCCGAGTCCCATTCTCACTGCTTATTCTGGCCCCTCTCCGTGGATGCTGCAGGCGTTATGGGGCAAGGAGGTCTCCCTCCTGCTCTCTTACCACCAAAGGCTGCAAGAGAGGTTTCAGGTTTCAGAGAAACGAAAGCAGTGCCTAAAGGGGCAGTGGTGTCTTTAACTGCTGGAGCAGAGGGCTGAGGGGGGCTGAAGGTTCAAGCTGTGTCATTCCCCCTCACGGCCTGGGCCCCCACTCCCACAGATGCCAGGCATTTGCTTTTTCAACTTGGAATCTACGAATTTTAAGATCTTCAAACTAATGGAATTTGGGACTACCAGGGCCTTAAGAGTTGTAGAATCTTAGACATCCTAGAATCATGAAATTCCAGAATCTGAGAGTCAGCATTATTCTGTCCAGGGAAGAGACGGCTTCCACCACTTTCTATCTGTGTGACTTTGGGCAAGTTACTTAACATCTCTGTACCTGCATTTCCTCATCTATAAAATGGAGTAATAATTGTATCTATTCCCAGGGTTATTGTGTTGAATTAATGTTATTATGTCATATGTTAATATGTATAAACACCATAGAATTGATGCCTACAGTTCTAAGATCACACTGTAGGGTAACAGTTGGTGCTACTGTCCAGATCCCTGGCCTTCCCTTCTAGAAGTTTCCCCACTCAGCCACCTTGCCTCTGAAGATAATTAGGAAGGAACCAGGCTTGTGACCAGACACATCCCGCAATGATGGCACCACCCCCCACATCAGAGACTCTGCTGTGGAGAATTCCACACAAGAGAAAGGTTTGCCATGACCCCAAAAATACAATGGGAAGAACCATATTTCCTCCTAGAACAAGGAGCATTTGGCAGGTGGAATAATGTACTACTCTCAGTGGGTTGACTGGGCTCAGTTGGGTGGTTCTTCTGCCCCACATGATGTCAGCTGGGGCTGCAGACTTCAATGGGCATAACTGGGCTGGAATATCTAAGAGAGTTCATTTGTGCATCTGGAATTTCAGCAGGGATGACTGGACGGCTGGGCTCAGTTGGGACACTTGGGTACCTAGGCCTCTCTCATTCCATGTAGTTTCAAGGCCTCTCCCCTCCCCAGGTGGCTTCTCCATGTGGTCTATCAGGGCAGACAGACTTCTTAGATCACAGCTCAGGGATCTCAAGCAGACTTGAGTAGAGGTTGCTAGGTCTTCCTAAATCTTGGGTCAGTGAGATAGGGAGAATCCTAAGATGACTCTCAAGAGTTCCACCCACAAGTGCACACACTTTGTATAATCCCTTCCCCTTAAGTGGTGAGCAGGACCTGAAAATATGATGGGAAAGCGACTCTGTTGATTATGTTACATTATATGCCAAAGGCAATGGTGTAGATTATGTAATACTATGTAAGATGCCATCACAGCAAACTGGAGAGAGATTCTTCTGCTGGCTTGGAAGAACAAAACTGCCACGCTGAGAGAGGGCCATGCTGCTAGTATGTGAAAACAACCTTAGACAGGCCTTTGGCTGAGAGCCAGCAAGACAATGAGGACCCCCATCCTACAGCCACAAAGACTTCAGTGCTGCCAAGAGAATTCAGAAAGAGGACTAACCCCAACCCTCAGATGAGGTCACAGCCCCAGCCAACACCTTTGATTTCACCCTCGTGAGACCATGAGCAGAGAACCCATCTATGCCATGCCTGGACCTACAGAACTGTGACCTAAGAAGTGAGTGTTGTCTTAAGCCTCCAAGTTTGTGGTAATTTGTTATATATGCAGCAGGAGATCTTCCAGCCAGAACTGGTGCAGCATCACTTCCAGCACACTCTATTGGTCAGAAGAGTCATGGGATCAGCCCAGGTAATTGTGAGTGGGAATGCACAGGATGTGAATACCAGGAAGCATGGGTCACCTGGGGCCATCTTTGGATATAAATGATCATGTCGTTGTTTGGTTGCCCAATCGTGTCCGACTCTTTACGACCCCAAGGAATGCAGCATGCCAGACCTCCCTGTCCCTCACCATCTCCCAGAGTTTGCCCAAGTTCATGTCCATTGCATCAGTGATACCATCCAGCCATCTCATCCTCTGTTGTCCTCTTCTCCATCTGCCTTCAATCTTCCCAGAATCAGGGTCTTTTCCAGTGAGTTGGCTGTTCACATCAGGTGGTATAAATGATCATATATAATCAAGTCCCTGAGGCCTAGATCCCATCAGGGCCCAGAACAGATCCGTGTGTCTGGCTACCAGGTTTCTAGAAGGCAAATTGTACTCCCACGGTAGGTAAACTGTTTTAGTGGAAGTTGCATTTGATATCTTACCTGCTTCCCTCTTGCTGAAATTCCAGCCTATTTTATATCAGTGCAAATCAAGCATGTTCTAACTAGAAGGATTCACAAGCATCATCTAGTTTAAACCTCCCAATTTACAGTAAGGATCTCAAGAGTGGAAGGGATTTTCCTAGGTACCACAGCAAACCAGAGACTAGGATTAGAGACCAGGTGTCTGGACTCTGGGCCTACAACTGTCTCCATTCATCTCTCATTTTATGCTGAGTACATCATTCTCTCTTCTCGGCCCAAAGGAAAGGCACTGATTTCGCCTTGGCCCTCTCCCTCTCCTGGACCCTTGGGGATTCTAAGACTCATCTTTTTTTTTTTTTTTTGGAAGATTTATTTATTTGTTTATTTTTGGCTGCACTGGGTCTTTCTTTAGTTGTGGTGAGTAGAGGCTACTCTTCATTGCAGTGCACAGGCTTCTCTCTGCAGCAGCTTCTCTTGGTGTGAAACATAGGATCTAGGTATGTGAGCTTCAGTAGTTGTGGCTTTGCGAACTAGAGCACTGGCTCAGACGCTGGCACACAGGGTTAGTTGCCCCAAGGCTGGTGGAATTTTCCTGGACCAGAGATCAAACCTATGTCCCCTGTGCTGGCAGGTGGATTCTTAACCACTGGACCACCAGGGAGGTCCCAGTTCTGCTCCTTGCATCTTTCTTTCTCCAACTAAGGGCCCGAGGCTCCCATGATTCCAGTCCTGGTGCATATATTTCCCTTTCTCCAGTGGAAACAGGAAGCCAAGAACAGGGACCTCCATCCCTAGGAATCCCCAACAATTCCTATCTTTGCCCAAATGTCACCTACTCAGAGAAGTCTTCCAGTCTTCCTATCTAAAATAGCATCTTCCTTCCTGCTCTGTCCTTTTCTGCTCTTTTTTTTTTAAATGGTACTTATTACTATTTGAAATTATATTGGGCACTTATTTGTTTACTTGTTTATCATCTGCTTCCTATATTAAACGATAAAGATCTGTTATTCACCACCATATCTGAAGAAATAGATAATAATGCTCAAAAAATATTTCTTGAACCAATGAAAGAATGAATGGAATCACTACAAAACTTCAAGGTTGGTCCAGTGGAGGGATCCCATCTGAGAAACCAGCTTATAAAGTCAAGAAAATAATATGCAGGAAGCCCAATCTGAATAGCACATTCACTTTGGTCCCTCTCTAACCTGACCCCTAGTTGTGCTTAGGGCCTGAACCCCTCAGCATTTGTACAATGCTGATGTATAAACTGCTAAAACTATTGATCAACATCTACCCTGTTGATACCTTGAAATGAGCAAACTCTGTAGATGAGAGCCTAGTTTCTCTTGCAAGGTTACTGAGAGCATATTCACCTTTGTGTCCTCCCCAGAGTGCCTGAAAAGTGCCATTTGAGTGACTGTCCCTCAATAGATGAATGAATGAATGAGTCAAGTAAATGGAGAAATGGATAGATGAATATTGGATGGCTAATACAGTAGTGGTAGATGAATAGAGAGATGAAGAAATAGAAAAAAGAGGGAAGCATTAATGTATTGATTGATGGATGCATGATGAGTGGAAAATGAATGAGTGAATAGGTGAATGATGAAGAAATGGATAGATAGTCAAGTGTATGATTAATAGATGATGGGGGGATGGATGGATGGATGAGTGGATAAGTCAGGAGACAGATTTCACTTACTATGTTTCAAAATCTCCAAAGTCATCGAGTAGAAGAAGCAGATTTACTTGTGGCCCTACACACACAAGCTGGAATCAAGATTGCTGGGAGAAATATCAATAACCTCAGATATGCAGATGACACCACCTTTATGGAAGAAAGTGAAGAAGAACTAAAAGAGCCTCTTGATGAAAGTGAAAGAGGAGAATGAAAAAATTGGCTTAAAGCTCAACATTCAGAAAACTAAGATCATGGCATCCGGTCCCATCACTTCATGGCAAATAAATGGGGAAACAGTGGAAATAGTGGCAAACTTTATTTTGGGGGCTCCAAAATCACTGCAGATGGTGATTGCAGCCATGAAAATAAAAGACACTTACTCCTTAGAAGAAAAGTTATGACCAACCTAGACAGCATATTAAAAAGCAGAGACATTATTTTACCAACAAAGATCCATCTAGTCAAGGCTATGGTTTCCCCAGTAGTCATGTATGGATGTGAAAGTTGGACTATAAAGAGAGCTGAGCGCCAAAGAATTGATGCTTTTGAACTGTGGTGTTGGAGAAGACTCTTGAGAGTCCCTTGGACTGCAAGGAGATCCAACCAGTCCATCCTAAAGGAGATCAGTCCTGGGTATTCATTGGAAGGACAGATGTTGAAGCTGAAACTCCAATACTTTGGCCACCTGATGTGAAGAACCAACTCATTTGAAAAGACCCTGATGGTGGGAAAGATTGAAAGCAGGAGAAGATGGGGATGACAGAGGCTGAGATGGTTGGATGGTATCACCGACTCAATGGACATGAGTTTGAGTAAAGTCTGGGAGTTGGTGATGGACAGGGAGGCCTGGCATGCTGTGGTCCATGGGGTCATAAAGAGTTGGACACAACTGATCGACTGAACTGAACTGAGCTACAGGCAGGAGTTAGGATTCCTAAATCAAAGCTACGGGAAAACATGTTTCAGCTCATTCAGAGGTAGAAGCTTCCCATCCTAAAGATGCACAAATAGAAAATAGGCACCCCACCTCCATCACAGGAAGAACCTAGATCCTAGTTGAGAGGCTGGGCTAATGACTCTTTCCTTCAGATGCAGAAATGATACAATCCTAGAGAAATCAGAAGTGAACTCCTCCATCATCTGGATTAGGTGAAGGTTGGGCCCTCATTCTCTATCCCGAATCTTGGGGATTCTCTACCTTGATACCTCTTCAAGGACTGAAGACAGCGTCAGTGACAGCTGTGCTAACACTGGGCACTTATAAGGCACATATCTAACAACAACCCACGAGGTTGGAATTGCTTCTCACCCCATATCTGTTTGCTTTTCCTCTTATCTTGGCTGCTTTGTAGGTAAGAATACTAAAATCCCAGAATCTTAAAAAATAGAGACCAACAGTATAGAGTTATCCAAGTCTTCAATGGCATCATGTGTAAGACAGAGATCACAATGACTTCCTACAGAGTTGCTGGGAAAACTAAATGAAAGAATTGCATGAGGTACCTAATGCATAATGTACCTAATATGCTGGGCATATTGAAAGCCTATGATAAACAACACTGGAATTATTAGTTTTAGCACTGATATCAGTGTTCAAATCCACATCTACATTTGTATTCATATTTATGGAAAATATTATCATAGTATACAATAGTATTTACATGTATTACTTATTATTGTCACAGACTCATAAATCTAGGACCACAGAGTCATAGACTGAAATAAAAGATTATCTGAATTTGACCATCTCGGAAGTGTAGAACTGTAGAATTACCAAGCCTCAGAGTCACAGATGAGTCATTTCAGCAGCTCTCAGAAAAGGCAGGACCTCTGAGGTCAGGAGACAGACCATCCCAAAAGAATCTCTATCCAGGGCAGATGTCCCTTTCTGGTGTCCTTCGCCCCACATCTCCAAGTCAAAACTCCTTCTAAGCCCGCCTTGGGGTGCCTGACTGGACTCCTTAGCCCTGTCCTCCTATTCCCAGACAACTTAGAATCCCAGGAATTTGCGGCCACTGTGAGTGGGGGCCTGAGATTAGGCCCGAGGGATGATGAAATATGGAAGCTCCCAGAGTTGGGCCTGGTGGGGAAGGCCACATTTTCTGTGTCATGTTCTATTGCACGCCAATCAATTACAGTGCGCCCTATATAAACACATCATGAGGGCTTTGACAGGGGGCCGGGGTGAAGTTGGGTGTCAGGGTAAAACAGGGGATAATAAAATCACTGGAGATTTATTTCTCTAAATTGGAAACTTCATGCTTACACCTGACTAAATCATCAGGCTGAAATTGGAGCCGACTCCCACGGAAAACACATGTAACCTTATCCCATCTTTGTTTAACGGCGACCCATCAAGCTGCCTGATGGATTCTGCAGATGCAGCCAGCGTCCTCCTCCAGCTCCTTGAGTTCTGGGGGTCTCAATCAGACCTGTCTTCACTGTGCCCACCCTGCTTTCGTTGCTCTTCCAAGGCTGGCCTCTCCTACAGGCGGGTGTCATGTGGGTCTCCTTTGCTCCCAAGTCTGTAAATATCCCATCTGTGTACCTAAGATTCCTCTACCTAATAAAAGCCTCCTTTTCCTGAAGCCATTCTCCCTAAGAAGAGAAGCAATGTTGAATAACAGGAGAGGCAGCTGTTGTCAAGGAAAGCACTCTAGGCTAGAAGTTGTCTGCCCTGGGTTCAAATTATGGTTCTATGATAAAATCCCTTTATCTGTCTGGGTCAAATGACTTTGCTACTTCCTTTTATCCCATCTCTTCTTTCATAGAATGTTTATGAGAATTTGATGAGCTAATAGGTTAAAAGTGCTTTATGATTTATAAACTGGTGGTCTACATTAGTATATAATTTTCCATATGACTCATGAAGAACTGCACATAGTACTGGGAAGCAGTGTGACTCACCCACCCACTGTGTTAAAGAATTTCCCCTTTACTGGGAGTGACCAGCCAGGGTTGAGAGGAAGAATTCAAGAGGGAATCTAATCAGTAAGTCCCCTCTGTGTCCTGGACGCTGGATTAATGCCACTCATACAATATTTCACATGATCCCCACATCCTAGATCAGAGTTATACACACTCCAAAGATGATGAATCAGGAGTCAGAGAGGTTAGTTAATTTTCCCAAATCACACAGCTGGGACAATAACCAAGCTGTCAGCCTAGGTTCACCTGACTCCGGAGTTCATCAAAGTGTATGACAAGTGCTCTGTGAGCCCTGGGGGAGAAGAGACGGGCAGTATGTTCCAGGGCTCAATCTGGGACCTCCGCCTCTCCCAGTCCCTCCCTTCAAGTACATAAATTCTTCACACAAACACACTCACCCGAGCATACACCGCAGGTGGTCAGTGGCTGGAGGCTGAGGCTCCCTGCTCAGAACAGGACTCCAGGCTCACACCTCCACCACCGCCCTTTTGGTGGAGTGGGTGGGGGCAGGAGGAGCCCCTGTGTGTCATTTTCGGCAGCAGTCAGCAGAGGCTTGCAAAGTGCAAGATGGCTTTTTTAGCCCAGCATAAGGATCTAGTTAAAAACCAATAAATCAGCAGTGAAATGTGCATAGCAGCCTTCTCCGTAAAATCAACATGGCTTGCTCCTCTGCAGGGAGCCCTCTGACCGCCAGGGCTGAAGCCTGGGGCTCAAGCAGAGCCCTCCTCCGTCCTGCAGGGCTCTTTAGGCAGAGGGGTCTCCCCTATCCCCTGAGAAGATGAGAGCCAGGCAACCTGGGTCCTGCCTGGGAGGCGCCTACACTTGAGACATCCCCTTTCTAGACACAGAGATCAAGAAAGTGTGAGCCGGCCCCAGACAGCCCTGCGTCTCCTCCACATCGCTCTGGCCCTGACACAGAAAATCGAATTAAGAGATGAATGGGCTGGAGAGTGGATGAGAAGGGAGAGCCCCGGGGCGTCTTCCCAGCACAAAATACAGAAAGTCATCTGCAGAGAGGGGCTCGCAACCCCTCGGGAAGCCGTGTGCCTGGGAAGCCACCCCAGTGACCCCCGTGAGGATGGGTGCCCAGGGTCTCCCCGTGCCCAGCCCAGCCCCAGGCGGGGCGTGGGGATGGAGGGAGGCCCCAGATCACCCTCAGGACGGTATTTAATATCTGTAAAACTGCCAGTCGGGCAGCCAAGGTAAACAGAGTCCCTGGCAGTTCAAAGGTGAGCAAGTTTAAATGTTTCCCCTTTGCCTGAAAGGAATCCGTGCCGGGCCTGTGGCAGCGGCGCCCCCGGGAGGCCCGGCCCCCCGCGCCGCCAGCCCGCGGCATCTGTGCACACAGAGGCGGCGTCTCCCACGCAAATACTCAAAATTTCTCATTAAAACTTACGACTGTGTCAACAGCACGGACTGGGCCCCTAATCTGGAAAAGACATTTCGCCACCCGGCCGGCCGGCCAGCCGCCCGCCCCACGCCGGGAGCCCCGATCTCGGCCCGCCGCCGGTTCCACTCATCCCCCGGAGCCCCCGGCCCGGCTGCGCGCGCTGCCCATGGGGACCCCACGCCCCGCTTCCAGCCCAGGGGACAGCGCTGACCCCAGGCGCTTCGGCCGGGCATGGGCTCTAAAAGAGCTTTCTCCCCACGGGAGTTCGCTTTGGATCGGCTAAATAACTCCGCCCCCAGCTGCACCCCCACCTCCACATCCCCGCAAACCTGTTCCCAGGGGTTCCCTTCTGCTCCTCCCCCGGAAGACTTTGCTCAGCCGATGCCACACCGGGGCTGGCACCCCTGAGATATGAATATAGGGACCTCAAGGCCCTCGGCCAAGGAGGTGGAAAGTCCCTGGGAAGAAGTGCAGGATAAGGATGAACTAGTGGGTGGGTCTCCACGTGCAGACTTCTGGGGAAAAGCGGAATCAGAGAAACAGTTGGGAGTAGAAAGAGTCCGCCCTGGGTTCAAATCCCAGCTTTGACACTTAGGATGCCTCCCTTTTCTGCCCTATAAAATGCCATCAGTAATATAAAGTTAATACCTGTACCCACCTACTCCAGTTCCTGGCATAATTAAGCAATCCATACAGTGGTTATTATTCAGGCAACCTACATCTGTTAAGGCCTTCCCATGTACAGTCATGAACTAAACATCTGACAGTCTGGGGGAAACAGGCGAGCAGTTAGAACAAAAGAGGCTGAGTGTTATGAAAGGAGGCATAGAAAATGCCAAGCGAGTGCCCAGGCAGGGGTCCCAGAGGAAGGGATTGATACACTTGGCTAAAAGGTGAGGAGTGGCAGAGGCAGCAGTGAGAGATACTCTAGGAGAAGAAACAGCCCCTGCAAAGGCCGGGAGGCAAGCAAGAACATGTGATCCCTGATGAAGGCCCAGATGGAAATGAGACTGCTGGAGAGGGGCTGGGGGAGTATAAATTCACAGCACACAACCTTCAGTGAGAACTTTTAGATTTGATCCTTTGTTGTGTGTGTGTGTGTGTGCATTCATGTGCAAACACATGTATACACATGAGAATATACACCTAAGCTATGTGCATTTGAATATGCCCCAAATATGTGCATATATGTGCTTGTTTAAGGGTATGTCCTCTTGAAAGTGTGTGTATGTGTATAAATGAATGGGTAAGCACTTAAATGTGAATATGAGTGTATTTGCAAGTATACCTATGCATGTAACTATATGTCCATACTTGTGAGTCTGAATAAAAACTTGTAAATTCATGTTTGCACAAGCATCTGTACCTCTTAATGTGTGTCTTTAACGAATACTGATTCGCCACTTCCCATATCTTCTCTGGTGTCCATATGGGGGTGGGGGTTCTGGGTCCTGAACACACACCAAAACCTTCCACTGATGGCAGACATTCCCCAAGAAAGGCCATGCTTCCAACTGATACTCATTGGACCTACTTCCTTTTGAGGCAATCCCTGTTTGCTCTACTTCAGGGAAAGGAGAAAAGAAAAGCTTGTTAAAGTTTCCCTCCAGAAAACTGAAATCCGAGCTGCCACTTCCCACCCCACCATCCTACCTACATCAAGGTTTGTAGAGACAGCAGGAGCAGATCAGCGTTGGGACTGGGAACTTCAGGCCCTCCCCTTCTCAGCTGCTCTGCTGATGTGCTGTGTGACCTGGAAGAAGTGGCTTTCTGTTTCTGAGCTGCTTAGAATGAGGACCAGGCTTCCTGACTCCTACGTCTTGGGCTGAAATGAACACAAATAGGGACATGGCAAGATGATGGTCATCTCTCCGCATTTTTCACTGGACTGAGCTTGCCACCTTAAGAAAGAGAGAGAAAGAGAGGGAAGGAAGGAAAGGAGGAAACCCTCAGGAAAGCCTCATGAAGTCCAAAGGGTCCACTGCACATTTTGCTTCCAGTGGGGCAAGAATTCTGCCTTATCACCTCTGTATTCCCCTCCTAGAACATAGGACATACTGGCACTCACCTGGCACATAGTGGGTGCTCATCACATATTTGTTGAATTGATAAATGTGTTCTTTGAGCTATTTGCTCATTCATTCACTCAGCTAAGAAATCTCCACCCTTGTTCCATGGCAGGACTTACCTGACCCCAATCAAAGAAGGAACTCTCTTGCATTGGCTTCACTAAGACTCCCAGAAAATCAGTACCACTTTAAATTCTTGGCTGCCCACCTCCATCAGGACCCAAAGCTGTTGCCCTGGTCCTTCTGCTCCCCCCAGTAGCTGTTCAAATCTTTCCCCTCTCCTCAGAACCTCCAACCTTTCTCTTCCTTCCCCTGCTCTTTCCACAGGTGACCTTCAAGGAGAAAACAAAAGCCATCAACTTTCAGCCAGAAAACCCGCATACTTACCTGTGCCTCCTTCCACTTTCATCTCCTTTTCTCCTACCAGAATAACAGACGAAATCCCTCCCCAGGGGAAGCCCAGCCTCCCCTCTGGATCCTTGCCCTCGACACTAGAGCGATCACCCCTCCCCATTCTCTCTTCTCTGCCCATAACTTCTATTTTGGGATTACTCAAACTGACCACAGTGAACCATTCAAGGATCACAAATTCAATTCGGGGTGCTGTGACCAGCAATTTTAAAAGATAAGATAGGAGAGGAAATAGCAGTGTCACACGCAGTATAGCTGAGTACATGACATGAAACTGCTTCTGGTGTGTATCTGTGTAGGCGTCCCAGGTCTGGAAGATAATGTAGGTCTGACATTTGGGAAAGAATGAAAGGCATCCTTCTGCCTCTCTTTTTCTACTTCCTCCTTCCAATTAGCAGTTGAACATCCTTAAGAATCTCAGAAACAATCTCTCCTTCAAGCCCACACTCCCCTGCAGTAACTACACCCTTCCGCCCAAACACCTCCCAGATCTCTTCACAACCAATCATCTTTGGAGAGTTGTCTACACTCAGTGTTTACATGCCCTTGCCTCCCATTCCTTGGCAAATCAGCACACCCCCCAGAACCAACATGAGCCCACTGCTCAATCCAACGAAGGCTCTGGCTGCAGGACTCCCAGAGCACTGGCTGTCTCCTTGGCTCCCACGACCTTCCTTTCTCTGGTTTTCCTTCTACCCGATGGTGTGGCCTACCATCTCCTCTGTGGGTTTCTCTGCTTCTACCCAGGTCTTCCCGTTGGCATTCCTGGGGTCTCCTCTCTTTTCAATCTTCCCTCAGTAATAGTGTCAAGGTCCTTTGGCTGATGATGCCTAACCTGATCTCCACATCCCAGCTCTGTTCCCAGACCCCAGGCTCACATCTACCTTCTGGCATCTTTGCTGGGGTCTACACAGGCCCCTCCTACTCAGCACACCCAAGGGAACTCAGCTTCTTCCTGCACCTTCTCTAAGGCTCCTCTTGTGTGTCAGTACCTCCACCTACCACATCACCCAAACCAGAAAACTGGCATCATTCAGGATCCCCCAACATGGCCCAGTTGTCCCGTTACAACCTCCTGACATCTAAATGGTATCCTTTCAATCTCTCCACTGGCCACCACTCTCAGAGTCAGAACTGACATCATTCCGTCTGAATTAACCTCCAGAATCTATAACTAAGGGGTCTCCAAGCCATCTTGCTATTAGGATCGTATTGCTCTCTGCTTTAAACCCCCCAGTATCTTCTCGGCTGTTGGACAAGAGCCCAGGCTCCCCACACACACTTGGAAAGATGTGTCCACACTGCCCCTCCATCTTTAGCCCTCTGATTTTATATTCTCACCCGTACTTGACAGGCTGGCCCCTCAACTTGCGTGGCCTCCCTAGATGCCCTCACTCTCAGGTTCCCCTGGCCAAGGCTGGGCTGACCCAGGGCACCCCATGCTCACGTTCAAAGACTCGGGCCAGGCCCAGCTGCTCGGCCCCATAAATGGGGATTAGGTACCCCCCTTTGAGGCGGGCGGGTGGGCTGTGAGAAGAGTTGGTTTGGTATAGATTTTATGGCAGGATCACATTTCGTCCTCAGACCCCCCTCTGAAGCTGGCCAAGGGCAGGTCAGGGGCAGGGGAATGGGAACCTGAGCCGCCCCATCAGCCCAGAGCACAGAGCTGCTGGCCCAGGAGGGAGC
The DNA here is from genome assembly GCF_963930625.1 of Muntiacus reevesi. NCBI lineage: Eukaryota > Metazoa > Chordata > Mammalia > Artiodactyla > Cervidae > Muntiacus > Muntiacus reevesi. The sequence goes on from NC_089249.1 coordinate 157,408,376, forward strand.
CGTGGCTGGAGCTGGGGGCCCGAGTTCCAGCCTCCCCTTTGGCGCCCCCTCAGCCTCCCGCTGTGTGAACTTGGCCACATCCTTCCAGTCTCCGGGCGGCGGTCTGTAAAGTGGGGGCCCTCAACTAGTAGGTTCTCAGGCCAATTCCATTTCCAGGCCCCTAGGCCCTTGCCCAATCTAAGCCATAACAAAAGCATCACCTTTCCCAGAAGGCTTCAAAGCTATGTATACTTACAAACTCGTGGATTAAGTTTGCCAGATAAAATAGAATATCCAGTTAAGCTTGAATTTCAGATAAACAAATAGCTTTCTGTATTTATATATGCCAAATATTGCATGGACATACTTATATTAAAAACTATTCAGACTTGCTTCATTGCCCACATCACAGACAAGCAACATCATCCTACAGACTGAAAAGCTTTTCCTAGTTCAAATCACCCAGATTCATGAGGAGGTTTTTGCTCTAACAAACAAGTCTAGTAGCTCAGTGCTCATTTGCAAGGCAGGAATGATTGATGACACTGCATTATTTATTTCTAAACATTTGCTAATCTCTTCTGTCTCAGGCCCTACATTGGGCAGTGGTGAATAGAGACATAGTCCTGGCTCTTGGGCAGGTGTTCAGTGGAAGAGACAGACAATAATGCTACAGTTATAACCAGTGACAAAGTATAAGCAAGTATAAAAAGGTTATATACAAGTGAGGTGAACTTGCCTGAGAATTAGAGAAGGCTATCAAGTAGGACTTATGTGATGAGGATATTTGTACAGGGTTTTAAATAATGTATTTATTTCTTCATTCAGCAAATATTTTTGAATCTCTTTTGAAGTCTTGGGCTACATCAGGGAGCAAAATAAATAGCCCCTGCTTTGAAGAACCTTAGTAGAGAAGGCAGATAATAAAAAAGTGAATAAATTATCACATAAAATTATATCATATATATTATACATATGTGTAATATAATATGTTAACATATTGTAGTATATCATATGTAATGAAAAAAATAATTTAAGGTATGGATAAAAGACTGGTAGGGGTGACATGGATTATATGAATTGATCGTGAAAGACTCTGAGAAACTGACAATTAAGCACAGACCTGAGTGGAAAGAAAGCATGAACACTGAATGATAATGAAAATACAACATAAAATTTGTAGAAAGAAGCTAAATCAGTGCTTAGAGAAAATTCTATCCTTTTAAATGTTGTTTTAAAAGAAGAATGACTTAAAATCAATAATCTGGGACATCCCTGGTGGTCCAGTGGTTGAGAATCCACCTTCCAATGCAAGGGATGCAGGTTCGATACCTGGTTTCGGAGCTAAGACCCCACATGCTGCAGGGCAACTAAGCCTGAGCATCACAACTAATGAGCCCCCTCTTCTCAAGTACTGAGCCCGTGCACGCTAGAGCCCTGGCTCCGAAGCTAGAGAAAGCCTGTGTGCTGCAACAAAGACCCAGGGCAGCCAAAACAGAAAAATAAAATCAATGATCTAAGTTTCCATCTTGAGAATCCAGAAAAAGAGCAAAGTAAGTATAGGAAAGAAATAGTATAGATAAGAATGGAATAGATTGAAACAGAAAACAAACAATAAAGAAAAACCATTGAAATAAAAATTTTGCTCTTTGAAGTGATTAATAAAATTGATGAGCCCCTAGCTAAACTGACCAAGAAGAATAGAAGTCATAAACTGCCAATATCAGAAATAAAAGATATCACTAGAGATCTTACAGACATTAAAATGATATAAGGGAATATTATGAACAACTTAATGCTGATTAATCCAACAACTTGGATGAAACAAACAAATTCCTTAAAAGACAAATTGCCAATGCTGACACGAGAGGAAACAGAAAATCTTGAGAGCCTTGTATCTTTAAAGAAACTGAACTCATAATTTTTTAAAATTCTCACAAATGGCTTCAGATGTTTCCAATGGCAAATTCTCCTAAACAATGAATGAATAAACAGTTTGACGCTTTTGAACTGTGGTGTTGGAGAAGACTCTAGAGAGTCCCTTGGAATGCAAGATCAAACCAGTCAATCCTAAAGGAAATCAGCCCTGAATATTCATTGGAAGGACTGATGCTGAAGCTGAAGCTCCAATACTTTAGCCACCTGATGCAAAGAACCAACTCAGAAAAGACCCTGATGCTGGGAAAGATTGAACACAGGAGGAGAAGGGGACGACAGAGGATGAGATGGCTGGAAAGCATCACCAACTCAATGGACATGAGTTTGAGCAAACTCTGGGACACGGTGATGGACAGGGAAGCCTGGTGTGCTGCAGTTTATGGGGTCGCAAAGAGCTGGACATGACTGAGTGACTGAACAACAAAACTCTTCCTGAAAATGTAGGAGGAACTCATTATATAAGATTAGTATAATCCTGATACCTGGTTTAAGACAAGGACATTATAAGAAAAATAAATTACAGACCAATATCACTTACAAAAATCTTTAACAAATCATTATCAAATCAAACAACCAAATTCATGCATATATGTATATATATACATCAAATTGGCAGAGGCAGTTCTCCACATTAACACAACAAAGCATAAAATCATCTCAATAAATGCTGAAAACCCATTTGATGAAATTCAATACTCATTTGTAATAAAAATTCAGAAATCTAGAAATAGAAGAAAACTTTCTCAATCTAATAAAAGAACATCTGTGAAAAATCGACAACTAACATCATACTTAATAATGAAACATTAAGTCCTTTTCCTCCGAGATCGAGAATAAGGCAAACATTATTTCAGCAACATGAATAGGCCAAGAGATTATCATACAATGTTAAGTAAGTCAGATGCATGCATGCATGCTAAGTCACTTCAGTCATGTCCGACTCTGTGACAATGTGGACTGTAGCCCAACAGGCTCCTCTGTCCATGGGATTCTCCAGGAAAGAATACTGGAGTGAGTAGTCTTTCCCTTTGCCAAGGGATCTTTCCAACCCAGGGATCCTCATCTCTTATGTCTCCTGCATTGGCAGGCAGGTTCTTCACCATTAGTGCCACCTGAGAAGTACTGAAAGTCACATAGAAAAAGACAAATATTGTATCATATCACTTAATATGTGGAATCTAAAAAAAAAAAGAAGAAAAAGATATCAATGAATTTATTTACAAAACAGAAATAGACTCACAGACTTTGAAGACAAACTTACATTACCAGAGGCGGAACCTGGGAGAGAAGGATAAATTAAGAGTTTGGGAGTAACATATATATTATATATATTATATTATATAATATATTATAATTATATAATATGTTATATTATATATTAAATAGATATATTCAATAGGAACCTACTGTATATAGCACAAGGAACTCTATTCAATATTCTGTAATAATCTAAAAGGGAAAAAAATCTGAAAAAGAAAGATGCACGTATGTGTATAACTGAATCACTCTGCTGTACACCTGAAACTAACACAACCTTGGAATTCAACCATCAGCTCAGTTCAGTTCAGTTGCTCAGTCATGTCCGACTCTCTGCGACCCCATGAATCGCAGCACCTCAGGCCTCCCTGGCCATCACCAACTCCCGGAGTTTACTCAAACTCATGTCCATCGAGTCGGTGATGCCATCCAGCTATCTCATCCTCTGTCGCCCCCTTCTCTTCCTGCCCCCAATCCCTCACAGCATAAGGGTCTTTTTCAATGACTCAACTCTTCGCATGAGGTGGCCAAAGTACTGGAGTTTCAGCTTCAGCATCAGTCCTTCCAGGACTGATCTCCTTTAGGATGGACTGGTTGGATCTCCTTGCAGTCCAAGGGACTCTTAAGAGTCTTCTCCAACACCACAGTTCAAAAGCATCAAATTTCGGCTCCCAGCTTTCTTCACAGTCCAACTCTCACATCTATACATGACCACTGGAAAAACCATAGCCTTGACTAGACGGACCTTTGCTGGCAATGTAATGTCTCTGCTTTTTAATATGCTATCTAGGTTGGTCATAACTTTCCTTCCAAGGGGTGAGCCTCTTTTAATTTGATGGGTGCAATCACCATCTGCCGTGATTTTGGAGCTCAAAAAAATAAAGTCTGACACTGTTTCCCCATCTATTTCCCATGAAGTGATGGGACCAGATGCCATGATCTTAGTTTTCTGAATGTTGAGCTTTAAGCCAACTTTTTCACTCTCCTCTTTCACTTTCATCAAGAGGCTCTTTAGTTCTTCTTCACTTTCTTTCATAAGGGTGGTGTCATCTGCGTATCTGAGGTTATTGATATTTCTCCAGACAATCTTGATTCCAGCTTGTGCTTCTTCCAGCCCAGCGTTTCTCATGATGTACTCTGCATATAAGTTAAATAAGCAGGGTGACAATATACAGCCTTGACGTACTCCTTTTCCTATTTGGAACCAGTCTGTTGTTCCATGTCCAGTTCTAACTGTTGCTTCATGAACTGCATATAGGTTTCTAAAGAGGCAGGTCAGGAGGTCAGATATTCCCATCTTTTCAGAATTTTCCACAGTTTATTGTGATCCACACAGTCAAAGGCTTTGGCATAGTCAATAGAGCAGAAATAGATGTTTTTCTGGAACACTTTTGCTTTTTCGAGGATCCAGCGGATGTTGGCAATTTGATCTTTGGTTCCTCTGCCTTTTCTAATTCCAGCTTGAACATCTGGAAGTTCACAGATCATGTATTGCTGAAGCCTGGCTTGGAGAATTTTGAGCATTACTTTACTAGTGTGTGAGATGAGTGCAATTGTGCAGTAGTTTGAGCATTCTTTGGGATTGCCTTTCTTTGGGTTGGAATGAAAACTGACCTCTTCCAGTCCTGTGGCCACCGCTGAGTTTTCCAAATTTGCTGGCATATTGAGTGCAGTGCCTTCACAGCATCATCTTTCAGGATTTGAAATAGTTCAACTGGAATTCCATCACTTCCACTTAGATTTGTTCGTAGTGATGCTTTCTAAGGCCCACTTGACTTCACATTCCAGGATGTCTGGCTCTAGGTGAGTGATCACACCATCGTGATTATCTGGGTCATGAAGACCTTTTCTGTACAGTAGTTCTGTGTATTCTTGCCACCTCTTCTTAATATCCTCTGCTTCTGTTAGGTCCATACCATTTCTGCCCTTTATTGAACCCATCTTTGCATGGAATGTTTCCTTGGTTCTCTAATTTTCTTGAAGAGATCTCTAGTCTTTCCCATTCTGTTGTTTTCCTCTATTTCTTTGCACTGATCACTAAGGAAGGCTTTCTTATCCCTCCTTGCTATTCTTTGGAACTCTGTGTTCAAATGGGAATATCTTTCCTTTTCTCCTTTGCTTTTTGCTTCTCTTCTTTTCACAGCTGTTTGTAAGGCCTCCTCAGACAGCCATTTTGCCTTTTTGCATTTTGCTGCACGGGCACAGGAGGACCAAGAGGAACTACTCCACTTTCAAGGTCAGGAGGGGCCACTGTGAGGAGATACCCCTGATCCAAGGTAAGGAGCAGCAGCTGCGCTTTGTTGAAGCAGCCATAAAGAGATACCCCACATCCAAGCTAAGAGAAATCCAAGTAAGATGGTAGGTGTTGCGAGAGGGCATCAAAGGGCAGACACACTGAAACCACAATCACAGAAAACTAGCCAATCTGATCACACAGACTATAGTCTTGTCTAACTCAATGAAACTAAGCCATGCCGAGTGGGACCACCCAAGACAGACAGGTCATGGTGGAGAAGTCTGACAGAATGTGGTCCACTGGAGAAGGGAATGGCAAACCACTTCAGTATTCTTGCCTTGAGAACCCCATAAACATTATGGAAAGGCAAAATGATAGGATACTGAAAGAGGAACTCCCCAGGTCGGTAGGTGCCCAATATGCTACTGGAGATCAGTGGAGAAATAACCCAGAAAGAATGAAGGGAAGGAACCAAAGCAAAAACAATACCCAGTTGTGGATGTGACTGGTGATAGAAGCAAGGTCCGATGCTGTAAAGAGCAATATTGCATAGGAACCTGGAATGTTAGGTCCATGAATCAAGGCAAATTAGAAGTGCTCAAACAGGAGATGGCAAGAGTGAATGTAGACGTTCTAGGAATCAGTGAACTAAAATGGACAGGAATGGGTGAATTTAACTCAGATGACCATTATATCTACTACTGCGGGCAGGAATCCTTTAGAAGAAATGGAGTAGCCATCATGGTCAGCGAGAGTCCAAAATGCAGTACTTGGATGCAATCTCAAAAACAACAGAATGATCTCTGTTCATTTCCAAGGCAAACCATTCAATATCTCAGTAATCCAAGTCTATGCCCCAACCAGTAACACTAAAGAAGCTGAAGTTGAATGGTACTATGAAGACCTACAAGATCTTTTAGAACTAACACCCCCAAAATGATGTCCTTTTCATTATAGAAGACTGTAATGCAAAAGTAGGAAGTCAAGAAACACCTGGAGTAACAGGCAAATTTGGCCTTGGAGTACAGAATGAAGCAGGGCAAAGGCCAATAGAGTTTTGCCAAGAGAACACACTGGTCATAGCAAACACCCTCTTCCCACAACACAAGAGAAGACTCTACACATGGACATCACCAGATGGCCAACACCAAAATCAGATTGATTATATTCTTTGCAGCCAAAGATAGAGAAGCTCTATACAGTCAGCAAAAACAAGACTGGGAGCTGACTGTGACTCAGATCATGAACTCCTTATTGCCAAATTCAGACTTAAATTGAAGAAAGTAGGGAAAACCACTAGACCATTCAGGTATGACCTAAATCAAATCCCTTATGACTATACAGTGGAAGTGAGAAATAGATTTAAGGGACTAGATCTGATAGACAGAGTGCCTGATGAACTATGGACGGAGGCTCATGACATTGTACAGGAGACAGGGATCAAGACTATCCCCATGGAAAACAAATGCAAAAAAATTCAACTACACTCCAATATAAAATTAAAAATTTAAATACATTAAATTAAATTTTTAAAAAATAATAAAGTAAGGATGCCATTCTCAGCATTGCTCTTCAACACTGTACTGTGATCTTAGTGCAGTAGGGAAGAAAAAGAAATAGAAGGCACAAATATCTCAAAAGCAAAAGTACAGTTGTCTTTATTCACAGATGACATAATTCTGATTATAAAAAATAATAAAGACTATTAAAATGTATTAGAACTAATAAATGACTTTAGCAAGAATGCAAGATACAAGGTAAATATTAAAAACCAATTATATGTAATATATGTGATGAACAATTAGAAAATAAAAAATTTTTAATTTCATTTAAAATAGCATTAAAAAAACAGGTAAACTTAGCAAAATATGTATAAGACCTCTACACAGAAAACTAAAATATATTCCTGAAAGAAATTTAAGAAGCCCTAAAGAAATGGAGGAGAGGTCCACCATTTTTATGGATTGGTTGACTTAATATTGTTGAGATGTCCCCCAAATAAACTGATATATTCAATATAATGCCAGTCAAAATAACAACAGCTTATTTGAAGAATTTTTAGGAAAAACAATGATGTAGAACAGCCAAAACAATTTTGTAAAAGAAGAACACAGAAGACTTAAGACTACTTGACTTCAAAGGTTACCAAAAAACTACAGTAATCAAGAAAAGTTGGAACAGGCATAAGTAGACAAATAGATGGGAAACAGCATAGAATCCAGAATAGATCCATACACATATTAGCTGACTTTTGACCAAGTCAATCCAATAGGGAAAGGAAAGTCTCTTCAACAATAGTTAGAACAATTGTATATCCATATGGGAAAAATCAAACTTCAACCACTACCTCACTTCATACCAAAAAAAAAAAAAGGAAAGTTAAAAATTGATTATAGACCTAAATTTAAAAGCTAAAACTACAAAACTTTTAGAAGAAAACATGGAATATATTTGTGACTTTGGACTAGGAAAAAATTTTTCAAGACACAAAAAGCACTAACCATAAAATTAAAAATTGACAAACTAGACTTTTGTTCATCAAAGATGTTATGAAACTCAATATAGCTTGCGTATTACTTGTATTCAGTATGTATAAGAAATTCTTAATAATAAAATGACAAACCAATAAAGAAAGAAAGTCAAGTTTCTCAGTCGTATCCAACTCTTTGTGACCCCGTGGACTGTAACCTACCAAGCGCCTCCATCCATGGGATTCTCCAGGCAAGAATACTGGAGTAGGTTGCCATTTCCTTCTCCAAGGGATCTTCCCAACCCAGGGATCAAACTGAGGTTTCCCACGTGTCAGACAGACGCTTTACCCTCTGAGCCACCAGGGAAGCCCAACCAATAAAAATTGGCATATGCTAAATAGTCACTTCATGAAGAAAGATATACAAATAATCAATAAATGCACTAAAAAGTACTCAATATCTTAAGCATGTGTAAAGACAAGTTAAAAATTATAAAGTGGTACAACTACACACCTCATAGAATAGCTAAAATGAAAAAAGGCTGACAATAGCAAATGTTGGCAAGAATGTGGAGCAACTAAAATGCTCATACATAGCTGGAGGGACTGTAAAATGATACAACCATATAGAAAAACTCTTTGATAGTTTCATAAAAAGTTAAAAACATATCCACTCTATGACCTGGCAATTCCAGCCTTAGGTATTTATCCCAGAGAAATGAAGACATGTGCCCGTTTTTCTTATACAAGAGATGTTTATAGCAGTTGTATTCATAATGGCTTCAAATCATAGCCAATCCAAGAAAACGAATAAACAAAAAAGTGGTATCTCTGTAAAATGGAATACAACTCAGCAATCACAAAGAACAAACAACTAATCCACCAACAATGTGGAAGAAGCTCAAAAACATTATGCTGAGCAAGAGAAAACAGACATAAAAGAATACATACTGTTAAACTCAGTTTACATGACATTCAGGCAAAAACTCATCAATAGTGTTAAAATTCAGAAAACTGGTTGCCTCTGGAGGGTGGAATTGATTGGAAAGAATCCTGAGGGAACTTTCTGGGAATGATAGAAATGTTCTATGTCTTGATTCAGGTGGTGTTTACATAGGTATATACCTACTCATCCAATCACACTTAAGATCTATACATCTCACTCTATCTAAAATCAGCTTTAATTTTAAAAGTTGAAAAACTTGTGATGAGATCCATGAAAGGAGGGCAGAGAGCAACAAAAAGGTCTAGGGAAAGGTGTGAGGAGGGGAGGCTTCAGGGAGGAGGTGGCATTTGCACTGAGCCTTACAGAATCTGAATAGGAGTATTGTGAGAACCAGACAAGATGCTAGATATGAAGGGACTTAGGGAACTGCTAAATAGGAAGGACTGTTTAGCTCAGTCACTGATGTCTCCTCTGAGCAAAAGAAGAAAGACCAGAATAAGCATTCTCGGGTGAGGGTGGGGGTGACCACATGGAGCTCCGTGATGCTGGAGAGGGATGGATCAGGCCAGGTCCTGGAGACTGAGTATGTATTCTCTTGCAGAGAGGCGGGGGCAGGGTGTGCAGCAATATGCCAGGGGTAGATTCGGCACCTAGTCAATTGCTGGGTGCATGGAAAGTACTCAATAAATGTTTTTCAAATGAATGAAATATAAATACAGGCACTGCTGACAGATCTGAGCTCAAACAATGGCCTGGAGCCCCAGAGAGGACCAGGGGCTGGCTCGGGTTCACCCTGCAGAGAAGCCAAGCACAGTCCTGGAGTGCTGAACTTGGATACATTCTATCACGCAGCTCAAGGCGCCCTGAGGGCGCCATATAACTTTATTGTAAGCTCGTGCAATAACACAGGCAAATGGAATAACAATGTAAAGTTGGCTTTAATTAAAATGAAGGGTATTTGCCTCTCCCTCCTTTTCCTACTAAGCCAAGGCAGCCTGCTGAGCTGTGCAGAGCAACCAGGGGAATGTTTCCAAAGTGGGAGGCAGCCCCCCACCTTCCCCTGTTTAGGAGGTTCGCCGATATTTGAGTGGCCCTCCCCTCTCCCCAAACCTCACCACTTGTCCTTCTTCCATGATCCACTTGGCAGAAGGGCACAAAGAAGGAAAACAGGAGTGATGATGCATTTCTAAAAGCATCAGGAAGCAAGAAAAAATGTTGTTAAGCAGTGTGGGGAAGGGAATCTCATCCATTTAGCCATTCTGCAAATGTCTCCTGCACTACCACATGCTAGTGCTGGGTGCTGGGGCCATCCTCAAAGGACTCACTGTCTGCTAGGAACCTGAAAAAGCCACAAATCCAGGGATTCAGTTCATCTGCATGTCCTGGTATCTGGAAAATAGAGTTGATGCTAAGAATCTGCTAACTAGGGAGAAGGACATCATGTAAAAGGACCAGTAGAGATGCCACAGTGCTAGGTACTCTGTACACCTCCTACCTTGTGTTCTAGCCTGTGCTCTGCTGATGAATGCTAACCATGTGAATCTGAAATTGCCATTTTCTAGGGGAAAGAGAGCCCCAATTTGTAGACTTTACCAATTTCTATGGTGTAAATTCTCCCCCAGTGGTGAATTTCTAGCTACCAGTATTATCATTAACCAGCTTGTAAAATTCCTAAGAAGTTAACAGTCAACTAGTACAGATCAGTTCCAACACACCATTGATCCTACATGTCTGCAGTGCTCTGGGCTGGCCAAGAGGAATTCTAAACACCAGCACCTCTGCCCAGGCTTTGCACTGAAAAGACATTTAAAGAGTACCTTTTCCACACTAGGCCATGACGAGAGTCTCAAACCATTAATAATAATAAAATAATAATTCTAGCTCTCATCTACTAGGAGTATACTATATGCCAGGTTTTCATCTAAGAACTTTTTTTAGAAATCAGTGCATTTAATCCTCGCAACAACCCTATGAAGTACATATTACTACTATCACCACGTTGCAGAAGAAAAAACCTGAGGCTCAGAGAGAATGAGTTACCTGCCTGAGATCACAAAGCTAGTAACAAGCAGTAGCAGATGCAGCCACTATGGAAAACAGTGTGGAGATTCCCTAAAAAAATAAAAATAGAGCTACCATATGACCTGAGACTCATTGGAAAAGACCCTGATGCTGGGAAAGATTGAGGGCAGGAGGAGAAGTGGGCGACAGAGAATTAGATGGTTGGAAGGCATCACCAAATCAATGGACATGAGTTTGAGCAAACTCTGGAAAATAGTGAATGACAGGGAAGCCTGGCATGCTGCAGTCCATATGATTTAGCGACGGAATAATTACAACCATATGACCCAGCAATCTGATTCCTGGACATATTCTCTGAGAAAAATCATAATTCAAAAAGATACAGGCACCCCAAAATTTAGTGTAGCTATTTACAATAGCAGGCTTCCCAGGTGGCGCTAGTGGTAAAGAATCTGCCTGCCAATGCAGGAGACATAAGAGACTTGGGTTCAATCTCTGGATCAGGAAGATCCCCTGGAGGAGGAAATGGCAACCCACTCCAGTATTCCTGTCTGGAAAATCCCATGGACAAAGGAGCCTGGCGGGCTATGGTCCATTGGGTCACAAAGAGTCAGACACAGCTGAAGCAACTTAGCATGCATTTACAATAGCAAGGACATGGAAGCACCTAAATGCCCATTGACAGGTGAATGGATCAAGAAGACGTGGTACATATATATAATGGAATATTACTTAGCCATAAAAAGGAATGAAATTGGGTCACTTGTAGAAACATGGATAGACCTAGAGTGTGTCATACAGAGTGAAGTCAGAAAAGAAAAACAAATATCGTATATTAATGCATTTATATGGAATCTAGAAAAATGGTATAGATGAACCTATTTGCAGGGCAGGAATAGAGATGCAGACGTGAAGAATGGATGTGTGGACACGGGGTGGGGAAGAGGGATGGGATGAGCTGGAATTGCCGCATGTGCACGGCCATGTGTAATGCAGATAGCAACTGGGAATCTGCTATATAGTGGAGGGAGCTCAGGTCAGTGCTCTGTGGTGACCTAGATGGATGGGATGATGGGAGGTAGGGAGAGAGGGCATATACGGATACATATTGCTGATTCACTTCATTCTACAGCGGAAACTAACACAACATTGTAAAACAACTGTGTGCATGTGTGTGTTAGTCGCTCCGTCTGGTCCGACTCTTTGTAGCTCCATGGACTGCAGCCCATCAGGCTCCTCTGTCCATGGGATCCTCCAGGCAAGAATACTGGAATGGATAGCCATGCCCTCCTCCAGGGGATCTTCCCAACCCAGGTCTCCTGCATCGCAGGTGGATTCTTTACCACCTGAGCCACCAAGAAAGCCCCAATTAAAAAAAAAAAAAAAACAGTAGCAAATAGCTATCATTGCTAAAGACCCTCCCTACATCCAGGCTGTTTCCTGCATTTTGAATACAACATTCTCCAGGGAGAAGAGTCTCATCCTCAGACTGCTTTGTGACTCTGAAGTAGGCGTGTGACCCAGGTGCACACTGATATGAAACCTGGATTCAGAGAGGATGGGTCATGTGGCCAGGGCAGTGGCAGAGGCAGCTAGGACTTTAGGGATAGAACTGACGGAGCCTCTGGCTTCCAGCCCAGAATGCCATAGGGACTGAGTGACAGGGTAGTGATGTTTTCACTAAAAATGCACTCATGGTTTTGTCAGGTCTCATTCCTGGGACCCTCCAGAGATTCTGCAAGTTGGCTGACATCCTGTAATAAATTCCTCTCTGCTTAAACCAACTATAATGAACTTAATTGTTTGCAATTAGAAACACCAATAAGACAGTGGGATCCAGAGTTCAAACTTTGCTGCAGAACTCAAGCTCTTACCCACAATGCCACACTCCATTTTCTCCTCCCCACCCTATCCCCCCACCCTGTAAGGATGGTTCCATTCCCTTTTCACAGATGAAGAAACTATGTCTCAAAAAGCTCAGGCCAGTTGCCTGAACGATCATGTTGAACCCATGAATCTGTTGTTTTCAATAGTTTGGGATCGAGACATGGCAATTTCATGTGGGTCAACCTGACAGAAATAGGATTTTAGTCCAGATTTGTCTGACTCCAAAGCTACTTCCACTTCCTGTGCTTTCTCACAAGCAAACTTACTCATAGGTTCTAGTAGGTGAGAAGCTGCTCTCAGGTGGTATAAGCAGAGGTGGTAAGGAATGGGTGGGGGTTGGGGTCCCTCCCAGGAGAACCTAAAAGACCAGGAGAGACAGAGACGGCAGAATGGGGCTTCAGCTGACTCAATACACCTTCATGTGCATCTCTCGTGACCAGCCCTGAGCTGATCAGTTCTGGGGAGAGTCCTGGAAAAAAAGGACTTGGTCTCCGCCTGCGTGGAGCTAAGGTCAAGGATTCTTGACCTCCTCTCTTGGAAGAGAAATAGAACAGGATGGCAAGAAAAAATAAGGGCTCTGCAACTCTTAGAATGCAGAAGGGAGGCTTCCTGGCCAGTGGAGGCCAGAGCAGAGCCTGGAGTGACTGACAGGTCATGGATGGGCAGGAAGAAGTGGCAGGGTGTTGGACTGGAGCACCAGAAGGAGCAGAGGCACAGCGGCTGCACCGAGTATGAAGCAGCTTAGGTGAAACATGACACATATGAAAGGGAACAAGGGCCAACTTGGAAGGAAAGGTTGAGAATGTCATGGCTCATTCTTCAGTACTCACCGGGCGCCCGCAGCACGTCAGGTGCGTGCTGGGAACCACGCAGGCCCAGGCCTGCCCCTGGTCTTCTGACCCTCAGGGAAGCCACGTGCTCAACCTGGAAGGACCCAGACCATTAGGTAATTGCAGTTGATGAAAAGATGGCCAAAGTGAAGTTCAGGGAGCCTTGAGCATCTAAGGGGGTGATGAGACCTGAAAAACAAGTCAATGAAGGCTTCCTGAGGACATGACATTTAAACTGAAACCTGAAGAAAGTGTTCACAAAGCCAAGCACTCCCAGTAGGGGAAGCAGCAAGTGGCAGGGCCCTGAGTGGGAAGGGGTTTGTCATGTTTAAGGACCCAAGAGCAAGTTGTGGTGTTGGTGTGAGCTGCACAAGGGCCGGGGGAAAAGCCAGGAGGGGTGGCCAGGAGCCATGCTGGACACAGCCTGGCAGGTCATGGTAAGGAGTTTGGATTTTATCCAAGAGCCAAGGAAAGTGACATCATCAGCTCTGTATTTTGTTTTTTTATCCTTTCCTTATTTATTTATTTTTGGCTGTGCTGGGTCTTCACTGATGCACAGGCTTTTTTCTAGCTGCAGGAAGCAAGGGCTACTCTCTAGCTGTGGTGTGCAGACTTCTCAATGTGGCGGCTTCTCTTGTTGCAGAGCATGGACTCCAGGGCACAAGGGCTTCAGTAGTCGTGGCTCTCTGCCTCTAGAGCACAGGCTCAATAGTTGTGGTGCACAGGCTTAGTGGCTCTAAGTTTTGTGGGATCTTCCCAGAACGGCAGTCAAACCCACGTCTCCAGCATTGGCAGGCAGATTCTCTATCACTGAGCCACCACGGAAGCTTTCTGTATTTTCTTGACAATCACTCAGGGCTAAGGCAAATGAAGGCCAGTTAGCAAACTACTAGAATAATTTGAACTGGATGGGGTCATGGCAGGGGAGATGGAGGGACGGGAAACTTCTAAGCGGATTCTGGATGTAAAACTGACTCAGCAAAGCAGTTTAGCACAAGAGTTACGTAATCTACCCCTACCTCAGTTCTCTCATCTGTAAAATAGGGCTGTGGTGGCACTAGTGGTAAAGAACACGCCTGCCATTACAGGAGACATAAGAGACGTGGATTTGATCCCTAAGTCTGGAAGATCCCCTGGAGAAGGGCGTGGCAACTCAATCCAGCATTCTTGCCTAGAGAATCCCACAGACAGAAGAGCCTGGCGGACTACAGTCCAAGGGGTCGCAAAGAGTCGGGCACGACTGAAGCGACTCGGCACAACAGGACCTTACTCTTAAGATTGTTGAAATTACATAGGTGAGTTGATACACCATGAAGTGCGTGGGACAGCAAAAGGTAGCCTGATTGACAGGCAGACCTGGGAGAAGATTGGGGGTCTAGTTTCGGTCGCATTCAGGCAGAGAGGTTTATGGGCATCCTGGTGGGGACGTCAGGTAGACTGCCACACGTCAGGAATGCGGCCTAAGGAAGTCAGGGAATTACCGTAGCACAGGTGTATCCAAAGCCGTGGATAAGGAGGCACTGTCCCTGGGGAAGAGAGCAAAGTGAGCTGCACAGTACCCAGCTGAGCCCAGAGACTCTGCTCAGCCCTGCATGCCGGGTACAGCCTTGGGCTTCTCCTGAATCCCAGGAATATTGGGACGACGGTGGCTTTGGTAGTGCCACTGGAGACACCATTTCTTCTGACTCTGACCTGGGCTGTCTCAGCTGCTGGCCTTCCCTGGTTCCCCGGGGAGCCAGGCCTGAGTCAGCTCTTCCAGGCCCTGGACCTTTCTGAGCCTTCAGACCCACGGCTTAGTCTGCTAAGCCCCCAGCTCGTACTGACAAATCCCTTCTAATGGGGAGATCAACCTTTCAATACTACCGCTGCCGCTCAAGAGACACATCACAGGGCAGCGGGAGAGTGGGCACCCCAGCCGCGTGGGCTCGAGCAGCCTCTCTTGGCTTCTTACCACCCAGCCAGCAGCTGCAGCGGCTCCCAGGTGCCTTGGTTTATTAAAGCCACATGCTGGGAGCCCCAGGGGGAGATGGAGAGAGCAGATGAACAAAGAATCCTGTCCCTGTGGGGTTGAGAAGACCAGACTCACATCAAAAGGGAAGCAGGGACTCCCGCGCTTCCACCTCTGGGCCCGTGTTGTTTCTCTGCCTGGAACGTCCTTCCTCCAGACATCTGCAGAGCTGGCTCCATCATCTCCTTGAAGTCTTTATTCAGAGCTCATCTTCTCAGGAAAGCAGTCCCTGACTACTCCCACTTTAACAGGCAAACACAGCCCCTCTGCGCTCTCTGTCCTCCTTCCCAGCTTCATTTTTGTCCGTAAGAACATTAGCTGCTATACTGTATGTTATATTTGTTACTGTCTGTGTCCCCGTGCTAAAGAGACAGCTCCACGAGGGCAAGACCTAGACCAGAGACTGGCGCACTGTAGACCGTCAAGAAGTGTCTGTTGATTGATTGATTAAAACGCTGCCGCTTAGGCAAGTCATTGGACCCAGGATGAAAATACAGAATTCGAGTCCAATTCTCCCTTATGGAAGAATTACTGGCCAAACATTTCATCAGGGGCACTCTCCGTCCCCCTTCCGATGTCAATGTCAGACACTCTCTCTGTCCCTTTTTCACTTTAAAAAAACTCTGCTACACACATACACAAAAAGCTTTAGTCTTAGTTTCCACATCCAGGAAATGGGGCTTATGTTGTCTGCTCTGATTCCCATACCAAGAAATTTATTAAATTCTTTAATGTATTAAATTATTCTTTAATATATTAAGTTATTATTATATTATTATTTAAATAATATTAAACATGTAAAGGTAGAACAGAGAGTGAGAGACGGTGGCAAGAGCTGTGGCCCGAGGCCGTGGGATCAGAGTATAGAGGTGGGGAGCACTCGGTGGCCAGCATTTTCAGCCAGGAAAGTCAACCAGCCTGAGGCTAAACTAGGGAAGACTTGACGGGAGCTCATGAAAGGCCACCTGATTCATCCCTGAGGCCCCAGCATCTGGCACAGGGGAGGTCCCTGCCACCGGCTGGGCCTACTCTGAACACAGCATGCTCAAGCAGGCCTGACTTATCCTCCAGGAGGAGCCCCTTCACCTTGTTAAAAGACGACTTCCTAGGGAGCTGGGGGAACCCTGATACCACATCCAAATGCCCAGACACCCTGGAGGAGGGGACTCTGGTGAGTGCTCCAGCATCCTGACTGCAGGACAGACACGCCAGCTCCCTGCACTAAGGTAGCTGTGAGGATAAGCAGGAGCCCCTGATCCAAACCTGCCTGCTCCCCTTCACCATCTGCCTGGCAAATACCCACTGATTTTTATGATGGCTCCAATATCACCTCCTCTGGGAAGCCTTCCTTGATAGCTCCTCCCCACCTCAGTGCACCCCAAGTAGAACTGACCGCTCCCTTGTTTGCACCCCTGTGTCCGATTCAGTCTTCATTCCCAGAAAATATATATATTTATGGAGTGTCCACTATGTACCAGGACATCCACTGCCCAAGGACTGGTGATATAACAGTGAAGGGGACAGATGAACGCAGTGGTCTGCCCTCAAGGAGTTTACAAACACAATGCTCTACAAGCCTCATGGAGCCATGTCTGCTCTTCCAGTGCACTGGGTGCTCAGCAAGGCCAGAAGCTCTGCCTGATGCTTCTCTGTATAATTGCCCAAGGCTCTTATGTAACTGGTACTGAATATTGACAGGCTTCTGTCAGCAACCCCCCAAATGCCCGCCCCCTGAACTGCCTTGGCCACTCCCACTCTCCTCTGAGATCCTCTGGACCTGCCTCCATCCGTCACTGAAGGGTCAATGACCAGTGACATAGCCAGTGATCTGATGATCTGATTGGTCAGTGCTTGTGACCAATGCTTAAATATCATGGGCAGGTATTTAGAATATTTATTTTATTTTGGCTGCATTGTGTCTCAGTTGCAGAGCACGGGCTCAGTTATTGCAGCCTGCAGCCTTAGTTGCCCATTGGCATGTGGGATCTTGGTTCCCTGACCAGGGATTGAACCTGTGTCCCCTGCATTGCAAGGCAGATTGTTAACCACTGGACCACCAGGGAAGTTCCCCTTGTCAGGTATTTTAAATGTCACTCGTTCCTGCGCCTAGAACCACATCTAGCACATAGTAAGCACTTGCTGGTATTTGTTGAAGGAAAAAAGAAGACGATTGATCCTGGCTCTCACACCATTTATCTATACAAACTTTGAGTCACTCGTTCTCAACAATCAAGGGTGGTCCATGGCTCTACAGCAGGGGCATCACCTGGGATCTTGTTAGAAATGCCAAATCTCAGGCCAACCCTAGGCCTATCAAATTAGGGTCTATAGTTCAACAAATCCCTGGTTGATCCCTGTGCACGTTCACATTTGAGAAACACAGTTCTAAGCTACAAGGAGATAATATCAGCCCTCCCAGGAGAGTTAAGAGTGTCAGATGGGATGACTAATGTGAAAATGTCTTGAATATTGGAACATGCTGGGCAAATGAAATAGACTGCTATGATTATTCTTATGATTAATAATAGTCCTTGCAGAAAAACCACTTTATAGTTCTGTCTTAAAACCTCATTAAATTCTGTTCAAATGTGCTATTAAAAGTTATGTTCTAGTCCACTTAGTTTTGTAAACCCCAAGCCTTTTAAAACAGAAAGGAGTCTGGGCTCCAGGACAGGAACGTGGGCCCTGCTTATGATGGTTGCCATGGGCATGATTGAATGCAAATTTATTTCCCACAACACCCTGCCAACTGATTGATCCTGGGGAAGGAGATGTTGGGAACCCAGTTCCTCAGAGAAAGGAAAAACTAAGTAGAGGCAGAGGGTGGAAAAAGACAACCGTGGGGTTTCACGCTGGTTTGCGGGGCTGTACTGCATGCTTATAATCTTCTGCCTTTCAGCCTCTGCCAAACCATGTGGAAAGAAAAGAAGGGCACTGAGGAGAAGGGAGCAGGCTCTGGTGGGGAATTACCTCAGCCGCAGGACAGGGCAGTGGGCTTCGCGGAGAGAATCCTTCAGCTGGAACAGCCACGATTGCAGCTGCACGTCACTGCAGAGGCTTCTGATGAGAGGCTGGCCAAAGCCCACAGCCCTGCCAGCAGCCCCCTCGGCAGCTGTGGCCACAAGACAAAGGTTAAAAAGTAGTAAGAAGATGCATCTTGAACTAACGTCAGCGGGGGCACAAGAGAACCAGGATTACATTAGGTGGAGGCCGATAATGAGTCAGGATGGTGAGCCAAGGAGTAACTACCAAGTGTGGGAGACTCTCTCTGCTCTCTCTCTGCTCCCAGCCATGGCCCCACACTCAGGCTGACCACCCCAGGACTGCCCCTCCAACAAGAGGCGAACGAAAGCCCCCTAAGTGTGGGGGGACTTTCTGGCAGGATCTTGAGCCTGTGGCTCAGTCTATGAACTCTGATCTAGTTTTGCAGTCTCCTCAGCTTCTCCCTTGTCTTTCCAGTCATAAGCCTCCCAGCCCTTCTGCCTGGCACACACTGCCCCCTGCCAGCATGACCTCTCAACCTTCAAAACCACCACCTCGATTCTCTCTATCACTGTCAGTCATCAAACATTCCCTGGCACTGTCATCAGACCAGGCCCTGTACCAAGCACCAGAGACACGATGAGTGAGACCTGGAGGGGACCCTCAAGGACCCCACAGTCTGGTGACAGAGACAATTACCACAGATGAGGACAAGTTTTATTGCAGTGGAGAGCACGGGGGCGCCTACGGCCATACTGCCCTGAATGTGCCAATCTCATCTGATCTGGGAAGCAAAGCAGGGTCGGGCCTGGTTAGTACTTGGATAGGAGGGCACAGCGGGTTAAGGAAACAAAGGAGAGACAGGAAACGCAGTGAGGGGCGCAGTCAGGGAAGGCTTCCCAAGGGAGCACCGGGAGGGCCAGCAGGACTCGGCGCAGGTAAAGAGGAAGGGGAAAGCCAAAGGCGACAGGTGTGGGAGTGACACCCAGCCTCACCCTAGTCAGAAGCATGCAAATCAAAACCATGAGGCGCCACTGTACACCCATCAGATGGTAAGTGTGAAAGTTGAATAATACCAAATTCTGGCAAAGACTTAGGGAAAACTGACCCCTGGGCACTGCGGGGTACTATCAGGCAAGACTCGGGGAAATTAAATCCAGGTCTGAGTGCCCACCTCCACCCCCACCCAGCAGTGCTCCTCCTGGGTATTCACCACAAATAAGCACACGCCCTGTCCATGATCACGAAGGTACGAGGATGTTCATGAGCGCACTGTTAGTGGTGCCGAGGAGCAAGGAGTGACAGGGCAGCAGGTAAAAAAAACACAGTGAAAGCACACAGTATGTAGGCAGTTAGATGCAAGGAACTAGACTCCAGGGGGGCATACAGTGATATGGATAGATCTTAGAAACATCATTAAGAGCACAAAAATAAGAAACAGAAGGTGCTCAAAAGCAAAATACCATCTATACAAATTAAAAACATACACAAAGAAAACAACACCATGCATTTTTTGTCCAAGAAATGTGCATTTCCCAGCTCATACACCAAACACATTAGAGTGGGGACCTATTGGGAAGAGTGAAATGGGAGGAGGAATTGGGGATGAAGGGGTAGGAAAACAGGATATATGAGAATGATGCTTTACCACATGGAAAAGGGTCATCAAACTAAACTTGCTCTGCCTACCTGAGATTTAAATAGAAAAAGAAAAGGCAGGAAGGAAGTGGAGTTAGGCAGAGAAAGTCACAGGTACAGAGACCCAGAGAAAGAAGAGAGGCATGGGGAAGGACACACAGGAAAGCAAGTGTTCAGGCAGAGGCCTGTCAGGTCAGGGGAGGCTGCGGTAGGTGGTGGGTCCATGGTGAGAACTTTGAACTTCATCTCACATCCACCAGGCATCCCTAGGAGAGATTTTTGTTGTTATTATTGTTGCCTTTGTTTATTTTTGGCTGTGTTGGTTCTTTGCAGCTGATCACTGACTTTCTCTATTTGTAGTGGCTCGCAGGCTTCTCATTGCGGTGACTTCTCTTGCAGAGCCCAGGACTCCAGGTGCGAGGGCTTCAGAAGTAGTGGCTCAAGGGCCCTAGAGCACAGGCTCAGTAGTTGTGGCATTCGGCCTTAGTTGCCCCAAGGTATGTGGGATCGTTCCAGACCAGGGATCGCACCCATGTCCCCTGTATTGGCAGGCGGATTCTTAAGCACTGGACCACTAGGGAAGTTCCCTGGGAGGGTTTTAAACTGTGAAGGGATTTGCTCAAATCTGGGTCTTAGATACTGTCATAAAAAAAGAGATTTGTGGAATGTTATAAAGAAAAGGGACCAGAGAGATGACACGTCCGCCCTCCCTCCCCTTACTCACATGCCTCCAAGGTCAGGAAGGTCACCTGAGCACTTGATTGTCTGCAAAGCACCTTCACACCCACAATCTCACTAATACTCTAAACACCTACAAAAGAGGCAAGGCAGATGTTACTGTTCCTCTTTAATAGACGAGTTCATTGAGGCTTAGGAAAATAAAGAGACTCTTACACTCTTCAAATCCTAGAATTGCAGCCCACTTTTCTAAAGGTTGCCAAGGTCCAAAAAAGTCTAGTCAGAGTCCAACTGAAATAAAGTGTCTTGAGTTAAATATACTAATTACGGTTAAATCAATTGGCATTATGCTCAGTTGAATCCATTCAATCAAAAACATTTTTCTAAGTGGCTTCTCTGTGTCAGCACATGCCAGAAGCAGGGAATGCAGCCACATACAAGACAGTCCCAACACTCGAAGCGGAGAGACCAGCAGGATAGAAGTCTCTTGGATCTCACACTGCTCTAGTTGCTCTGGCCTTCCTGTCTCTTGAAAAACCTAGTTCATTTCTGCCTCGGGGCCTTTGCACTTGCTATATCCCATTCCTGGAAAACGCCCCAGATAACCAAAGGGCTTGCTCTTTTGTTCAGGTCCCTGATCAAATATCATCTGAGAGAGACTTTCTATGACCACCATATTTCTTCATCGCATGAAGACCACTGCTCCACCCCCATCATCCTCTACCCCTTTACTCAGCTGTGTTTATCCTCACTGTACTTTTCACTATGTGGCATTACAACACACACACACACACACACATATGTATGTGTTTATATATTTTTATTTTATTCTTGGCATCTCTGCTAATGTAAGCTCAAGGAAAGACTTTGACAGCCTTGTCACTGTGATACTCAGAGCACTGGAATCCTTCCCAGTACATAATTGAATAAATACACAAAATTTTTATAAGTTGGATGTTTGATATAAGAGGTTATAGAATCTAGTTCAAACTAAGGCTAAAAGTGGAATTAAATGGAGTCAATTTAAGTTGGGCCAGAAAAGGTTCATTCAACGATTCACTTTACAAAGGGTTTATCAAGCATCTACTGTGTATCTATATTGCTTCTTTGGAATACCTGGATGACTAAAAAATACAAAATCTCCACCCTTGGAGTTCATAGTCTGAATTACTGAAGGAGTTGCTAAAGGGTTGAGATCAATCAGCTCAAATCTAGGAAAGGAAACTTTAGTTGAACTTGAGTCAGACTGGGTTGATTCAAGTTGGACCAAGTTGTTTTAGACCGGGTTGGGATAATGGGTCAGTGCACAGCTAGTCTTGGCCCAGCTGACTTGGACTGGGCTGGATAAACCTGCACTAAGGTAAACTCAGTTTTGTTGGGCTGCATTAGGTTGGGTTGTATTGATATAAGCTAGGCTGAGCTGAGGGGAGAAGGAGTGAGCTAAGTTGAAAGTGTCTTTGGGGGAGAATGGATACATGTTGCAGCATGTTGACATGCTGAGTCACTCTGCTGTGCCCCTGAAACTATCAAAACATTGTTAATTGGCTAGAATCCAATATAAAATAAAAAGTTTTCTAAAAGTTGAGGGACTTCCCTGGTGGTCCAGGGGTTAAGAATCTGCCTTTCAATGCAGAAGACATGGGTTCAATCCCTGATCAGGGAACTAAGATCCCACATGCCATGGGGCAACTGAGTCCATGTGCCACAACTAGAGAAAGACCGAGCCACAATGAACACCTAACCAAAAAAAAAAAGAAGCTGAAAATGTCATTTGCTCTTGTGCTGAACTGAGTCAAGCACCTAGCTGAATAATGTGGGATAGATGACATCAGTTAAATTTTGGTGGTTGGTGTGGATTGTCCAGAGTAAGGTAGGATCAAACAGACCTTCACTGAGAAGGGAGAGGGCTTGTGCTGAGTTTCTAAGCTGTGTTGTTGGGTCATATTGAGTCAGTTTCCTTGAGCTCCTGGATGAAGCTCAGATGAGAGGAGGCATGCATAGCTGGGCTCAGCTGAGCTGACCAGGGTTGAACAGACCAGTGATAAGTTAGGCTGCTGGGCCTGCCAGGGCCTAAAATATAATGCAGACACCAATAAATCACAGATGCAGACAGCCTGGAGAAGTTACTCCTCCTCTCCACACAGCGTGTCCGGAACCCACCATAGCCCTCCGATGGCCGCCTGCTGTCCCCCAAGGCTGGGGGAGGCCAAGTCCTTCAGCCCCTCAACCTGAAACCATGCTGACGACTTTCTCATACATGCATTTGAGACCAGTTTCCCGGAGAACCCTGAACACAGATCCATGGACCCTCCACTACCCGGATCCTCTTTTCACAGACTAGCAGACAGTAGAGACGCCTCCCTACCCTTCAGCCTCCCCTGGAGCTCCCCAAAGACTGTTTGACTGTAGCCATGAGCCTTTGAGAGGCTTGGCCGCAGGGTGCACTCAGCCCCCTCGGCCATGTAAGGCACACAAGAGGGCTCCAGGCAGCAGCCCCCAAGCCCTCGAGTGCCGTCAGGGGCCTGCTAGAACAGTTTGCCCTCAGTGACTCCAGGGCACCAGCAGCAGCGCCTTGTAAGCAGCTGGCCCAAGACAACAACCTGCTACTCTTCCAGCAGAGTCCTGAGCAAAAGCATAGCCATGTCTGGCCAAGAGGACTTTGAGGTTGGAACAGTCTCTTCTGACCCGGCTTTTCCTGCTGCCCACATACTAATTAGTCCCAAAGCCAGAGCAGGGTTAAGGCCTGGGTTCTCCAACCTCGAGCCTCCTGACAGCAACCACCACCACCCACTCTTATCACTGCCTCACACACACACACTCTCACACTCATACTTCATCTGGGTCACCTACATGGAGAATGAGTCACTTTGACAACAAAACCAAAAATTCCATGTTTTTCTCCTCCGAGCAAACACTGATAGGAAGCGTGGAGAAAAAACCAGGAGAGGAGAGCAAATAAGAAATAAGAAAATCCCAAACATCATATGTCATTTTGAGATTGAGGAAATGGGAGAGCGGGCCCAAGATACAAGGAATGTCTTGATGAGGCTTGAAGAGGGAATAGAATTTCCCTTTTCCAGTTTTCTCCCTGTTTTCTCCAATCTTTGGGGCCACAGAGAACAGAGGGAAGGAAGACCAGTTCTGGACATCCCATCTACTGTGAGAGGCATGAATCAAATGAGAAGGAAGGTGCATGTCAAGTACCCTCAGGTGGCAGAGCTGAAACAGTCCTTGTAGAGCATTTGTGCTCTCTCTGCCCCAGGACCTTTGCAAATACTGTTTCCTCTAGAGGTCCCTCTTGCCCTGTACCTGACTTAGATGTCACCTTCTCAGGAATGCCTTCCCTGACTAACCCCCCACCATCACTATCAGTCTTAGAGCACTTTGCTCTTCTCCTTGAGCTTTTACCACAGTTCTTTATTGCTCACCACTATATCCTTACATCTTGTACACAGTAAGTGTTCAACTAATATTGATGAATTAGTGAGTGAATCCAATACACACAAACACACACACACACACACACACACACACCTATGCATGGTCACGCACAATTTACAGATGAAGAAAGTAGCCTGGGAACCAGGGAGTGACACCCCGATCCACACAGAGTAGGCGGTTGAGTCAGGACTAGAACTCAGACCCCCATCTGCTGAGCCAGGGGACCAATTCCTCTCCCACATCTGGACAAGCTGGAGAGGTCTCCAAGCACAGGGTGGGGTAAGCGCCAAGCAGAGGCTGATGTGAATTAGGGCTCCCCGCCTCCCCACTCCCACCCTCAGTTCTGAAAGTCTCTCCTCCCCACAGTCACTGCCAAGGGCTGGGCCTGGAAACTCCTCCCAGCCCTAATCCACTGCATCCACCATCAAAGCCCCACTTGATTACCCACCGCAGAATGACAGGCTTAGAGCGGAAAGTCAGGAGCCTTCTGTGGATCAGAAACAACTGTTCTGACAATCAGTTCCTGAGCCTCAGCCTGCCGGGTAGGGGGTTCAGCATCCCAGCCTGTGGACCCCTCCCTGCTCTCCTCACTACACTTGGGGACATCCATCTATTATGTGCCAGGCCTGCAAGGCCATGACTGTATTTCAACATCACAGGGTCATACAGAGGTAGATGCTATTATTATCCCATTTGACAGATTAGGAAACCAAACTTTAAAGAGGTTAAGTAACTTGCCCAGGACCACAGAACTAAAATAAAACAGGGTAGGGTTTGGAAGCCAGATCTATGTGATTCCAAAGCCAGTGGGCCACACCACCTTCAACAGGCCTAGCACCAGACTCAGCACAATACATCTCATGGATGTTTGTGTGGTTCAGCTTCCTTGGATCAGTGGGACCCCCAAGACTTGACGAAAATTCCCCGGGGCAGAGAAGAAAGGCCTGGAGCTGAAGCTTCAGGACCCAGGCCCAAGAACACAGCTGTGTGTGCACACAGATATGCACACACAAATGTACATACACACATGCACCTACACACACACATCCTCCAACAGGAGCAGGGCCGGTCTCCATTGCTTTCCCATGTACGATGTATTTGAACAGAAGACTCTGCTGCTAAAAACCATCTCAGGAGCAAACCCTCACCTCCTGAGCTCCCTCATGTCTTCGGAGTGAGCAGGGCAGGGTGGCTTTTCTGCTCCTCCCACTCCTGTCCCTAGATGCCAGGTCTTCTCTCTGACCCAGCAGCTGGGGCTGGGAATGGGGCTGGGAATGGGGCTGGGCATGGGTGGAGAAGCACTGGCAAGATTTGGTGAGGTCAAGGGCAAGGCCTGAGGCAGCAGTGTGGGTGGGAAGATCCAGAGAGAGAGGGAGAGGCTGGGGGCAAGGAGGGGAGTACTCCTGCCAAAAATGCTTAACCTGAACCTAATCGTGAGGAACCCCTGAGACAAATCCAAGTCAGGAGATAACTCCCTGAACGACCAATCTAGACCCTTCAAAAATGTCAGTGTCATGAAAGATGACCAAAAAAGACTTGGAAACTTACTCTAGGTTAAAGGAGATTACAGAGACATGACAACTAAAATAAATGTTTTACAGGGCATTATTTAGAAAATTGGGAAAATTTGAATGGGTACTATGTATTAGATAATAATAAAGTATCCAAATTAAACTCAGGGCAATAATCGTATTGTGGTTATGTAGGAAAACATCCGTGTTTGAGAGATATGTACTGAAGTTTGAGGGCTGAGGGCTGTTATTTACTTACAAATGCTGAGAGACAGATGGTGGGGAAGAGAAAGAGAGGCAGGCAGAGAGCAAAGAGGTGAGTAGGACAGAGGGAGGAAGGGGAGAATGTATTCAGACAGGTAACTTGAGATGTACGATGTTGTTAGAATGATTCTTACAACTTCTCTGTTCTTCATTTTTTTTTTTTTTTTCCAAAATTCAGGAGAAGGCATCCCAAAAGCAGTGGTGTGCATGACTGCAGGGTTGGCGGGGAACATCATGGGGCTAATCTTCATTACTAGAGAAGGGGAGGGAGTCGGGGTGGGCTTCCTGAGCCAGATACCATGGGGCTTAGAAATCCAGGAGGGGGGTTAGTACTGGTCCTCCCGGAGCTCAGGGCAAAGAGAAGAGGGGAATGAGGTCTAAGGGCAGCGCGTGGGCAGCAAGCTGGGTGGCGCATGAAACAGAGAGGCAGACAAAGATAGGGAGAGACTGGAAGCCAGAGCTGAATGAAGGGGCCTGGCCAAGTGCCATGGGGCGAGATGGACTGAGACGAATCTGCAAACTCATGTCCTGATGACAGGTGGGAGGGCCAAGGCAGGAGGGGGTGAATGGAGGCTCACAGGCTTGGACACCAGCTCACCCCGCAGCTGGCCTTTTGCGGCACATGCACACATGCACACACCAAGGGCTGGACACAGCCTGGCGAGGCAGCCAGGCCCCACCCCTACGCTACTTGATGCCTCTCTTCCTTCACCCACGAAAGGGGTCAATAGCTGTGCCCAGCTTATGTATTGCTTGTTGTGAGCATCTGGTGAGCTTGTGTACGTGATGTGCCCAGAAAGCACATAATAAACGCTGGCTATTACACTAACAACCCCACAAACTCTCATCTACAAAGCAGGAAGCCACGCGTTTACTCCACGGACAGTCAGGCTCTTTGCTGTGGGACAGCACCATCCTAGGTGCAGATGCTGCAGCTGTGAAATGAAACAGACAGAAATCCCTGCCCTCAGGAGAGACAGCTGATAAACAAAATCAGTGATTAAAATACATAGCCCGTTAGATGTAGGAAGCGCTATTAAGCAGGTAGGGACAGAGTGCTGGCGGGGGGAAGGGTAGGAGGGTGCTGTCCAGGAAAGGGCTCACTGAAAAGGTGACATCTGAGCAAAAACAATACAGACGTCGGGGAGAGGAGCCCCCCAGGCTGGCAGAGGGAACTGTCGGTGCAAAGTTTCTCAGGCTGAGGCCATGAGGCTGGAGCAGAGTGGCCAGGAGTGAGAGAGGAGGGAGTTCAAGGAAGGAAGGCGGGGCAGACCATGGAGGATTTGAAGTCACTGTAAGACATCTTCCTCTGAGTGACCAGGAGGTGACTGGAGGCCTGGGGGCACAGGAGTGGCAGGATCTGATGACCATTTACAGTCTGGCTCCAACACTGAGAACCGCCTGATGGGAGCAGGAGCAGAGAGACCAGTTAGGAGGCTAATTTAATAACCCAAGAGCAAGATGTTGGTTCTTGGACACAGGCAGTAGTTGGGGAAGCTAAGAAGTGGTTGGCTCGTGGGTAGGACTTAGAAGGTAGAGTCAGCAGGGTTTTCTAACAGAGGATCACACAGTTACCCTGCTTGGTGTGACGAAGCTGGGAAGAAGGTGACCGGAGGGTCTCCGCGTGAATGCCACGCTACAGGGACCGGATGGAAGGCACTTGACGATCCCATGAAAGCTTCTCTATGGCAGCCCAAGGGGTGTCCCCTGGGGCCTGCAAGCCCCTCCCCACCACTCCCTGCCCGGACAGGACCGCAGAGGCCACAGGTTACGGAGAGGGAGCTCACACCCCGGCAAAGATTGATGCCTTTTAAACAGACCCAGAGTGAGAAGGACAGAGAAAGTCAATATTTGTCCGAGCAAGCCAAACAGGCAGGCTCGCCCAGGAATGTGAGGGCGGGAGGGAGGCCCAGCGCCCAGAGAACATTATTTCAACAGACAGATATTTGGAAACCGTCACTGTCCTGGTATGGGGGAAGGGGGCAGTTCATCAAGCCCTCGTTTCTGCCCAGAGATGGATGGGACCCGGCCGGGCAACGAGGGGGCAGGCCAGTGGGTTCACCCAGTCATGGCCCATCATTTCCCTTGCCTGGAAACCAGAGCTCAGAGAGAGAATGGGATTTGATCCAGGACGTACAGGGAACCCCAACCCCACCCCAGGGATCTTCACATCTCTCAGGCTGAATGGCAGGCATCTCAGCCCACACTCTGCGACTCTCCACCATCCAGACCCTGTTCACCTGCTCCCTGTCCCTCACGTCACACTCCAGCCGTTCTGAGCAATTTATGGCTCCAAAACACATCGGGAGCTAAGCTTACATTCACCAGTATGCTTTGGCTCATACCACTCCTCTACCTGCCACACCTTTTGTTAACTCCAGTTCATTCTTCAAAACCTGGTTCACTAGCAGTCTTCTTGTTTCAAGGACAAGAGCTCAAGGCCTAAGACCAGGGAGCCCAGGATTGGCCAGTTAGGGGCTAAATGACTCCGGAAATTCCTTAACATTCAGACGCCCTCATTTTCTCATCTGGAAGATGGTGGGGTGGGCTAAATAACACCCCCTCCCAAAGATGTCCACATCCTAATCCCTAGAACCTGTGAATGTGTTACCTTGTGTAGTAAAAGGAGCATTGCAGGTGTGATTATGTTAAGGGTTTTAGAATGGGGAGATTATCCTGAATTATCTGGGCAGACCCAGTGTAACCACAAGAGCCCCTGCCACCCTAGGGAGGCCAAGGGTCCGAGTAAGAGGAGGGAATTTAGTGACAGAAGCAGAGACTGGAGTGATGCAAGGGCCATGAACTGAGGGACCCAGGCAGTCTCCGGAAGCTGACAAAGCAGAGAAATGGATTTTGCCATCATAGCCTGCAGAAAACAGCCCTGCCAAAACAGTGAAAGTGGTTCCTGATTTCTGTCTCCAGAATTATAAGATTGTAGTTTTGAGTTGTTTTAAACCACTCAGTTTTGTGGGAATCTGTTACAGCAGCAACAGAAAACACATTCAGGTAAAGACAATATTCATGCCTACCTGCTGGGCTCTGTTGTTTAGTCACTGAGTCGTGTCCGACTCTGCAACCCCATGGACTGCAGCGCACCAGGCTTCCCTGTCCTTTCACTATCCCTCGGAGCTTGCTCAAACTCATGTCCACTGAGTCAGTGATGCCATCCAACCATTTCGTCCTCTGTCGTCCCCTTCTCCTCCTGCCTTCAATCTTTCCCAGCATCAGGGTCTTTTCCAACGAGTCAGTTCTTCGCATCAGGAGGCCAAAGTATTGGAACTTCAGCTTCGGGCTCTTGAAAGACCAAATAGCATTCCACATGGAGACCCCTTAGCACACCACCTGGGACACAGAATGGGCTCAGGAGTGTCAGGTGTCCAAACTAGGGCTCCCATAGCCCCCTGATCCCTTCACAGTCCCTGACAGCTTGTTGGGTTTTTTTTTTTTCCTTTTCATATTTTTTGGACAGACCATAAGGCACGTGGGATCTTAGTTCCCAGCCAGGGATCGAACCTGCACCCCCTGCTTTGGAAGGGCACAGTCTTATCCACTGGGCCGCCAGGGAAGTCCTGACAGCTTGGTCTTTAACTGTTCATTTACACTTTTGCCCCTCCAGGCTGTGAGTGATATGAGAGCAGGTTCACCATACCATACTAGTCTTAGGTATCGCCAACTCCAACCACAGAGCAAGTACTCAGTAAATGTGGAATGAATAAAAATGAATGCATGCTAGCATCAACCATATACAGTGTGGCTTTATTCATATAGTAGAACCCCAGGTAGAGAAAGGCAATTTTAAATTCTAGAATCCAGGGGACCAAACCTTAGAATCCAAATATCAGAGGAGATCTCTGGAAATGACTGGGTCCTGCAGGGCCACCAGGCAGATGTCTGAACACCGAACCAGTCCTCTTTCCACTTAGATTCCCAGGTGGTTCCTCCTTGCTGATAGTGTGAGAGGCAGTGCCCAGAGACAGTTTCCACTGCCAGGCAGTTTCACACACCCGGCTGCTGCCTCCAGGTTAAAGGCAGTAGCTGTAAAGGCAGCCTGTGGGGTAGGCAGCTTTAGGATGGATCATGGTGATGGTGAAGTATACACTCACCATTTAACAGCCTTGACTACGTCCCAGACATGGGGTATAGCACTTTACATCATGATTTCACTTCATGCTCAGTCTCTATTATTATTCCCATTTACCAGGGTAGAAAGTGAAGGTCAGACAGGTTACACAATTCACCCACAGTCACACAGCTCACAAGAAGCTGGATCAAGATTCAAACCTCAGTCTATTTCAAAAGCCTGTTCTATAACCACCAGCCTCACCACCCATCAAGATGCCATGTTCTCAGGTTGTGCTGTCTACAGAAGCCGGGTGGGACCTCAGGGCAGTTAGCTTGGTGTACTTGTCTGAGAGCCCTTCCAGATTGGTTCAACAAACACTTGAAACTCCTCCAGGTCAGGACTTGCTCTGTGCACTAGGGACAGAGAGGCCACCCAGCCCAGTGTGGGGACAGATCTTGAGCATTCATGACACGGTGGTAAGTGCTGGGTTAGTGGGACTCGAGAGGCCATGAGGATGCAGGCATGGACATCAAAATCTGACAAGCAGGGACTTGCCTGGTGGTCTAGTGGCTAAGACTCCGTGCTCCCAGAGCAGGGGGCTCGGGTTTGATCCCTGGGCAGGGAACTAGATCCCACATGCCACAACCAAGACCCAGAGCACTCAAATAAATAAATAAATCTGCTGGGCATCAGAATTAAAGCTTCCTTGGCAACAGCCAAACACAGGAGATGGGAGGACAGCACATCCTTTGAGGGGAAAACTCCAGGCCAAGAAACTTGCATATGCAAAGGCCCAGCAGCAAGAGTATGGAACATTCAGGAAAACACACGTCATTCAGGGTGGCTGCAGGGGAGTGGGTCAGGGAATGTGATAAAGCCAGAACACGAGAAGGGGCTCCACGCAGACAGCAGCACTGAGAATGCACTGGAGCCTGAGGGCAGTGGGACAATCTGGAAACATTTCAAGCAAGGGAAGGACTTGGCCAAATTTTTATTATCTTTCTAAAGTAATAATGACAACAACAACAGTATCTACCATTTATCCGATACTCGTTATGTCTCTTCTAATCATTCTACATGGATTAATTCACTTAATCCTCAGTATAGGATCATCACCAACATATAGTATCCCAGTACACAGATGAGGAAACTACAGCACAGAGAGGTTGAGTAACTCACCGAAGGTCACACAGCTAGTAAGTAAGTTAGCAGAAATTAGATTTGAACCCAGAAGATCTGGCTTTAGAGTCCAGATGCTCAATCTGCTGAACTCTTCTCCTAAGAGGCAGGGTTTAGATGTGTCTGGACGACACCAGAACCCATCACAGAGCAAAGTAAAGAGGAGAAGGTGCCCAGGAATTCTGTGCTCGGCGACTCTGCAAGTGGACCTGGCTCAGGGAGCGGGACCCTGCTCTTCAAGCTGCCTTGGGCCCAAGGCAGTCGGTTAACTACACACATCCCAGCCTGCCTTGGAGTCACTGCCAGGCTCGTTCCCAGGGCAGCACCTTATCTTCCCAGATTTCTCTGGGATTTCTTGCAACTCTGCTCTCCTGGAAGGCCTTTCCGCTTTGCTGCAGATCCTATCTCCCCACGTGTTTCCCATTAGGAAAGCGATTAACACTCATCCATTTGCATAAGCACAGGGGCTCCCTAGACCCAAGCGAGCCATGGCCTCTGCACAGCTGGAAAGGGGATCCCCCTGCAAAACCTGGCCAGGGCCTTGGAAGCTACTTGCCTTCTCAAGGTGCCTCAGTTTCCTCATCTTTAAGTGGGGATAATGATACCACATGCTGCACTGGGCTGTTGTTATGATTACCTGTAATGATATATGTGAACAAAGTGTAAATCAATAAACAGCTATATAGGAGGAGAGGAGTTATTACTATTATGAATGTTATTATCACTGCCATTCAAATAATTGTTGCAATTAAAGAGAAACACATAGAGTAAAAGTTCAGTTCTGGGCTTCCCAGGTGGTTCAGTGGTAAAGAGTCCCCTTGCCAGTGCAGGAGAAATGGGTTCAATCCCTGACCTGGAAAGAACCCACACGCTGGGGACCAGCAAGGCCCATGCACCACAACTATTGAGCCCATGCTCTAGAGCCTGGGAGACACAAGTACTGAGCCCACATGCCACAAGTACTGGAGCCCACATGCCCTAGAGCCCATGCTCCACAAGAGAAGCTTCTGCAATGAGAAACCCAAGCACCACAAGTAGAGAGTAGCTCCCACTCATCAAAACTGAAGAAAAGCTTGTGCGGCAATGAAGATCCAGCATAGCCAAAAATAAATAAATAAACTTATTTAAAAAGTTCAATTCTGTCAAAGCAGCAGTATTACACCGGCTACACAGAGAATGAGGTGCCGGAGGTCATGCGGCACATGGCCAAAAACGCCATGCGAATCAATGAGAACATGACCAAGTTCACCACCATCAAGAATAAGTATGCAAGCAGCAAACTCCTGAAGATCAGCACGATTCCTCAGCTGAACTCAAAAGCCATCCAGAAGCTTGCCGTGTCTCTGCTGGGACAGTCCTAGGCCCCAGGGCCCTGGGGAAGAGTGTGTTGTCTGTGCACTTTGTCTTGCTGATCTGGAATTCCTGAGTTTGTATATAGTCCTCTGGTCTATCTCATGAACCTTCTTCTCAGACTGGCTTTCTAAATGTATATTGAGGAAAAATAAAGCTATTGATTAAAAAAAAAAAGTTCAGTTCTGTTGTAGGCATTCTAAACGGCAAAAAGGAACAAACCACGTTAATCACTGACAGTCTACTACTTGGCAGGCAGTGAGCTAAGAGATTTCATATGTTCTCTCATCTAATTTTCAGTTTCTCTATGAGATAAGAATTGTCCCCATTTCACAGATGGGAAAATTGAGGTACAAAGACACAAGGTCTCCTAACCAAGGTTACATACCTTGTAAATGGCTTTGAACTCAAGTCTACCTAGCTATATAACTTTGGACTTGCTCTAATCAACCATGCTGCCCTCCAGACCCAGGTCTCCTCTGAAACACAGAGAAAGCAGTGAACATCTGCGGAGCTGCCTCCAACCCCAGTCCTAAGACTCATAAGAGAGACTGACTGGAAATGTTGTTGTGCAAAATGATACAAATAACTCTTACTAGACGCCAGTGTTCATGAAGTGAATCTCACAGCAATCCTACGTTATCCCCATTTTCTTGATGGGGAAACTGAGGCACAGGGAGGTGGATTGACTTGCCCAAGATCATACAACTGGTAAGCAACAGAGTCAGTATTTGAACCTGAGTACACTGACTCATTGGAAAGACCCTGATGCTGGGAGGGATTGAGGGCAGGAGGAGAAGGGGACGACAGAGGATGAGATGGCTGGATGGCATTACCAACTCAATAGACATGAGTCTGGGTGAACTCCAGGAGTTGGTGATGGACAGAGAGGACTGGCATGCTGCGATTCATGGGGTTGTGAAGAGTCGGACACGACTGAGCAACTGAACTGAACTGAACTGAACACTGGCTCCAAACCTTGTGCCCTTAACCTTAACTTCTACACACAATATAGGAGATACTGAGAGATGAGACATGTCCCCATATACACATACACACACAGACACACATAGACACACACACACAGACACACACACACACAGAGAGACACACACATACACACACATACACACAGACACAGACATACACACACACACACAGACACACACAGACACACACACAGACACACAGACACACACACACACAGACACACACACACACAGACACACACACATATGCACAGACACACATACACACAGAGACACACAGACACACACACACAAATAGCATTCCCAGTGATCCAGGTCATACCTCCTATGGCCCCACCCCACCTCCCACTTCATTGTATTGGGGATGCCTTAGATAAGAATATGTGGGGAAAAAGTAAAAAATAAATAAAATAAAGAATCTGTGGACAGAGGTACATGTCCCGGTTTCAAGACCTCAGGTTCCCAAGGCCCACTGTGGAAGGAGCCATCCTCTCGGGGCCCCACTTCCCTGTAGGCCTTGCTACTAGTGAAATAACATGGGTCTCCGACTGGGCTCTGATATGACGACTTGGCGCTGCTTTCCAGAGCCCTAGTTGCGGTTCATCTGTTACCCTTTAGAGGGGACTTGGCGGTCCCGGCTGAGTTGCTGGAGAACCAGATGTGTGGGGCCACAACTCTCCCTGCACACATCTCCAGATTTCAGCTATCTTTGAGGAAAGAAAAGTAACTTCAAACCTCTCAGCCTGCACCTTTCCCCACGGATCCTGAGTGTCTGGGCCCCATTCCTCTTTCCCAGGGACACTCTGAGAATCCAGCAGGCCCAGGGAATGCCCAGCACACCATCCTTCCAGCATCCACACTTCAGAGCATTCCCCTCCACCCTCAGCATCCCAGGAACCTTACTTAACACAGCAGCTCCAACACTAGCAACCTTTGTAAATGACAAAGAATTTATAGGACTCTTTCAGGAACTTGACCAATTGAAGGAATCAAACAACAGACAGAGGCTCTGTCCACAAAAGGAGCAGTTTAAAAAAAGAAGGGGGAAAAAAAAAGCTAATCTGTAGGTGTAAACATCACTGCTGAGAAAATAGCCTACTAAGTACTGAACCCAGCAACTCAGGCCTCCATCATCTCACTTGTCCACTTCTTGCTCAGATCAATACCCACTGGATAAAGAAGTCAGTGAACTAAACTTAGCACGAGTTCAGGATTCTAGCATCAAAATTCTGCCACTGCCTTTTTATATAACCTTAAAAAAGGTCTCCCATCCCTGGGCCCCTGTAAAATGAGGGATTGGCTCTCACCCCCCTATACCGAAGGATACAGATGTCAAGGGCTCTGGTCCAGCATGTCTCTGCTCTTACTGGCTCCAGATTCTTGGAGGAGCCCTCACTAGAGTCCAGACATGATCAAAGAAGGTGGCTGCTCCCCCATCTCTCATTCCAATTTGCCCACATCTTGTCTCTTTAGTAAGAAAAAAAGAGGTTTGACTCAGACAGGCTGAGAGAAGATTCACAGGACGGAGTGATCGGGCTGTTGGCTAGAAGCCTCCATCCTTGAGCCAAGCAATTGTCCCCTTAATTAAAGACATGCCCTCGATCATGGTGCAGCCTGTGGGGACTGACTCATTCACACTCGGACCAAGAGCCAGGCTCAGCTAAGGAGCCTACTCTCTGGCTCAGGAGAGAAGGTAGACCTGTTTATGGAAATGACTGGAACTTTTCTCCCCTCAGGAAAAACAACTTTTTTTTTCTTTTTTGGTGGAGTAAACAAAACAGGATTCTGCCTTACTCCAAACCAAGAAAGTCAAGTCTCATTCCAGCCTCCCCCCTGGGTGTCCCTAGTCTGTGGGGACAGCGGGGACAGAGGGGCAGAATTACTCAGGTAAAGCTAACACAGTCATGGAGAAGGACCTTGTCCCATATTCATCCTCTCAGAATTTAGCCATGCTTGAGATAAGCCGACCTCAGCATTCCTGCCACCACATTCCCTCTAGGACTCCCCAGTCTGACAGGGGAGACACAAGCCAACCCACCCCTAAGGACAGGGTGATAGGAAATCCTAGCCCCACACACTCCTGACAGAAGCATTGGCTGTAGCTATGGTCACAGATAGAGATGATGGGCCTTGTGCGAGGAGGGAAGGAGAACAAGTGGATGGGGGGAGGGTCCCTGCTCATCCTGTTCCCAGTGACCCAGGCAAGAGGCTTGCCAAGGACACCCCTCCCACTGAAAGAAGCAATCAGGAGAACCACATGTATATTTACATAATATTTGCATTCAATTTGCTTCTGATTTACATAAGTCCCCTAGCATGGGCCCATCCTCTTAGACAGTTCTCTCGGTGAACATGTCCCTCCCGTCCTGGAAAGGGCCGGCTTTGTCTTACCACCTCTGAAGGCTCCTCTCTTAGCCTGCCTAAGTCACCTGGGACATGGGGTAGAGGTGAGGGGAAGCTGGATTCTCAAGAATCAAGAATGCCAGACTGGCCAGGGGCCTGTATAACGACACACAGCCAAAGTAGAGGAGGAGCGGGAGGGGAGGAGAGGTGCCATCAGTCTCCACATGCTACCTCTTCCCACTCCCCGCTCCATCTACCCTTCAGCAAAGCGCTGGGACAGTTAGAATAGGGAGTGGAAATTCTGACTGGGGCAGTGAAATCAAGGATTTCATGAAGCAAGTACATGAGCAAAGCTTTCAAGGAAGAGCAGAGTGTGGCTAGGTAAATGGAGACCACAGTGGTGAAGGATAGAGCCCATTTATCCACAGAGTGAGTTACTCATTCCATACATAGATAAATAGGTAGGTGATAGATGAACAGAGATGGGCTTCCTTGGTGGCTCAGATGGTAAAGAATCTGACTGCAATGTGGGAGACCCAGTTTTGATCCCTGGGTCAGGAAGATTCCCCTGGAGAAGGGAGTGGCAACCCACTCCAGTATTCATGCCCAGAGAATCCCATGAACAGAGGAGTCTGACCAGTCCCTGGGGTAACAAAGCATCAGACACAACTAAGCGACTACCACATCTAACTTCTTCTATAGATAATACATAGGTGATAAATGATTGATAGAAAATAAGTAAATGACTGACAGATCGATTGATGATAAATGATTGACAGATAGTAGACACACAGATGATAAATGATGGATAGATGGTGATGATGGTGATGATGATCATGATAGATCGATAAATAGATAGACAGATGCTACTACTAGCCCAGCTCTGAGCCAAGTACCAGAAGCGCAGTGATGGGTTAAGCATGCTCCCTCCAGCCGGTGAGACAGAGAAGCAAGCAATTAATTAAAATTCAGAGTGGTGAATGCTGTGCTGGCGAGATGTACAAATTGTTGAGGGAGCACAGGGGAGGGGACTGTTAAATCAGCTGGAAAAGGTAATGTCGAAAGATGTGAAAGAGAGACTGGCACAAAAGAGTGACATTTGAACTAAGTGTTCCGGAGGATAAAGAGAAAGTCATCAACAGGAGACAATGTGGGGAAGAGCATTCCAGGCAGAGGAAACCATCAGAGGCAAGGCATGAAAGTCTGGATAAACTACAAAAAGACCGGGCAAAGGGGGAGAATTCAAGAAGGAGACAATAAGGCTGAAATTCTGGAAAACAAACCAGGCCAAGAAGGTCCCTGGTGGAAGGACAACTGAAGAGTCTCCAGAAAAATCCCTTTGAGCTAGAAAAAGTGGTTATAGATACTCTGTAGAGGGTATCTGTGATTTCAAAGGGATATTTCTAAATTGGAAGGCTGAGATACTGGAGAGGCTGCTCAGAGAACTGAGGGAGTTGAGACAGAATAAACAAAAGATATGTAAGTAAAATGGTGAAGGATGGATGGATGGATAGATGGAAAATTAAATTCATTATCTGGCATACCATCTTTATAACAGTGGGTGAATTAAGAGGTCTTGGAGATGATTATTTTAATCCGATACCAAAAGCAAAATAAACAATTGGGACTACACCAAACTAAAAACTTCTGCATAGTAAAGGAAACTATCAACAAAATGAAAAGGCAACCTACCCTACAAAACAGGAGAAAATATTTGCAAACCATATATCTGATAAGGGACTAATATGCAAAATGTATAAAGGACTCATACAACTCAACAGCAAAAAAAAAAAAAAAAAAAAACAGTCTGACTAAAAACTGGGCAGAAAACAAAAAAACTAGATAGAAGATCTGAATAGATATTTTTCCAAAGAAGACAGATGGCTAACAGGTACATAAAAAGATGCCCTACATCATTGGGAAAACACAGGTCAGGATCACAACGAGATATCACCCCATACCTGTTGGAATGCCCATTATCAAAAAGACTGAAAATAACAAGTGTTGGTGAGGATGTGGAGAAAAGGGACCCTCCTACACTGTTGGTGGGAATGTAAATTGGTGTAAATGGAAAACAGTATGGAGGTTCCTCAAAAAATTAAACATAAAATTACCGTATGATCCCACACTTTCACTTCTGGGTATTTACCCAAAGAAAACAACAACAGAACAAATCCGCATCCCCATGTTCATTGTAGTAACACTTCTAATAACCATGATATGGAAACAATCTAAGTGCTCATCAATGAATGGATAAATGGATAAAGAAACTGTGAGATGTATATACATAGAGAGAGCTGAGAAAAGTGAAGATTGGTAGAGAAGGTTAATTTCTCCCTTGAGAGAGATATAGAGACCTTATTAGTAATCTTTTCAGTCAATAAGTCATATCCAACTCTTTGAGACCCCATGAACTGCAGCACTCCAGGCTCCCCTGTCCTTCACTATCTCCCGGAGTTTGCTCAAACTCATGTCTATTGAGTCAGTGATGCCATCCAACCCTCGCATTCTCTGTTGCCCTCTTCTCCTCTTGCCCTCAATCTTTACCAGCATCAGGGTCTTTTCCAATGAGTCAACTCTTCGCATTAGGTGCCCAAATTACTGGAGCTTCGGCATCAGTACTTCCAATGAATATTCAGGGTTTATTTCCTTTCCTTTAGGATTGACTGGCTTGATCTCCTTGCTGTCCAAGTGACTCTCAAGAGTCTTCTCTAGCAAAACAGTTCAAAATCATCAATTTTTCAGTGCTCAGACTTCTTTATGGTCCAACTCTCACCTCCACACATGCCTACTAAAAAAAACCATAGCTTTGACTATATTATATGGACCTTTGTTGGCAAAGTGATATATCTGCTGAGTAATGATTATGAAAGTTTACCTTTGAAAACAATACTTCATTTTGCAAAAGAATGCCTACATATTTTTGTGTCACTGAAAATTTTCAAAGCTATGAAGCTCACGTTTGATACCTTAGGACTCCGTCAGCTGAGGTTGTACAACCATCAGTTCAGTTCAGTCTCTCAGTCTTGTCCAACTCTTTGAAACCCCATGGTCAATACCGAAATCAGATTGATTATATTCTTTGCAGAATATAATATATTCTGCAATATATTCTTTGCAAAGATGGAGAAGCTCTATACAGTCAGCAAAAACAAGATCGGGAGCTGACTGTGGCTCAGATCATGAGCTTGTTATTGCCAAATTCAGACTTAAATTGAAGAAAGTAGTGAAAACCACTAGACCATTTAGGTATGACCTAAATCAAATCCCTTACGATTATACAGTGGAAGTGAGAAATAGATTCAAGGGAGTAGATCTGCTAGACAGAGTGCCTGAAGAACTATGGATGGAGGTTCGTGACATTGTCCAACCACAGAGACAGAATTTTCTGAACTGAAATTCAGCACACCTGGCCAACTCCAGCCTCTAAGGAACAGAGCAACAACAGAATGGAATGTGTGACATAGGTATCATCCTGGGGAATCTGGGAGTAGTGGAGGCTGTCAGTGTGGTTCAGTTCACAGCTGATCAGTGACAGCAAAGGTCTACCCACAGGCACTCTCTAGGTCTGGAGGTGGTAGGAGAAGGAAGGAGGGTAGTGAGTGATGAGGGTACACAACAGGGCAAATGAGAGCACACACACACCCTATATCAAGGCCACTCAGAGGTGACAGTCCTAGTAAATCTGACATGACTGGAGCTGGGCAGAGCAAGCTGGGGAGGCTTCCTGGAGGAGGCAACACCTAAGCTAAGGTACAGACAGTGGCTTTTTCTGGGACACAGGCACCAGAAGAGGAGCAGTTTGGTGGATGGGAAAAGGGACACAAAGTTGGGAAATTATAAATTCATTTAGAGACCTGAAGTCTTTCTGTCTGTGCTTTCTCTTGCACAGATCTTACCACATCACAGGCCCACCCCTGTCTCCGTCTTTCCGAGTCCTCCATCCTCCTAAAAATCCTCCCAGCCTTGGAGCATTCCAAGGGTAAGGATGGCCTGGTTAAGGGGGTGACCAGGAATGATGCCCTGGAAAAGCAAACCCGCAGCTGGAGAGGGTAATCTCCACCCACATCATGGCTGCTGCCTGCTCACATGTCCTCCTGCACGTCCCCCTCTTTCTCTTTCCCTGTCAATATGCCCAGTTACCCACATTGCCCAACCCTTCCGACTTAGTTGGAAAGGATTCCTGTCTCCTCCATCCAGAAGAAACATGGTTAGCTGTGTGACTTTAATCCAATCACAAACCTCTCTGGGCCTCAATTTCTTTGCCTATAAAACAAAATTAATAATTCCCAGCCTTGCCTGCACCCCCCACCAGTTCTCTTATGAGAATGAAATGAAATGAAAATGGTCACCTACTGAACATCTGTTAAAGATACACAGGTTTTCAATGTTTCAGTAGAAACCAAATACATAATTATATTAAGCTGATTTTTAATTTCCTTCTCTTTGCTCATGGTAGTTTTTAATGTTGTTACAGTAAATAAAAATTACTTATTTAATAACTCGGGGAAACTAAAGTTTGAAAAAATAAATTCTACTTAGAAGTGGAGGAAAGTTTAGCATTTTGAAACTATACAGGGACATTTCCTATTTTGCTGTTTCTTGTGACTGTTCTCTTTTATAGGTATTGTTATTGTTGCCATCATCATCATTGATGAATGAATGAATGAATAATTAATTTTTGTCTTCATCTTGCAGATGAGGAAACAGAGTCTCAGGATGACTAGACTAGTTGCCCAGACACATAACCAGTTACTGGCTGAGCCAACATCCAGATCTTTGTTCTCCATGTCTAGTGTTCTCATGCAAAACATTTTTGCATGATCTGTTTCCAATGTTGGCAATGCTTACATTCAATTTTTAAATATCATGTGTGTCTAGCTGCCACAAATCTAAATTCAC
The DNA here is from genome assembly GCF_963930625.1 of Muntiacus reevesi. Taxonomy (NCBI): domain Eukaryota; kingdom Metazoa; phylum Chordata; class Mammalia; order Artiodactyla; family Cervidae; genus Muntiacus; species Muntiacus reevesi. The sequence continues at coordinate 157,449,289 of NC_089249.1, forward strand.
ATATGAAAACAAAAATAGAATTAAAATAAACACACATATGGTGAAATTCAGCTATCTAGAACCTTTGATTAATGCATTTCTCCAGATACCCAAGCTTTCAGACAGCTAAAGATTTAAACATCAACTTTGATTTTAATTTTAATCATTTCTAGAAACTGTTCTCTAAAAATATGTACTCTTTCCCTGATTTCTTAATCAGCATATACAGAAAGTAATGTAACCTTTCTTAAAGGCTAAAGGTAGCCATTCTAATCCCATCTGGGACTGGAGTATAAATAACTTCATCATGTCCCTTCTCTGACCTCCATGTGCTCAATAACAACAACAACTAACATTTATTGAGCACTTACCACATACACCGTTCTAAGTAAACATGAACTGACATAATCGTCCAAACCCTAGAAGGTGGATGCTGTGACATCTGTTTTATAGACAAAGAAAGGGAGGCACTGAGAGGTTGAGTAACTTCCTCAAGGTCACAGAGCTGGCAGGCTGGGGACTCAGGATATAGATCCTGGCAGCATGGCTCTGGCAGTGAGACCAGGTGCTTCCAGCCCTGACCTGTAAGGCCTTACCCTCTATGCCCAAAGAAGTGTTTGATGGACATGGGTGCCAACCCCCAGCATAGCCCAGGCTCAGGAAGGAGCGCACGCCGTCTCCAGACATTCCATACGGTCTCCCACAGGCCACCGCAAAGCTTCGTGGAAATCCCTTTCTTCTCCCCAGCTCCCAACAGTTGTTGCAGCTTATGAAGCTTGAAGATCCTCGGCCCTCCTGTCGGCCCTCCGGCCCTGCCAGTTCTGAACTTTATACCTTCAGCCTTTTTCTGGCTCTTGACAAACGGAAAAAAAATCATTCTCAGGATTGATGTGTGTGTGTCTGTGTGTCTGCCCACAGAGGAAAAATGACATTTTTGGCCCTTCCCTCAACTTGTAGTTGCATAACACCGGAAGAGACGAGGGGCTGGACAGAAACTCAAGGAGGCGGTTGCAGTCTCTTGCCACCCACCCCAGCCCACCATGGGCCACACAGCAAACCCCGCTGCTGCCCAATCCTTTCCCTTGCTCTTCCGCAGGGAATCACTGCTGTGGCTTCAGACCCAACTTGGAAAATGTAGCATTCCTGCCCACCTTCCAACCTCATCGCCCACAACTCCCCAGCACACAGTCTTTTTTTTTCTCCAGACGATCCAGATTCCTCATTGATCTCAACCCATGTTTCATGCTTTCCTACCTCTGTGCCTGTGCCCACACTACTTCCCCTCCAGGAATGCCCTCCCTTCTCCCTACCCTTTATCCAAACCCACCGTCCTTCCAGGCTGTGCTGGGGATACAGAGATGAATATCGGAGGAAGGGTCCCTGCTCTCAAAACAGTCATTAAAAAGTGACTACAATTTAATTGCAAATGGTAAAAAGCCTTCACTGCTACACCTGTGCTCACATCCCCTCCACCCCGGGTGCTGCCATCATCACCTAGCAGTGCTTAGAAATAACATCAGTGTCTCCTTCCACCACCATCTGCATTTAACAAAGATTCTCTTAAATCTTTAAGGCCTTTGACCAAAGCCCACTGCCTCCAGGGAATCTTCCAGAAAACCCCACTGTCGATGCAATCATTCCTCTTCAGAACATACCCCCTTGTTGGTTTCAGTGGACCCCCCCCGCCCCCCCCGCCTCTGTGGGCAGCCCTGTGTTGAATCTGACAACTGCATTTACACAGTGAGTGTAACTCTGAACCCTACACTCTGGGGCTTCTGACCAAGTACAATCCCCTTCCACTTACACCAGTGTGCCATAGAAAGACAAGGACAGTCTCTGGGTGCCATGTCACGGCAAGGTGTGGAAGCATCCAGTGAAGCCAGGATGTTCATAAGGCCCATCTGATGCTCTAACGTGCAAGCCTACAACGTTTCAATGCTGACTGCCCAAATTGAAGTCTGTGTCAAGCAGTGCCATTCTTATGGTTAAAGCCAGATCATTTAATGGTCTTTTTAATTTTTTCTCAAAATTATCATCTTGGGTAGTTTTTCTGAAATCTTTTCAATAGTTTATAAGGGGGCTCTTGACAGACAAAACGCCATATAACAAACAGATGCAACATCAACCGGCAAAAATCATCTTGCCATTGACAGTCCCCCAGATTTTTCCAGAATTGGAACAATGAAAACTTTTCATGAATGACTTGTCCAAAGATAATTTGGTAGGACAAGGTAGACTCAGTGAGGAAAAGGCCTTATCAGGGTAAGGCTGTGTTCATAGTGAAGTAAAAGGAGATAAAAACTAAATCAAGTTCTGTAATTAAGACAAGCGAGTGAAGAGGGAACAGTATCTCACAAGGTGATGAAAATCCAGTCCGAGATGCAGTCACGTCTCAAAATTCGTGGAGAAAGTGTTCCACTTTCCTGGGGTGTTGGCTCCTCAGGGGACGTAAGTGCACCACCCTGTGTTACACAGGATGGATGGGAATGTGAGCTGGTGGGAAGCAGGGGGGCCTGGCTGCTGAGGGAAGTGGTGTCAGCGTTGCTGCCAGCCCACCACACTCTCCTACGATGATCTCACAAGATGACCACCCAGGCAGCCGCGAGGCGGCTGTGCACGGGCGGCCATCTGCCACGCTGGGGACCATCTGCTCTACTCGGCCAACTGCTTTAGAAGCCACCGTCCCAGGTGGCAAACCTGCATCCCACATCAGAAGGGCAGGTCTCGTGGTCCAAAGACTCACCTCCCTCAGTAGCTCGTCCTTGGAACACTCCACATACACATCCACATGCAGAGAGTGTTCAAGACTCATCTAACAGACCTGTGACTGACAGTCCAGATGCTGTGGAGTGGAACACACAGGGAAGCCACGGCTTCCTCTAAGATGCAAGAACTCTCTCCTGCTGCTTCCAGTCAAACACCTGCCCAAGACCCCATCACCACAGACAGGACCTCTCATGGGTGAATTCAACACACAAAAGCCAACAAACTGGAAGAGAAGCAGGAACACTCACCAGGGCATTAAGAACGTGGTCCTTCTCAGAGCTTTCACTGTCAGAGCCAAGGTTCAATTCCTGGTGGGGGAACAAAAGATCCCGAAAGCTACAAAGCATGCTCTCCCCCTCAAAAAAAGTTAAAAAAGAAAGCAGTCCTGGAAAATGGAAAGCTGTAGAAAATTACAGTTATTATTTTAATTATTATCACAATTATTAACCTGAGGAGGAGGTGAAGGAGAGAGCTTCAATGCATCCTTACAAAAGAAAGCAAATAGTCTGGTGACCATCAACTGCCTTCAGCCATGGAGAATGGGCTGCTAGAGAGCCTGGTCCCTTCCATCACACTGGGAACCTCCTTCCTCGAGGGGTTCCATCCGAAAACAACTAACATGGTGCAGGAGAAAGTCAACAGTAAAAGCCACCCAGTCATTGTGATAACATAGAAACACTACTGCCTATGGTATATGATAATTATATCAAGTTGTTCTGAATAAAAACAAAGCTCTCCAACGGTATACATAGCTCAGTGCATGCTCAGAAACTAGTACAACTGATGCAATAATTCCTCTGTCTCAAAATTAAAACAGGATCTCAAAGAAGCAGAGGACAGAGGAAATAAAATCTTGATAATTGCTGAATCTAAATGGTGCGTATGTAGGAGGTTCATTGTACTTTTCTCTCTGAAAATGTGCATTAAAAATTTTTTTAAACAAGAATTGTCAAAAATTCAGAGACATGTAACAACTATTGGTCCTATCACTTAAACACTGTGGAAGTCTTTGTGGTTCAGGTGACTGTTGATTCTTAGAACTAACCTCTTTGTAGTACATACAAAATAAAGATTCTTGTGTAACTGCAGGAAAAAAAAGAAAGAAGAGAGGCTGTGGAAAGGGAAGAAGAGGGGAAGGGGGATGGGAAGGGCAGGAAGAAGCAGGGGAGAGCACAGCTGAAAGAACTGAGCTTCCACAGGAGCAGGACCGAGTTCCCATCATAGACCATGGGTAGGTTTGTGGTATTCTCTGTGCATCTATTTCTTCTTTCTGAAAATTAGGATACTGTCCTTCACAGGCTTGTTCTGGGGCAATAATTAAATGTAAAGTGAAAGTTTCTCAGTCACGTCCGACTCTTTGCGACCCCAAGGACTATACAGTCCATGGGATTCTCCAGGCCAGAATACTGGAATGGGTAGCCTTTCCCTTTTCCAGGGGATCTTCCCAACCCAGGGGTTGAACCCATGTCTCCCACAATGCAGGGGAATTCTTTACCAGCTGAGCCACAAGGGAAGCCCAAGAATACTGGAGTAGGTAGCCTATCCCTTCTCCAGGAGATCTTCCCAACCCAGGAATCAAACCAGGGTCTCCTGCATTGCAGGTGGATTCTTTACCAACTGAGCTATCAGGGGAGCCCATAATTAAATAACAGATGTTAAATATTCCACACATAGTAGGCACTCAAGGAACCCTGACTATTATTACTTTATAAGTCTTTGTGCTTTATAAAATAGTTACATTCAGGAGACGCTATGCTTTACAAAAGAATTCACCCCAGGGTCCCTTTAAGCTCCTAGCCCTGCTAGTGCATTTTAAATGGGATTGAGTTTGCAGAAACCCATTTACACAGGACTTTTCAAGAACGCAGCAGCCAAGGCACTAATGAAGGCAAGAAGATCTACAGAGAGAGTCCCTGGGCAGAATCTCTCAGATCCTGTCCAGCAGGATTCTCTGAAAGACAGGAAACTAAAAAACATCTTCTCCGAAAACCCACAAAGACCCACTGGCTGCCCTCTGGGAAGCCTTTTTTCCATGCATATTTGGAAGCACTATGGTACCTCCAGCTTTGGATCCAGGCTTATGAAGACAATAGCACTAAGCTAACAGCACTGGTTAACATTTACTGAGAGCTTCCTATGGGAGAGCCTCTGTGTTAATGCCCGTGCATTATCCTACACAAGGCAATAAAAGCTAATGTCTGCATAACTACAAGTGCTTTCAGATGAAAAAGTTCTTATACTTCCTCACAAAGATCTCTGTTGGTTTTCTTTTTTCCCAGATAGAAAAACAGAGGCACAGAGTAGGTAAATCATTTGCCCAAGATTACTCAGTTATAAATGATAGATTATTGGAATCAGTCTAGCTCTGAAGTCTACCCCATTGCAGACCCACTGCTCTGTGCCAGGTACCCTCTCCCCACCGGCAGTCCATCCAGCAGCGATAGGACTGCAGGGCTAGGGTCCCTGCAGGAGGCCCCCCACTCCCCATCTCACTTAGCCCTCCACAAGCTGTTGTCAATTGCACTGAAGTATTTACAGCAACCAGCGACCGCTGACACCTCTGTCCACGTGGGCTATAATTTGATGCTCAAGCTGTTAAACAGCCGCTTTCGAGCGCTGAGCTCTTCACAATGAGTGTCTCTCCCAAGAGCCAGGCTGGCTGCCTCTCAACTTCTCCTGACACTTGCACACCTCTCCTGTGGGCCCCAGGCATGCACACACACACCCACACACACACACACACACATGCCAAATATCCTATCACACACAGACACTTCCTCACAGGCACAGTTATCATCACAAAGTGATCTGAGTTCACTGTTCAGGACATACCCACACACGCATGACACATGTCACAGATTCCCAACGCACCCAGTTCACACCCCTGTGGTCATCAACACACAAGACACTACAAGGGTAACGGCTGAGGATATTCCATGACTGCTAGTAATGCCCGTCCCATACCCATTCTCTGAAATAAGCCCTCCCCACGTAATTGTTCATGGGAAAATAATGAACACACCCAACTCTGCATTAGTGTAACCAGAAAAACACTAAATAGACTTTTTCTCTTACTTGTGCTAAATGCGGCTGTCACTTGGATGTGCCTGTACCTGATCACTGTTTTACCTAAGTGGTGGGTGTATAAGGAATTCATTTTGCCATTCTCTCCGCTTCCGCCAGTGTTTGAAAAGGTTCATCCTGCTGTATACACCTAAAGCCCTGACTCCACATCTGTGTGTGGGCGCCTTTGTGTGCTGCAGGGTAGGTAAGCTGAGAGGTGTGCATGTGCTCACACTCCAGCACGGCTGCCAGTGTGTGTGTGTTTGTACGGAGCAGACCCCGCACTGTGACTCTGGGGCCGCCCCTCTCCCCGGGGAGTCTTTGCAGGGTAGGGCTGCCCTCTGCATAACTATCCAAGTGCAAACACATCAGAAACCAGATCCCCTCGCAGCCCCATCAATGTAGCAGCGGGGGGAGGGGTGTTCTGAAAGAGACCGGGAGCAGGGGATGAGGGAGGGCAGAGAAAGAGAGCGGGACCTGCCGGTTCAGAGGAGAATAGATTCAAGAACACGTGCTCTTCTGTAATCACCAAGGAGATGGTCCAGAGCCGTGGACACTGACTGGTTGAGGGTCTGAGGAGGACCTGGGTTTCCAGCCCCTCAGCGGTCCTCTGAGGCCACCAGATCTGAGAGGATGGGGGTCAGCCTCAGCCCCCTTCCTGGAGCTGCTGAGGCAGGGTGCCTAGAGGGCTCCAGGAGACAGAGGCACCAGAGTGAGCCTGAGCTGAGAAGACGCCCCACACAGCAGCCTTTGGACAAAGGAGATTCAGACTGGATGCGGAGATAGCGGAAAGATGAATGAGGACAGAAAGAGAGGGAAGAACCAGAGGGGCAGCGAGAAGAGAAGAAATGTCTGAGTAGGATGGATAAGAAGACTGAGGCCAACAGGGGACCCTGGGCAGTGCTGAAATAAAGGACAGAAACCCTCGAAGCAGGAAGGGATTAAACAACTCAGGACCAGGGTCTCTCTGGCAGCCCAAGCAAGTCATTGACAAAGAGTGGGTCCTGCCCTACCTGTCCAAGAATCCTCAAGGAAACCTCCCTGGGACCTGGACAACACTGTGAGGGGGGCAGGGAGAGGGGTGAGCATCCCTCCCTCTTCAGAGCCCGCCTGGAGGCCCATGGAGGAGCAGGAAGCTGGTGGGAGGGAAGAAAAGGAAAACCTTCCAGTGGGGACAAAGGAGCAAAGGGACCCTTGAAATCAGATCAGAGTTCAAGTCCTGATGCTATTTCCCATGCAACCTTGCAGGAGCCCCTTAACTTCTACAAGTCTCATCTGGAAAATACAGATGCTCACCTCAAGTCCCCAGGTGGACCAAATGAGGCGATGGGGATGGAAAAACTTTCTAGCGAGGTCTGTGCAACTCTTCATTGATGGAGGCTGCCAGCGGGGGAGAAGCCATAAGACAGCGTAGACATGACAGTGAACAATTATCTGCCAACAGGGACATTTTACTCTTAATACTTATGTGTGCTTCTACATCCTTCTTCATCCCACAAAGCATTTGAGTTGGCTAAGAGGGGAAAATCAGACAGACTGACTGAAGGGCAGATGGGTGGACAGAGGAATAAAGACGGAGACAACAAGAAGGCAAGAGACTTCTAGAGCAAAGGTCATTTCTTCAGACATTCAATTCAACCTTTCCTTCTCAAGCATCTTCTGCTTGGTTTCAGATGACTTTCCCCTGATAGAAGCATGGCAATGTCAGTCTACTCCTCTCCCTATTCCTTCTCCTCCTGCACACAAGCATTGTGCTCAGGCATGTCTGACTCTTTTGTGACACCATGGACTGTAGCCTGCCAGGCTCCTCTGTCCATGGGACTCCCCAGGCAAGAAAACTGGAGTGGGTTGCCATTTCTTCCTCCAGGTTTTCTTCCTGACCCAGAGATCGAACCCAGGTCTCCTGCACTTCCTGAACTGGCAAGCGGATTCTTTTACCACCTAGAAAGACCCCTGTGCACAAGACCAGACACTATTTCCTATCTACCCTGCAATCAGATGGAGCCGTGTGACTGGGTTCTGACCAAGGAAAGTGGTCAGAGTGATACTTGCTGCCTGTAGACCTGGCCTTTTAAAAACTCACACATGCCCCCCACTCCAAATCCTATGCTCTCTTTCCTCCTCTGCTGAGTTTAGAAGATCCAGTGGAGGATGCCAAGCCATTAGAACTGGGGTACACAATCCCCGGAGGTCGATGATAGAATTTGCTATGTTGGAGCTTCATTTATTTGGATGAGAAAATTTTTATCTTTATTTTTACTGAACCTCCAAACTGAGATTCAATATTATATTCAACTTCAAAGAGAGACAACAAATTCCCATACCTTTAACTAGGTCACCCATAGAAATCACAGTATTTTTCTAAATCATGTTAAATGGCTGCCAAAATATCAAAAGATCATTTACACTGAAAACGGTTGAAGTTGTACTATTAATCCTTTTGCTATTTTCTATTTAACTTGTTATATTATTAGTATTCCATTCTATTATATACAAATTTTTAATACTGTGATACTTGAATTTCAATATAATTATTTTATAGTCCCATGAATTGGATTTTATATATTGAACATTTTTATTCTTGGGGGTCCATTGGCTTAACCAGCCTGCCCAACAGGACCCATGACACACAAAAAAATAAGAACACCTCCTCTAGAGAGTAATAGAGCCCCTAGAGGGAAGGCCCTAGGTCTCTGGATGATGTCCCCTGCCCTACTACCACCACCACTGATTCAACATTTGGATTATGAGATGAATAAAAAACAATCTTCACTTGTTAAACTACTAAGACTTTGAAAACCTTTTATATATAGAGAGAAAGTAGTCTTTGTAGATCCAGGAAGAGTACAGGGTGGACTTCTTGGCTTGAGTTAACTCTAGACTCAGTCTTAGTTCTCCTAAATGCCCTTGCTGATCCTGGAATGCCCTGGATGCCCTCCCCTCAAACTTCTGCTGTCCAAATGCTCCCAAGCCTTCAAGTCCCAGCTCAAATGTCACCTCTTACAGGAAGTCTTCCTAGGTCTCCTCCCCATTCCAGAACCTCCTTGCCCTTGAATTGAAGCACCAGGCACTACCAACATTAGACTGTGAGCTTCCTCAGGGGTAGGACATTGGATAAATTCCCTTCCTGTCCCCCAGCTTACACTCCCCCCTCCCCCCCCCCCGCCACAGTGGGCCCAGTTCAGGAATGATCAGCCGTGGTAGAGCTAGTAAATGTTTGCTGCATGGGAGGTAGGTGAGCGGTCAGCGAACTCTGATTCAGCTCTACTCCCTTATAACCTGGTCCAGGTCCACACAGTGTGCACACTGAGGGGAAATGGCGTAGGCGACCGGGAGGGGGCGCTAGTGCTCTCCCACACTGGGGCCTCAAGTTCCCTCCTCTTGAGATTCGGTCTGAATTCCCAATCAACACATCTGTCCTCTAGGTCTCTGTAGTCTGGGTAGCCAGATGAGACTAGAAGGAGTTCAAAACAAGATGAGTTCGATGAAAGATGCCTTCTGTGGGTCCCAGCTGAGGCAGCCTCTTCGCCCCAAACTCTTGAAAGCCACTCTCTCCGCCCACTCCCCTCTCTCCCATCCCTCCCTCACCCTCACTCACACCAGGCAAGCGAAGCCTCTACCCTTGGACTGGGAGCACGTCTCTTCTCCGTGTAGCTCTGGAAGCTCACACCTGCCCCTGACAGCTGCTGCACCATGGGAGAGTGGAAACGGTGGAGAGGTCTCTGGTCCCCTCTTTCAGAGGGCTCCTGCCAGCTCAAGCTCCCTTCAGAAGGGAGAAGTGAATGGAGATGAGCTGAAGTCCCTGCTGCCTTTCTCTCTTCATGCTACTGTGGGGTTCATGGGCCCCCAGGCCCTGTTCTGGATACTGCTGTGCCCACTCCCTCTCCCCCACCACACAGGGCACCAAACACCATCACTGCTCTATTAAGGGTCAAACTTCTGAGTAACATTAACTCCACTTGACTTTGAGCAATGTGACACATTTTGGGGGCACTTCCACAAGCAGGTGGTTGATTCATTCACGCAGGTGCCAGGCCTGTGTCATGTGCTGAGAACACAGTGATGCACTGGACTCAACTCCTGCCCTCAGGGAGCGCCCAGTCTGGTAAGGGAGGTAGAACAATGAGTAGAAAACACTCTACAATAAGCTATTTAAAAGCACCAGGGGTTGTAGAAGTACTGGGGACAGGATCTAACACCAGCCTTGGGGGATAGAGATGGAAGGCTTCCTGGAAGAAGTGACACCGGGGCTGGGAGTGAACCAGGTATTAATAGAAAGGGGAAGAGACAATCCAATGCATGAACCTTTGAATCACTGACTCTTGGACTTATCAAAGGGTAGAATCATAGACATCTAGAATCATTCTTCTAGTGAGCAACAATGTATTGTGCCAGATGACCATGATGGGTAAAAAGATCTCAGAATCAAAGGAATCTTGTATCTCAAACTTGGCCTGGCTTCCATAGCGGCTCTTGAAGGGTGGACTGTCTCTTCCAACTCCAAGGACCAGGGGAGAGGAAAACGAGTTTGAAGTTTCCCTGAATATAAGAAAGAAGGGTGAATCCCTCTTGGTGGAATGAAAGGAATTCTCTGGGATGGACAATGGCACAGCAGGAGGGGACCCGGACTCCCCACTAATGCAGTGACTGGTAACCCAATGGTCAGAGCTCTGTTGATAGGCGTCAGAGTCAAACAGGATGGACTTCTGGGTGGTGGTCAGTCTCCCCAACAGGTTGTGGCCTGCCAGAGTGGGGAAGTGATTCACCTTCTAAATTATATCCTCCAGCTAGTCTCTTTCAAAGACCCCTGTATCCTGCCTTCAGAACCCATGTTACAGTTTTAATTAGATATGCACCTGTCTGTTTCTTCCTCTCCTGCCTAGATTATCACCACCTTACGGCCAGGAACAACATCTGTTTTGCTCACCACTGTATCCTCAAGCACAAAGCAGGTAATAAGAGACTTGCTGAAATGAATTGAAATTGATGAGTGGATATGGAAGGACATTTCAGCAAATGAGGGATGGCCTGGTGGTAAGCTCGTTTCATTTCACAGAGAGCAACACTGGGCCCACAGAGGATGGAGTTGCCCCAAGTTCGAGCTGCCAGTGTAGACAGAGAGGTGGGGGCAGGGAGGCCTGTTACAGGGTGGGAGCGAGCATACACGGAAGGCACACATAACCCTGGCCCCCAAGATGCCCCAGCCTCTACAGAATCAGTTTCTTAAGGAAGTTCTCCTTCCGCGTCCGTCCAGTCCGTTCTCCACCACCTTTATGGCAAGCCCAGCCTTCTCCTCAAATGATGTGCCAGAGGGAGAAAGGATGGAGCAGCGGACGGGTGTGAAGGTGGGGGTGAGGATGAGGAGTCCAGTTTCGGGTGCCACAGCTTGGGGACCTACGACAAGGACTGGACAGCCTCAGCGCTTAATCTGTGCGGTTTTCCGCCTTGCTAGCTAGAACACAGAGCCAGGCAGGTTAGCCCAAGCACATCCCCTGAGCACGTTAGCGTGGATCGGCCCGGGTCAGTGCAAGGTCACGCCTGTTAGCGCAGGGTCAGGCGTGCTCAGAGTTGGGTCATCCCTTATAGCGCGGGTCGGCTCGCTTTAAAGCAAGAGCTCCCCTGTTTGCAGATCAGCCTCTAACGCAGGGTCAGAGCGGGGCGGGGGGCGGGGTCCCCTCCTTCGGTAGCGGCGGAATAGCTCCGGGTACTTCGGGGCCAGCGGCGCCCCCAGGTGGCAGGGCCCCGTCGGCGCTCGGATCCGGGTCTGGGAGGGTTTCAGGAACTTCGTTCCTCTCTTTCAGGTGGGGAGCCTGGTGGACCCAGGTCCCGGGCCTCGCCCTGCAGGAAGTGTTTTGCTTCCCAGTATTCTTTACACGCATCTTTGAGGCTCTTTCTGCTCACAGCATGCCACTGGGTGCGTGAGCGCATCTGAGAGCGAGAATCCTAGAGGCAGGCGGAGAGCAGACGAGTCATGGGGAAATTCCAGTCTCCGCTCCAAGAGAAGCGACCACGGAGCCCGGCCCTTCCCCTCCCGCCTCTCCCCTCTGCCTTGAGTCTCGGTCTGCGGACAGGTTTGCTGCGGACTTGTCTCTGAGAGCGCGGTCCACCCCCCATCCCCAGGCTCTGTGTACTTGCCGCTGCGACCCTACACAATCTTAAGTTCTCAAAGTTTGCACTCAGACGGGACACCGAGGGAAGAAGCAGAACACAGCCCACTCCCCAGGCGGGCTTTGGAACTGTCCTTCCCACACCGCGGGCCATCTACCTTGGTTCCAGTCCTTCCAGCCCCTCTCCCTCTTCCTCAACACGTGGACACTCCCCACTGCGCTTCCCAGAAAGGGGGGTGCAGTGTCTCTGGGTGAACAGGGGCAGGAGTAAAGAGGGCTGGGGAAGAGGCTCCCTGTCACTTTGGGGACCAGCCTCCCATTCCCTGCCACTTATCCCAGTGCCGCAACGGGCAGGGAATTCAGCAGGCTGCCAGGCGGTGACTCACCTTCACAGTAGCATGTGTTCCCCATTATCCACAAAGGAGGCAGGTTTATGCAGAATCAGGGAACCAAGAAGTCCTTGGAGACTCAGCCCCTCCAACAGCACTGCCAGGGGAGGAGAGATCACACAGTCTGGGCTGGAAGTCTCCTGCGTCCAGAAAGGAGCGAGTCAAGCCCCCATTCTCCTGCCCCTCAACACAATGGACACCCTGAGGTGGCTACCTGGGCTCCTTCTCTGGAGTCCCAGCACAACCTGTGGCAGGCCAGCTCTGTCCCTTCCTGCATCCTCAGAGAGTGGAGGGAGGAGCAAGAACTCCTTGGAGGACTAGAGGGAGGAGCTGGGCGAAGTTGCTGACCCCAGACTTGGAAGGTGAGTCCAGGCTAACACAACCCAGCTCATTTCTCAGACAGAGAAACTGAGGCTCAGTGAGGGCAGGAAGGACTGGGCCCCAGGTCACAGAATCAGCAATCCTCTCTCCTCCTCCCCTTCTCTGCCCCTAGTATTAATCATCTTCAGGAAGGTGTTAAAATGAAAACTGCAAAGGAAGGGAAAGAGGCATCAAAGTCTGGTACCATTCCGGGGTCAGGGTAACTCAGAATTTCTATGCACCCCTGTGCATGCACGCAGGTGGGGTCACATACACTGGCCTACCGCCCACCAACATTCTTCAAAGCCCTAAAACTGGGCCATTCCATCCATCCTGGTTCAGGAAGAAATGGCTCCAGCCGGGGGAACCTCAGGCTTACCTAATTCAAATTTGCTTCATTTATCCTTCACTGTGTGAAAGGTCTGAAGTCTGATGGGGCATGGGGCGCAAGACTTGGTAAGTGGGTGGACTGACAGATTGGCCAACAGACACATAGAAACAGGGAAGGAGGAATGCTACTCCCTAGGAAAACTGAAGGGAAAGAGACAATTTACTGGCAAACCCTGACCATTCTCCCACCCCCTCCCCTTCCTCACTGCCAAGTTGTTGCCCCAAATTCGCCATGTCTGGGGCTCACGGAAGGATTTGGCTGTCTTCCCCAGCCCAGGAACCTGGCATAGGGTGGAGCACAAGAGGTTCTTGCTCACTCACACTCCTCTTTACTGCACCTCATTCACCGAAGGGCAACCAATCTCACGCCCTAATTTATCCGAATCATAGTCTGCTCTCTCACACCTGGATCTCAACATTCCTCCAGTCCTGCCTCTGGGAAGAAAGGATTCAGAAGCATTCATAACCCAGACTACACTTAAGATTTCCCTAGAGTACCAGGGGAGATGTTGGGTTTTTATTTCCCTCAAAATGCCTAAGCAAATACTTTAACTATTGATGTTGGTTCATAGAGGCTGCAGATTCCAGCATTACATCTGGCATCCTGCTGAGCAACTTTGAGCGAACCCATCCTCACCCCTCCTCTAGACCTGTTTCTCCATCCATTCAATGTTAGCCTTGGAAACCTTGCAAGCTCCGGTGTTACCAGCTCAACAAATGGCACCCGTCCTCTTGCTGCGAGATTAATTTCCTAGGAATTGAGCCTCCAAAGCCCTCGGGCTGCTGACAAGTCCCTCCGTGTGGGCTGGAGGAGTGGGGGCAAGGGGGGTTTCATGGCACCAGGCCGAAGAGCAGGTCAGAGGCCAGACTGTGGAGCCTCTTCGCTGCTCTGGAAGAGCCTGGATAAAGGGACTGGACACCAGTGGGATAGGGAGGAAGTGGAGGCTTTGAGGGGAAGGCTAATCTGCTCCTCTACAGGATGGTCGCTGTGCCCCTCAGTACCTTCACTGGCTGCCCCAAAATCCCAGCTTTGCCTGCAGTGGGGAAGGAAGTAGGAAGAAGGTAGACAGGTCTCAGTCTTTGCTAGAAGAATAAGGAATGAGGCTCAGAACTCAGGACTCCTCCCCACCCCTGAAGAAACCTATTCCTAACCCTTCCACCCCAGTCCTCCACACCCACACCCCCCAGCTTTTGCCTCTGCCCCAGGAGCGGGGAGTACACTCTCACACAGTGATACAGTCACAAATATATACGCTAGCACACACAAGTGTTCAGCCCCGAGTCATCACCCACACAGACACATATTTCCTCTCACACACAAACATATACACAGTCACAGACCCCAAATACTCAAAATCACATATACACAGACTGTGATACCTGGAACCATCAGCATAAAGTGGAAATTTACCATCCTTAACCCTTAACATACCACTTTTTTTTTAACCTTAAATATGGTAATAATCACTTCTTTTGTTTCTCTTCTGTTCTCCACTATAGAATTAGACGGCATCTAATGATGCTAGGCAGACGTTTGCTGCTTGTACCTCTGGTACAATGTCCAGCACACAGCAGGTGTTCAATAAATATTTGTGGAAAAAAGGAGCCAAAGAGTTGAGAGATGTCCAGGGCCTAAGGCAAATTAACTCGCCAGCGTTTGATCCTTACAGGTACCTCCATGAACAGGAAAATTGTTCTTCATACAAACTGAGCCCTGACACTCGCCTCACACTCTTCAGATGGTCAACAGAGGGAGGAGGGACGGGTAAACAGATCAGAGGCCAGACCTGCTGCCCGGGACCCATCAGAACCCGGAAACTGCCTCAATGTCCATCTGCCCTCTTAATGCTATATCAAAGATTCATGATTTTGCAAAAAGATCCTCAGAACAGTCCTCTGATCCTCCAGTCTGCCTGGGGCTCCACAAAGAGTGACTGCCTGGGACTATTGCGTGGTACCGATTCAAGGCCAGCCCACCAGCATCTCCAGCCCTGCGATCCAATTCATCGACTCCTCATACTGGAGCCCAAGTTCGCGGATCCACTGGCCCGATCCACAACTGTTCTGCTGTGTAATCCCGGTCTGGTCTCTTCCATTCCAAAGCAGAAAGTGGAGCCATATCATCCTCAGAACCCTCTAGGCTCCTGCCATCTGGGTCCGAGGCTAGTTTAAGTGATAACCTCACCAGCTGTGCTCTCTGGACTGGAGTGACACGTGGGGAAGGGAGAACTAACCCCCAAAGATTGGACATTTGCACGGAACTCGCGGTTCTGACTCTAGCCGGATGGGCTCTGAAGGCGCAGCCCGGAGGGACTGTGAGGACTAGAGCGTGTGTGGGGGGTGGTGGTCTCCCTACACTGTGACCGGGACCCGCACATCTGCATCTGAATGGAATGAGCCGCTAGTCTAGGAGTCCAACCAACACCGACACCTGCTGGGGAGGGGGACACAAAGCGAGGGCCCTCTGGAAGGGGCAATGAATTAATTTGGACAATAAGCCGCACTCCTGTGCCCTCATCTCCCCCCACCCCGCCACACACACACACACACCCCATTTGGCAGTGTCCACACATCACTTGAAATACGCTTTTCAGGGCTGCGGCGATTCTTCGGAATCGTTGGGACGGGTTTAAATATCTTGTTCTCCCAGTAATTCGTCCTTTCCAGTCCTAAAATCCATGCAACCGCAATTCCAAGGATACTTCTGCCTGCGTAGACAGAAATGCCCCGAAGGTGAGACTATCCTAAGATGTTTTTCCAATATCGGGGGAGATGAGCACAGACCTCCAAGACCCCGGCTTCCCGGGGCGAAACGCTCAGGAACCCCCGTAGCGGCGGCTGTGAGCATCTTCCCAGTCGCCCGAGCTTGCGGGCGCTGATGCGTAGCCCTTGGGAGCCGCGCATCCCCGAATAGCTGGGCGGGAAGGAGGCGGGTACCGGCTGAGGATCGGGACCCTGTCGACCCCCTTCAGGAGGACGAGATTGCGGCCGGGAAGCTGGCATGGCCGGGGGGGGGGAGGACACCAAGCGCAGACCCCTGCCGCGTGGAGAAAAGCGAAGGCGCGGACGACGAGCGTCTTCCGCTCTGAGTCCGTGTGGAGCGAAAAGACAGCTCCACAGACACCCAGGACTCAGAGCCGGGAGCTGTGGGCGGGTCGGAAACAACCCCGAGGGTGTTTCCGCGCCCAGTCCAGCCCTGGGGCGCAGGTACCAGGGGAGAACGCTTTCCTTCACCGACAGTCCGAAGCCTCTGCGGCTCCGGAGCGGCCACAGCCTCGGGCCGCGAAGCTTCTCCGCTACGAAAGGAGGCGGTGCCCGCTCCGCCCCGCGCCGCGCCCACCAGCTCGCGGAAAGATTCGTTCCCTAAACCAGAGCTGGGAATCTCTGTCCTTCCTACAGCTTTCTGTCTTGGTACGTGTCTATGCCGACCTTAAGGAACAGAATAATTCCACTCCAAAACTCTTAACATTTGTTTTGCTCTCAAATGCCCTGAAAGACGAAAAGCTTAGGAGGCTGAATTATCCTGCACGACCTCTGCCACTTTTAATTCTCTTTCACCGTTTCTCCGGAAATTTCAGAACGCCAGCCGCAAGGTCAAATGCGAGCTGGGTCTCAGCGTGCGGGTGGGTCCTCTTGGATACCTCGCCAGGCCCCAACCCTGACAACCTTTTGAACCACGTATCGGGATAATTTGGGAGCAAACGCAAACTCGCCTCGCTTCTCTTTGGCGGGATGCGCAGCATTTCAGTTAAATTCCGATTCCGATCCATAAAGACCCTAGGCGACCCCGCCTCCTCACACCGCCCGCTAAGGTTGAAATCTTAAGAGGCACGCTCCACACTCAAATCTTTTCCCTCTTTCTTGCCGGGTCCCTCGTTTAAACGGCGTCGGCGCCTTTATTCGCCTGACCCTAAGCGGAGGAAAACCCGCCTGATCCGTCATTGTCTGGTCCGCGGTCGGTCCCACCCCCGCCCCAATCAGTGTCACAAAACGCCCCTTTCAACAGATTCCAAACCCTCTTCACCCGGGCTCACCGAGCCTTCAACTTCATTAAGTGTGCGCTACGGCGGCGCTGGAGGAGGCGAAGTTTAAATAAACCGGAGCGGAGAGGGAGGAGGGGTGGGTTGCTAGTTGAACGGGAGAGGGAGAAGTGTTTTTGAAAAGGGGAAAAAAGTCATCAGGGGAAAAGCGCTTTGTAACCACGAAGACGCGCCCGCTGTGGCGAGAACAAATTGGATATGGAGGGGGAAGTGTCCGCCCCCACCTCAACTCCCGCTCCTGGGTGGTCCGGGGAGCCCCAGGAGAAAGAAAGATGGGGAGGAATCGGCGGTGAAAAGAATTAACCAATTTAATTGGGCTTCTAGAGAGAAATGGGGAGAGGCTCACCGATGTGCCCCGATCACCGAAACCAAACACTCTTCAGTAAAATAAAATAAAAATGAAATAAAATGTCTGCCTTTAGCCTTGGCTGAAAGACGTATGTCAAAGTTTGAGAATCAAGGCTGTTCTCAGCCATAGAGAGTAAATCTGCAAGATGCGGAAATTCTGCCCGGAAAGACCCCCTCCCCCTCTTTGTGGCCTCGGGCCTCCCGGCGCCGGATGAAAAGGAATGAAATTGAACGAAATTGAACGAAATGAAGTGAAATTGACCAGTGAAATTCGCCAATTTTCTTCTCCTTTAAACTGCCCGCTCTCAGCAGCACTTTCTGAACCTCAAGCCGATTTTTTAGCATTTTTTTTTTCTCACCTCGAGAGATGAAGGTGTGCCCTGGATATTTTCTTATTATTGTCACCGATCGTTGGAGCTTGCGGGGTCAGAGACTCAGCTGTATCCACCCAGAAGGCCAGGGAACCCACAGGAGGGGCTACAGATGGAATGGCCTATTTCTCCTCCCAGAAGGCTGGCTTCCCTCCTAGGTAAGCGAATTTATGCTGAACCACCACCCTTATGCACCCAGAGGGTGAGAGGGGGCCACTTCCAGAACCTCTCTTGTCAGGGCGAGGGAGGGGGGAAAGTCCCAGGACTCTACCATACAAACGTGGGATTACTTCAGCCTTCTCCTTGCCCCTCCCTACAGTCCAGGTCCCAGGTGGGTCCTTGCCAGCTTTTAATTAACAGGTTCCCAGCCCACACAACCTGAAGGAGTTCTGAATTCAAAATACCCTCCCTTCTCCCCCTACGTCAACGGTGCACATATCTCAACAGTTCTTGTCTGCTATTTTTCAAGGCCAGTAATTATATCTGGCCCAGATTTGGCCTTCTTGACCCAGGGCAAAACTGGGGTCCGAATTGGTCTGAGACGGCAAGCTCCCTAGAATTCCCTGGAAGGATGCATCTAACTCTTCTCCAATCCTCTTTATTTCTACCTTTTCCTGATACAGACCCTCTGACGCATATACACCTAGCAATATGCATAGATAAATTCACACACACACAACACTCTGCACAAAGACGCTGAACAATCCCGAAAGACCCACTGCTTCTCCTGAAGTAGCAGTTGTGGAAATGTCTATCTACACCATCAGATATGAATTCTGGCTGACTTAATTTTCTCTCTTCTAGAGGAGAAACAAATTGTTATCTTTTACTTAAAGCTCCAACCTAATATCTGGGGGTGGCATATTCATGGTAAATAAGATCATCTAAGCTACAATGTGTTTTACTGAGGGCAAACACAGGATCATGTTCAAACGCTCAACCTTCCTCAAGTGAAAAGAAATGAAATCAAATTCAGCAACAGAAGTCAACGAAGCAGCCAACAAGAGACCATTATCCCAGAATCAGCAGATATTTCTCTCTATCTACCACTGTATCTAACCTTCCCTCTCCTGGACTATTTGATAAAGTCACTGGAAGGGAGGTCTGTGCTTCAGTCTCACTCCATTCCTGCAGACTCTCAACAAGATGGAGGAGAGGCTGCCTCACCTCTGGCAGAGGGGTTGCATTTAATATCTATGCCTGGAACCTCCTCTCTGCTTAACTGGGGAAGGTGTTAAGAGACTTAGGAGTCCCAACCACTCTTCCTGGACCCTGGTGCGTTCTTACCCTGATCCTGATTCTGACCCTTTTCATACAGGGTACTCTCTCTTCTACTTCTTCCTTCTTTCCTACTGCTCCTAATGCCTGAGATTTGCCTAAAGCAGCCTGTAAGGCTTTTCCTTGTCTCCCTCTCTCAAGCTCACTCCATCTGATTCTCTGACCTTTCCTTCTTCCTTCTCTGTCACTTGTCTCCCAACAGACTTGTCACCCCCAGCATGTGTCTATTTTCTCTGAAGGCTGAACTGCCTCTCACTGCACCTCCATATTTCTCTTTTTCTCCTATGACCTTAGTTGAATGTTCAGAGAAAAGAGCTAAGTAACCATCTTTGTTTCACCCCAAGCATCACCTCTCACCCAACACACTTGCAAGTCTGGCCTCTGGGAGTTCCAGACTCTGGGCTTATGGAAGACTCCAGCCAGCCGAGTGGCCTTGCACTCAGGCAATAGGTTCTGAGCAAGGCTCAAGGATTGGGGAAGTTTACCTTCATAGAGCAAGGCCTCACCAACCCTCTCCTTTAGTTCATACTGCCCTCCCCCCCAAGTTTCTCTGGCTGGCTGAGACAGGGGTTTCACAGTTTCCAGTTCAGGCCTTTCACTCTGATTATTCCATATGTGGGGGGGGTTCGGGGCGGGGGGTGCAAAGAATGCCCTACAATGGTCAGAGAGAGACCTCTCTCCTCTTAGGGACACAGAAAGAGATGGTGACAGGGAATCGAAAACAAACACATGGTCACATACACACAGAAATAAAAGCACAGATATCCTGAAATACAACTGACACCCTCCCCCCAAAAAAAGCACAAAAAGCGAGGCTACAACCCAAAGAAACATGAACACAAGCTCCATAAGAGCCCCCATGTCCAGAAGCACAGAAAGGCTTACAGAATATGCACTAGTAAACACTTTCACTCACTTTGTACTTAATGAGGATAGTGTCCATGAGCCTGAGGCACCCAGATCTGTCCAGGCCATGCTAAGTCTGAACTAGAAAGAGATGAGAATCCCCCAGGTACATTTGAAATAAAACCTCTCTGCAGACACCCCAGGCAGAAACCTTCAAGGACCAGAGCGAAAATGAAAGTGCTGAGGGGTCACAGGCATCCCAGAGTCCTGGCCTATTAACAGCCGAAGGCCAAGGCCACAGTGTCCCCCTTATCTGACAAACCCAAGCCCTCCTCTGCCTGCCTGGCCTGCTCAGGGCTCTTCCTCACTTCGCTCTGCCTAGGAGTCTATGAGACTCCGGACTGGGAAAGGGGAGTGCAGGCAAGTAGACAGAGTTGGTGACTGCTGGAGTTCACGTACATTTATTCAATTGACACTGATGGGGGGTGGGGGGAGACAGGTTTTCTTTTCTTCCACACAAACCATCAGGCAATTTCACAGAGTCTCCCCAATTGGAGAAGTCTAAATCAATGCACACCCAGTGGACCGAGAACGCAGATAGCAGCGTGCGATACAGATATTTACACACGGTTACAGGACCCCTGCCGCACGATGTGCCCTGGCCCACCCCACCCCCACCTCTCCGGTCCCTGACCCAGACCCTCCTCTCCCACCCCAACCTCATTGCCTTTAGCTACAATAAATATCCCAGGGCCTGGGGCAGAGCAGACCGCGGACAGGGCTGCTGGCCCTGGATGGCTGGACCCAGCCGGCCACGGGAAAGGGGTAAAGTTCCTTTCAAAGCGCCCCCGACGCAAAAGAGGGAGGATTTTCCTCAATGGAGTGGGATCTCGGGATTGCCCAAGCATTGTGGAGACCCTCGCTTCACCTCTCCGTTCACCTTCGCCTGTGTAGACACTGCAGTAGGCTTCCGAGAGAGAACGAACTGCTTTGGAGAAGAGCGAGGGAGGAAAAAAGTTGCATTTTCCTTTTAAGCACAAACTAGATAATAGGTGTCTTTAAATTATAATATTGAACAATCAGGGCCTCAAAGCTGGGGGAGTGAGGGAGAAGCAGAAGGGGAGACCTCTCTGCGCAGTTGGTGTTTCTGGCGGGATCTGCCCCGGCCTGGGCAGGCACCTCTCCGGGAAAACATTCTTCTGAGGCTGCCGAGAGGCGCAGAGACTGGGAAAGAGCGAAGACATCCCCTCCCCCTTTTACTGCTCAAACTGAAATGGGATCACGGCTAGCGACCTCGTCGCGTAGACCCGGGCCTCTTCCTGAGCGATGAAGCCCGCTTCGTCCCAACTGTCGGACAGATTCCGAGCGTGGAACCAGGGGCGCCGGCCCAAGGTCTGGAGACTCTTCATAAATAGACTCCCTGAGTTCCGCTGGGACCGCAGGAGCTCCAGGAGAGACTGAGGAGTGCGGGCTCAAAGTGGCCCGGATCCCGACACGGTCAGAAGTGGCAGCCACTGAGGCCTGCGACTTTGCCGGCAAACGGGGGCCCTGAGGACAGGAGAGCGTCCCCGTGGTGCGAGAGGCGAACGTGGCCGGCCACTGGAGCCAGGGCCGGGGCAGTCAGCATGGCCAGGACCTGGGCCTGACCCCCAGGACCCGCCGCCGCCGAGAACGGCGACCCCGGGGAGCCCTCGCCGGCGCCCGGGGGTGCTGCCCCGCCGCCACCGTGGCCCATGATGTGGTCTATAGAGAAGGAAGGCCTCTGGCCGGCCCCGGCGCCCCCTCCGCCCGCGTCCGTCTTGAGACCTGGGCGCAGGAGTGCGGTGCCTGCTGCGGGAGGGCTCAAGGATGCGGGGTAGAAGGCTTTGGCGCAGCCAAGCTCCGCGCCCAGGAAGGCTGGCAGGCCCGAGGGGCCCGGGCCCGACCCTGCGCTTGGAGCAGGCGCAGGGGCCGGAGCCGAGGCTGCGCTCGCGAACACCGAGGCCGTCGGAGGTCCGGGTGGAGGCGCCGCGGCACGGCCCGGGGGTACCGACAACTGGCAAGGGGCGGCGGCGGCGGCGAAAGCAAAGGCGTGCGGGTGTGGATGCGGGTGTGGGGCCGGGCCCGGCGGGGGTGCGCCGTAGGCCGGGAGCGCCAGTCCGTAGCCGTAGCCATAGGCTCCGTAAGCCGCGAAGCCCGGCAGGAAGGCGCCGGGGTCCCCCGCCGCTGCAGCCCCGCCGCGCAACAGCAACTCCGGGTGCGGGTGCGTGTGTGGATGCGGCGGCGGCAGCGGCTGCCGCTTGAAGCGCTTGCGGCGGCGCAGGAAGCTGCCGTTGTCGAACATGTCGGCCGACTCCGGGTCGAGCGTCCAGTAGTTGCCTTTGCCCGGGTTGCCCGGCTCGCGGGGGATCTTGACGAAGCAGTCGTTGAGCGAGAGGTTGTGGCGGATGCTGTTCTGCCAGGCGGGGAACTTCTCCCGGTAGTAGGGGAAGCGGCCGCTGATGAACTCGCAGATCTCGCTCAGCGTCAGGCGCTTCTTGGGGCTCTGCAGGATGGCCATGGTGATGAGCGCGATGTACGAGTAGGGCGGCTTCACCAGGGGGCTCCGAGTTGCCGCGCCCCCCGACGGCGGTCCTGGCCCGGGCCCCGCCGCGCCCCGGGCCGCCGCCGAAACTGGCCCGGGGCTTCCCGCTGCGGCCGCCGCCCCTCGGGGCGCTAGAGCGCGGGGCTCGCCGTCCGAGCAGCCGCCGGACTCCTCTTCGTCTTCCACGGCTTCCCCCGCGGCTTCCTCCGGGGGAAGCTCGGGGCCGTGGGGGAGCACGTCCCGGGGGGCGCGGGGCCCGGAGCGGGCAGGGAGCTCCCCCCCACCGCTGCCGCCGCCGCCGCCGCCCACCACGTCTATATCTGCGTCGGCCTCGGACAGCGCGGCCGGGGAGCTCTCGGAGGACATGATCTCGCAGCAGCAGCTGCCCAGGGTCATGGTGCCGCCGCCGCCACCGCCGCTCTCCGGCTCCGCTCCGGCCGCGGCTCGGGCTCCGCCGCGCTGCCTCTGGGGCGAGTGTGTTTTGCGCGCGGGCGGGGAGGGGGCGGGGGACTGAGGACTGGCGGGGAGGGGTGTCCCCCAGCTCTGCAGCGCCCCCTCGTGGTTCACTCGGCCGCTCTCATCTCTCAGTGAGTACCCTACTGGCGACGGCTCTCTCCGCGGCCCCGGGAGCTCGAGCCCGGGGCAGCTCCTAGGGCGCGGGCGGAAGGAGCTGAGGCGCCCCCCTTATTCTGCCGGTCTTGGCCCCAGTCCCCCCTCCCCCGCCCCGGGCTGGAGAGGTCGGGGGATTAGTCCCTCCCGCTTGGCGGCAGCCTAAGGCGGAAGAGCGCGAGTCCGGGGCGGAGCTCCCTGAGCGGGGTGGGGCTGGCGGGGGCGGGCAGAGTGCCTCGGCGGAGGGGCCCGGCGGGAACAAACAGCCGCCTCGGCGGGAGCGCTGCTCGGGTGGCCGGAGGCAGATTCTCCTCTTGCCCGCAGATCCCGCAAACCCTCCCTCCCTGGAGCCGCTGCCTTCGCTGTGCTCAGCCCTGGATGGTAAGAGTTCACGCGGGTGCTAGGTGGAGCTGGGAGTAGCAGCGGCAGTCCCCCACCCGTCATCTCCCCAAGGCAGCGCCCGGGCCACCGAGGCCGAAGCGCAGTTGGAGCCGCACCAGCGGAGCCTGAGACGCCGGGACCAACGCTGCCGGAGCGGGGCCCGAAGGAACCCGAGCGGCTTCCGGCCCAAGGCGAGACGCACTTGAGTGATCGCAAGGAGCAAAGTTGGCGTTCTCAGATTCGGGCCTCGGAGAGGTGAGCGATTCTGGCTGCGCCCCTGTCTTCCCCTCCAAGGCCTGGACCCCGCCACAAGGGGACCCCATCCCCTTGCCACACCGCGGGACTCCAGACGGGGGACTGTGTGTGGTCAGACCCAGGGAGCGCGTCGCGTGCCCATTGCCCGCTTTCCTAAAGCTTTTCTGGTGAGCTTTGGTCGTCTTTCGAGAGCGCGGACCGGCCCATCGCTGTTTGCCTGTATCCGATCTTCTTGGTTCTTGGTACCCGTTTGTCTCACTCAGGCTTTGTGACTGTTTTTCTCTAGCCCTCGGTGAATCTCTGCCTCTGTTTTCTGTGGAAACCCTGCATTTATCTGGATTTCTGTTCGTCGGTCTGAGAATCTCTTTCTCAGTCCCCTCGTTTCTCCCACTCCTAGTAGCACTGCAGAGCCACCTGCGTTCCTTCTCCCTTCCCCCTTCTCTCGCCGGACTTGCAGGCTCTACCGACAGGCAGCATCGAGACCTCCGTCAATGAGCCCTGACCTCAACCACAAGCCAGTGTTGCCTTCAGCTTTCACAATCCTGTGCACGCGGTGTTGGCTCCGTGCTCTTTTTCTATCAGCTGGGTTCCTGGCCATGCCTTTAGGACTCCTCCTCTCCTGGCCTCCCTCCAGCAACCAGTAACTCCCAATTCAGACTGGGGCCGTCTCAGCCTCTGGGGGTGACAGGGGAGATGGGCACTGGAAGTGACCAAGTACAGAGCCGATGGACCGGCTGCTGCCCCGACAGCGCCCCACAGTGGTCAAAGCTCAGGCATGCAGGCCGCGAGCCCCAGCTGCGCTCAGCTGTCGCAGACTGTAGGGCAGTCAGCTAGTGATTCTCCACCCCTACCCGCCGCCTCAGTTTCCTGCTCTAAACAGTAGTTAAGAGCAAAGACCCTGGAGCTAGCCTGCTGGAATCCCAGTGCTGGCTTCACTCCTTACCCGCTCTTTGTATTTTGTGTTTCTTTCTCTGTAAAAATGAGGTTAAAAACATCCACCCCCTGACTAATATGTGAAAGTAGCCCCATCACTGTAGGCTAGATACAAAGGAGGATATTGAAGGCACTTTGCAGACTCCTGGGGAGAAAAAGGTTCAGGGCAGTGTAGTCTCCCATCTGGATCTCAAACCCCCTTCTAGCCCTGGGCTGGGTTACACCCTTTCTATCTATTAATAGTCCTCTCTAGTTAGCCTACTGAACTAGGTTTTCTGTAGATAGTACTGGGGGCAGAGTAGAAGGGATTTGTCCGCCCTGCAGGGTCATGTGAGAGTGGATGAAATCTTTTACCCAACAGCAGTCTCCATTCCAGTGTATTCCACAGGTGGGACAACAGAGGCCTGGGGGGCAGGGGGGCTCAGTCTCCTCTCCTACAATATGGAAAAGCATGGCTGGGTGCAACCCTTGTCATGGAATCCTCATAATAGAATTCTCCATCCTCCCCAGCGATTTGGCTAAGGGCAGAGGAGAGTGGAAGGCATATCCTGTGAGAGGAAGTCTGCTGGACACCCCCATGTGGGACTTCAGACCAACGGGATCCACCTAGTGTGCTAGGTCCGCAAAAAAGACTGTCTTTGGGAAAAGAGAAGTGCTCCAGTCCTCAAACCACAATCAAGAAATTGGACAGACTAGTGGCCCTGAAATCATAATTTCATAGGTGTTGGGACCCTCCAGGAAGCAAATAAAAGCCGTGGGGAGAAATATTTGTATTAGTGCAGATAAACCCACATACCCAAGGTGGCTAGATTTACCAGATTTATTTTATCTGGCAAACCTAAGCAATCCCCAAGCTTGTTCATTACTACAGAGGCCACTCACAGACACTCCATACCATCCACCACATACACACAAGCTCCAACCCAGCTGAGTTCTGGTAATGTCTAAGTAAATGGAGAGAAAAACAACACTGGCATCATCCTTCTCCATCTCACTTTCTGAATGTCTTTATTTCTAAAATGGCAAATGTGAACCAGTAGCTTCTTTGTTTGTCAGCACTCTCTCCTGGTTCCCCTTGCTCCAGCCCCCTGCCCAAGCTCAGAGTAAAACTAACTGAGGCATTTGCTGCCCAAATATCCTGATTCTTGCTCCAGTCAAGACTACCTTTCTACAGAGCAGTTGCAGCCACCAGCCCACACCTCTGTCTGGCCCTGCTTCACCCTCCATTCTGCTGAGACTCAGATCAAGGAAAGAAGACATTGGCCCCCCAACCCTGTTCTGCAAGGTGATTCTTAAGAAATCCTTCAGATTCTTCAGAACACATAGTTATAAGAGTGGAAACAGGCCAAGGAGATCATGTGACTTGCTAGGCTTTTTGAAGGGCCCCTTAGTGGGGTTGGGCCCAGGTGTCCAGGCTCCCAGACTAGAACTTCTTTATTTATTCAATAACGCTGCTTAACACCTGACCCAAGCTCAACGCTTGCATAGGGAGGGGTGTTTCTGGGAGCTTCTCACTCTGCCCAAAGCTCTGGCCAAATTTGTTTTGAACAATGCCAGGAGTAGGTGCCCTGGGGCTGGGAGAATGGCGACCCAATATTCGGGATTCGTTTCGTTTCCTGCCGTTCTCTCGTGGCTCCAGCCTTTCCTGCCTGCAGACTGCCTCTTCGACATCTCTGGATCGTGTGTGCGTCCTTGGGTGTGTCTGTCATTCCCCGCCGCGAAAACCTGGGTGCTGACAGAAGTCTAGGCTTTCAGCTCCCATGCCTGCAGCCTCCAAGAAACAGGAGGCGACAGATTGTGCGGGTCTTGGTTACAATGTCACTGGTAGTTTTCAGCCTCTTCTTTCCTCCGTCTCACTATTTAGCCACTTTTCTCGAGCAGCCCAGAAAGGATTTGGAGAAAGCGTCGGGGGCGGGGATGGCGGGCGCCGATCCGGGGAATTTTCCACTCGGAAATGTTGGGAGCACCGACAAGAGGTTGTTGCTTGTTTGTTGCGCTGTGCAGCTATCAATAGCGTCTTTACCCTTATGGCTCCTCCCTGCTCTTCTTCTGGCCCCTGTAGACGTGCTCTTCTCCTCGACTGGAGGGAAAGGAGAGCTCTCGGATGATTATAAGAATATAATTGTCATCACGAAACCGGCCACGAGCGGCGCAGAGCTAGCTAGAGGCGGGGGCGCGGCGCGGAGCTCTCCCGCGGCCTTCCCACGGTGCGTGCGGTGAGCGCGGAGGTCCGCCCCTCCATGCAGACCCGCTGCAAAGTGCCGCCTGAGCCAGGCAGGGGACCCCACGCCTACACGCTTCTCTGATTTTACTCACAAACCTAGCCAAGGTACCGCGCAGCCACCCGCTCTTTTGGTCCCTCCCCGGGGCCGCAGCTCTGGAGTAAGACGGCGGTTGGGCCGCAGCGGGTCCATCTCCCCTTTCTCCTCCAGATCTTCGCCTGCTCAAAGGCGGTCGGCTGTCTTGGCCCTGAGTGGGAGGCGGGAGACTCCAGATCGTGTGACCTGCAGGGGCGAGCTGCAGGCGGCGGGGCTCCACACACATAGGAGTTCAGGGAGAGACCGGCCTCTCCGCGAGCCCAGAAATGGCAGGGCCTCGGGCGGCGTGAGCTGTTTCACTCCTAGGCTAGCTAGCCCTGCACCGGCTCAGGGGTCGGTGCCTCTGCGGTCCCCCACACCTCGGGAATCCTCAGCCTCTTGGAGGAAACGACTTTAGCTCCTTCCATTGTGCACGGTCACCGTCCCTCGGCTGCGTGATGGGGGCTCGCGGGAGCACCCTCCGGCCCCAGCTCTGGGCGCCGCGGAGCTTGTGCACTCCGGTTAGTTCGCGGGAAGAGGGTTGCGGGCTCCGGAGAGGATGAAAAAACAGCGTGGGTCCCAGACCACCCGCCAGACCAGGAAAGCCGGCTTCGCAGCGACCGGGAAGGACCGGCCGGCCGTACACGCTTGGGAGATGAGCAGCAGGGCGTGGGGAGTTGGAGACGCTTCCAGGTGTGTGGAGGCCTGGGCATCAGGTCAGAGTGCCTTGCGGAGTGTGTCCTGGGTCCGCGTGTGTGTGTCTGCCCCTCCGGGCGTAGGGCGACGGTGCCTTTGTGTACTCAAGTAAGTCTCTGAGAGGCCGGCGCCGGTGCCGAGTTCTCCCCTTCCCGACCGCACATCTGGGCCGGGGACAGCCCTGGAACGATCGCCAGCCAGGCCCACAGCTCCACCTCGAGACCCGAAGGGCTGCGAGCTGCAGACCCACTCTGGGCCACGGTGTGACCCTCCAGGGAAGGAGGATGTGAGGGTGCGAACCTGGGCAGGGGGCTTGCACCATGGCGAGGAGAGGAGGGAACAGGGGCCTCGCGCGGAGAGCCAGGAGGACTGCAGCGGCCGCCTCCTTCCTATGAATTCCTCGCCACCGGCGAGGACCGCAGTGCCCCGGGAACCGGACGGCTTTCCGCAGCCGCGACCTGGGGCGGAGAGGGAGGGGCGGGTGCGGAGCGTCCCCTACCCTATACGCACGAACGCGCACACGCGCAGTCACGTTTAGCCTTTCGGAGCCCCAGGCAGGGTCACTGATGATGCCGTAAGTCCTCGCGCGGGCGAGTAAATATTGCTGGGCCTGAGTCCTCTGGAGCTGCTGTGGAGCCGCGGAAGCCCCGCGGAAGCCGAGTTAGGGGACCAGAGTCCCCGCTCTGCAGCGAGGGAGCTGGGGGGACGGATTCCAGGGAAACAGCGACCTCTGGAGGAGCCGCGCAGACACGCAACGAGGCAGGGACTGGACGATCAGGTCTGGGATCAAAGCGCCCCTTCCCCACCCCACTCTTGGCAAAATCATTCAGAGACTTATAACCTCTGGACTAGCCTTTGCACATGCTTGTTTCCTTTCCCAGCTTGTACCCAAGCTTCAAATCCTGCCTTCTCCAGAAAGACGCCTTCTTGAGAGCCCAACTCATCTTTCCCTCTTCCTGCTCTGAGCTCCTAAGAACCTAAAGCCTGAACCCTCGCCTCTAGCCCTGTACCGTACTAGGCACCCTTTCCAAAGAAAGGGTCATTAGTCCATTCATTCCACCCACCCTTTGCCTTCCGTGCTGGATGTGCTGTTTTCCTTCCTCCCCCCTTCACCACCAGTAAATAAAGAATGAAATCATTTATCCCAAAATTAGACTGTCTGTTTTCAATGTTCGTTTCTTAGATGGGGAAATTTGAGATCCATTTCCAAGTCAGAGAGAGGGCTGACTTGCCCAAGGTCACACAGCAAAGGTGGAATTAGATCCCATGTCCCAGCCCAGAGCCCACTCCATTTCACCTGAATAGGAAGGGGAAATGCCAGAAGGAACTTGTTTCTACATGTGTGGAGGCGAGTGTTGGGGGTGGGGGTTCCTGCTCCAGGATGGGACAGTAAGGAAGACAGGGAGGGCAAAGTTGCCCTGGAAGATCAAACTCTTCTTTCCCCTGACTCCAACCCAGATCAAGCTAGTTTGAAGGGCTCCAAATTTCAGGGATTGGCCAAGTGTCCTTACATCAGCCGGCAGGTCTGTTGGAAGCTGAAAACAACTTCAATTCAGGCAAATACCACCCTCTCCTCTAACCTGGAAAGGGAGAGAGGGGCCCATAATAAATACCCAGAGGGTGCTGCTGAGATCTGAGGTCAGCCAGAGAAGGCCTTCTGGTGCTTGCAGTTGGAAGGTTAAGGGAGAAGCTGGGAGGGTGACTGGCATGTCATTTGTAGGAGGCTCCTGTGATGCCTGCCTGGAAGCCTCCTCAGGGATGCTCTCCCGGGCATCATGTGCTTCTCTGCAAAGACTACCAGGCAGCCTGGTCCCTGCCTGCTTGTCCAGCCTCATCTCCAGCCTTGACACTGATTTGCTGTTTCTCATGTCTTCACCTTGCACACAGCTCACTCCTCCTAATCCATCCATTTCAAATGTCAAGATTGCTGAGTTGCTTCCCCCCACCCCATAACACTCCACATTGGCCAGGCTGTGTAGAGCTCCTGCCTCTGTTTCCAAAACGCTAATTCCCTCTCATGTCACAATTTGTTTTCTAGTCTGTTGCCCTCGCTAGACTGTGTGCTCCTTGAGAACAGAAGTTACGTTGTCTTCATCCTCTCTTTCCTCCTCTACAAAATGGGGGTAATAATTGAACCTACCCCATTGAACAGTTGTGGGAATTAAATGAAATAAGGCACTTAGCCCAGTGCCTGAAAATTTCAGAGAAGCTCAATAACTGTTTCTTATCACCATCATCATCATTATTAAACACTACCTTCTGCCAGGCACAAAATCCAACACATAGTAGACACTCGGATAATGTTAGATATGTGGATACATGAATGAATGAATGAGTGAATCATATGACATACTTCTCACTCTGTCTGGGACTCTAGACAAGGTTGTATCTAGCTTACATCATCACTAAAGATATGTGTTCTCTAATGACATTTTTTTTCTCCCCCATCAGTCCCCTTCTCTGAAGGAAGGAGAATGTGTGCCCCCATCAGGGAGAGTTTTTCCCTGGTCCCTGAACCCAGAAGTCATTGGATTTCTCTCTCATGCTTTCAACCTCAGTTTCTTTTCTTTAAAATGGTTCTAATCAATCAAACCAGCCACACTTTGCCAGAATCTCCTGGGGACTCTTCATTGCCTATGAGACAAAACTCAAATCTCCTTAGCATGGTGAGCTGAATATGTTCAGTTTTGAGATGTCCCACATCTCTGTTGGATAAGATCTTCT
This sequence comes from Muntiacus reevesi, assembly GCF_963930625.1. NCBI lineage: Eukaryota > Metazoa > Chordata > Mammalia > Artiodactyla > Cervidae > Muntiacus > Muntiacus reevesi. Next base: position 157,479,684 of record NC_089249.1, read on the forward strand.
GTATTTCATGTGGTCCTCCTGATAGGGCTGTTCAGTCTCTGCCCTCCTCCTACTTGCCTCCAGGAGCAGACAGGCAACTTGGTTGGATTAAACATAGCATTGCAAGCCCAAGGTGATAGGCCTAGGTGGGACCTAAGTCAAGCCAATCACTCCTTCTACAAGATTCAATATATGAACTCTGAGATGCCAGGCTATAAGGACTCTGGGGCTCTGGGATACATGGACGTGGACCTCTGGGAAGTTCTCCTTTTGGATCAGAAGATGAGCACGCAGGCCTGGCTGCCAGCAGCCATCCTTCCTGTTATATGGAGAGTGCTGTTTAACATCAAAGTCCAACCACAGATGAAAACACCCTAAGGAGCTAGAACTTAGTGACAATGATAAGTCCTCTTCCTCTGCCTGAAACTAGAACTGTTAGACTTCTCAGGTATTCTAAAGATATTCCCCTTTCTGCTTAGTAGCTTGAGTTGAATTTTTCACAAACAGCAGCACCACAGCAGAGAAGGATCCTGGGTTCCTGAGACCATTGAGGTGCCACGCCCTTCTGAACTGCTTGCACAGACTTTTATGTGAAAAAGAAATAAACTTCAATCTTGGTTAAGCCACTGTTGTGGAATTTTCTTTGGTATGTAAGGTTGGGGAGGAGTTGCTCAGTTGCTAACAGTTGAACTTAACTGTAATTAATACAGGGAGGGATGGGGGAATGTCTCAAAGACATGAGGGCTGGCCTGGGAGGTGTTAGCCTGGGGAATAAAGGACTCAGTGTTGACATAACCGCCATCTCCAGATCTCTGCAGGGCTGTCCTGGAGCACAAAGATCAAGGCAAAAGGGAATCTGAAGGTTATAAAGAGACTCAATTTCTGTGACTCCATGGAAGGGAGAAATTCCATCATGGCTGTCCTTCAGAGATTCAATCTGCTACTTTGATGGTAGTGAGCTCCCCATCACTGGAAATGCGTGAGTAGAGGCTGGACAATCACTGGGCCAGAATCTTAAGGCATCCAGGTAGAGCAGAAAGAGTACTCTCACCACTTACTGGCCTCAGACAAATAATCTTTCTAAGCCTCAGTTTTCTCACTTGTAAAGTATCCAGGTAGCTAGGTTGGAGACAGAGACCAAGGAAATTTCCTGGCACTACCTCTCAGGGATTTATGAAACCTAGTACTCCAGCTGGAGCCAACTAGGAGTCAGGAGGCTTTAGTGAGGCTCCTCTCTCTTCTCTTCAACCTTGACATTTTTTAGCATGCCTGCTCCAACCTGCCAAGAGAATGTACCTCCCCTGGTTTGTTCATGAGACTGGAGTGGAGCAGTTGCACCTGAGGCCTGGGATCTACTCCCAGACCTTCCCCTCCCTTCCTGTGTCACCTCAGATACACCTCTCTACTTCTCCCATCCTCAGTTTCCTTATCTGACATGTGAGAAGCGCATCTTGTCTTCTGGGCAGTCTGGATCCAGAATCAGGGCTCTTAACTACAGTACTGTGCCCTGTCTATAACTCCAAATGTGAGCAATTGACATTCACAGCAATAATAATTATTATGTTTCTGTAGAGCCTGACCTTGCCCAGGTTCTTGCTCTTCCCAGCCCAGGTCAGCCTCGAATGGTACCATCTGCTGCATGAGCTGATGTCATCAGTCTGGGATGACCCGAGGTTCCCCAGCTGTGGAGGGATTTGCTTTCAGCCAGGAGTTTGGCTCTCATCGTCACATGCTTGCCTCTCACAAAGGGCTCTGCTTGATCTTCCCTCGTCCACCTCCTCCCATAAGACTGGGGCTACTCAGATTTGGATGATTAGAGGCAAGAGATAGGAAATCAAAGGCCAGAGAGGAACAGATCTTAGAACATGATTCTGTGATCAGAAGAAGGGAGTCATGATTGGGGCCTGAACAGGGAGGGCCAGAAGGGCAGATGGCAATGTCCGGCAGGAGGCCTGGAGGTCCCTACACCTGCCAGTGATGCCCAGGGTTTGGGGCTGGAAGGGAGAAGTAGCGATCACCCTGCACAGATTGATACCCAGGACATAGACCCACCCAGGGTGGAGGTGGCAAGTGCCCAGCCTTCCCAGATCTGGAGACCAGAACATCTCTGGGAAGGCCACCAGGGAGGAGGGCAGTGAGGTTTGAGTAGGTGAAATTCTGAGCACAGTCACTAAGAGTCCTTTTATTTAACAAAAGAGGACAGCTGCCAAGAACAGGGGAGAATGGAAGATCTGGGAGGGCTTCCTGGGGGAGGTGGAAACTGCAGCCCATTTTCTCTTGTAAAACAAATCACTGGGCTCCTCATGAGCAAGTGCCTTTCAGAGATCAGAAGCCACCCTCAGCCCCAACTGGCATCCAAATGGATCCTAGATTTCTTCTATAGATTTGCTGCTCAAATAAGGAGCATACAAGGTTGCCAATAGGTGGCGCTTTTGCCTCCACAAAATTAATGAGGGGAGAACGGGGGGAGAGACACCTGATTCAAGGAGAGGGGAGAGAGAAGAGGAGTGTTCAAGAGGGAGGAAGGGGAAAACTGAAAGAAAAAGGAAACCAGAACCTGTCACTTGGCTTGGGAAAGTAGCTTTCAATATCAGGACTGTGGGTGTGAGTTGGGGGGACACAGATATTGGGATGAGGAATTTTACTGGTGTCTGGGGCTTTCCACCCAAGTTTCCATCTCCACTGGCCTCTCTCAGACGAAGAGAATGACTTGGGAGTCAGGAGGACCTGGAGTCCGGTTCTGAGTTAGTCACTTTGCAGCTTGACCTGGGTAAGTCACTTAACCTTTTATGATACTCGATTTCATCATCTATTAAGTGAAGCTAAGAATTGTAACAGGCTTCCCTGGTGGCTCAGATGGTAAAGAATTCTAATAATGCCATGCCACATTCCCGGAATAAACTGTATTTGGTTGATCGTGCATTTTTATAATCACTACTGGCATCAATTTGGTGATATTTCATTAAGGAACTCTGCTGCTTCTTTCATATGTGAGAATAGCTGTCGTTTGCATGTTCACTGCTTATCAGTTTTTGATAACATCATTAAGTAGATAGAATTGGGATGACTTCCATTCTTCCTGTGTTCTGGAAAAATTTATATAACTAGAAAAATAGGCTCCTTAATGATTGAAAGAATCACTGGTAACACTGGCTAGCCTAAGTGCTTTCTGGTGGGAGCAGTGGGGGAATGGTCTCTGGCAGTGTTTTCTGTTTTCTGTTGTCCTCACACGTCTGTTGTTTGTTTTAGTTACTAAGTTGTGCTCAACTTTTTTTGAGACCCCCATGGACTGGCTCCCTTGTCCATAGGATTTCCCAGGCAAGAATACTGGAGTAGGTTGCTATTTCCTTCTTCAGGAGATCATCCCAACCCACAGGTCAAATCCACATCTCCTGCTAGGCAGGTGGATTTTTTT